>NC_064645.1:410986481-411295856 GCF_023864345.2 Schistocerca serialis cubense
GTGATGGCTGACAACCGGTCTCTTACTGATGGCCTGCTAAGAGCCAGCACATTAATTGTCCCAGAGCTCTGGTTGAGCAAACTGCTAACATGTTGGCTTGCATCATCCTATATAGCCAGGGTGCAGAGGAATTTGTGCCAATCCAGTTCCACACATTTGACACATTGGAGGAGAGAGGTAACTGGCACAGAGGACCTCTGATGGCACTTGTTCTGTGTCTGTCTTTCGTGTTGTGACTGATGCATTCCAGGGAGGCAATGCCTTGTATGTATGCAAACCCGTGATGCTTTGGTGAATGGCAGGCACATGACACTTCCAGTGTTTCATTTTTTAAGGGGTTGGGCTGGCTTGTTTGGGGGAAGGGACCAAACAGCGAGGTCATCGGTTCATCAGATTAGGGAAGGAAGGTGAAGGAAGTCGCCCGTGCCCTTTTGGAGGAACCATTGTGGCATTTGCCTGTAGCGATTTAGGGAAATCACGGAAAACCTAAATCAGGACAGCTGGACACGGGATTGAACTGTCATCCTGCCAAATGTGAGTCCAGTGTGCTATCCACTGTGCCACCTTACTCGGTTTTTTTTTTTTTTTTTTTTTTTTTTTTTTTTTTTTTTTTTTTTTTTTTTTTTTTTTTGTTAACTCTCTCTTGAACAATGGGACCAGTTTACAGGATGCAACATTTTGTAATGGTTGTAGACATAGCTCCCTGGTGATTGTTTGATTGAAAGTATTAGATATAGGTACACAACCAAGAGATATGTGTTTCATGAGAATAGACTTATAGAAGATTTGATAAAAACCTGTTAGCTGAAGAGTAACTTTTTTTTTTAGGTATTTTATACATTAGAAGAAAATATAGTTGTAAATGATCTTGTGTACAAAAAACATTTAAATAAGTAGTCTTGCAGCTTTTGCTACTAACATAAAACTGTATACTGTGGCCGATTTAATCCTTTTTTTCCTTTCATATTGACAAGCATTGTGTAACTGCTATCTTATTTTCAGATGATGAATGATGAGAACATGGTACGCTGGACTCAACAAGTTCGTAGCCTTGCTGCTGCAAGTCTGCCAGCTGTATCACAGTTTCTGCTCTCCGAGGATCGTAGGGATGTATTACTGGGCATTGTAAGGGACCTAGTATTTGACCCACATCCTCCTGTAAGGTGTTCACTTGCTTCAGGCCTGCACAAGGTGAGAAAATTATGTTCTGTTTGGATGTAGTATAGTTACCAGGTAGTTATTAATATTATTTACTGTGAGCAGAAAAAACCTGTCTAGAATTTAATAAAATTTTGACAATTAATGACTGAAGTAGGTGGAGCTGTTATTAAAACATTGGACTTTAATTAAGTAGGAGAAGGTGGAGTGGCATTAAAATTTCCAAGTGACAATGCAGATTTAGATTGTCCATGGTTTCCCAGAGTCATTAGAGATAAATGCTAGAGAGGCACCTTTAACAAGCTCATAGCAAGTATTGTGTGTTTTTTTTCCTATCCAAGCTTGTATTCAGCCTCTAATGATCCAGTCAAATTACTGCCCCTTCTTTAGCAGTGGTGTTACAACTGAAGGTGTATTAAAACACTCCCTTTACCAAGTGGCATCTACTGGGTTTGGAAGCAAAAATTCTTTCATCTAGTGAGAAAGATTAAAAATTTGAAGAACCAATACTGTTCAGGGACTAAGTAAGAAAGTCACTGAGGATCCCAGGTAATGAGAGATACATAATAAAATATGAAAGCAACATCAAGAATGTTAAAAACATGCAAGATTTGAAAAGGCAAGATGTTAAAAGTGGAAGAGAGAGCAGGCTGCAACTCCGGAAATAGGTGAAGACAAATTGAAACTAATGAAAGGGTTATGCTTTTTTTTCCTACAATCATTTGCAGCCATTCTTTTGTTTCCTTCCATTTTAGTCACTGTTGTGCTCCAGTACTTACTGTGTTTTTCTTTTACTTCCAACTTGTCAATTGTTCCCTCTTACATTTCAAATTTCACAGACTTTCCAACATATGTTACTAGTATTTAGTTGTTGATATCATTCTTGTCCTATTATTTGTGTGTCCTAGGTGACTTGCTATTCAAATTTTCTGTAGCTCATTCAGAGATATGCACAGGAACGGAAGAGAGTTAACTGAACACTGAACACAGACTTCTACAAGGAATGGGGTAACAAAGTGTGCAATGCCAGCAACTTAAAAACCTAGTAAATGACAGCCTTGTGTTGTTCTTATTTGAGAGCAGTTATCAGTTTAAAACTAGCTTACTTAGATGATGATGTGTTGTTTCACTCATCAGTACAAAGGCAAATCTGATGCATTTCTCCATTCATGTTGCTGGCCAACCACTCTCTTCATTTCAGCATAACTTTAGCCTTTCACATAATCAAAGATCTGCCTTATCCAATCGTGTCTAGGCCTGCTCTTATGATTCTTTCTCACCACGAACCCTTCAGCTATAGTTTTCAGCAATGACTCCTATCTTAATATGTGGCCAGCAGGATTTTTCCATCTAAAATGATTTTTATGAAGTTGTTATGTCAAATTAGATGTCCAAACCCTTGTCCTTTGTGATCCTTGATAAAGTATTTCTTGCATTTCCCTTCAGTATCTAGTCTTTTTCCAAGATAGCAAAATTTGCCCTTCTCTTTAAGAGTCAGTTGTCAGAGCTTCATAGTGGTATTCAGCATGTGCACCTGCTGTGTGCCTCATTACCATAGCTTTCTGTATGTTTATGTGGTTATTATAGCCATCAAATAATACACGTTGAATTTCATTAAACAATCATATCAATTCCTGTTCACTTTTGACAACTACTGCTATATCATAAGCAGACCATACCATGTTGATTTTCTCTGTGTTCACCAATGAATTCCACATTGAGATAGTCCTTTGCTTCCCTCATTGAATCTTCAGTGTGCAAGTAAAATATCAGCAATGACAATGAGACACTCTGACTCCTGAGTTTGGCACCTTGTGTCATTTTTCCAGCACTGTCTACTCTGGTCAGCTTTGCACAAAAGAAAATGGATTATCCTTCTTTTTCTGCAGCTGATACTACACTGCCTAAGAACGGAAGACATTTTATACCATCCTGCATTATTAAAAGTCTGTTTTAGATCCACAAGTGTGAAGTAATCATCGGCTAAATATTCCATGTAAACTGCAATGAGTATTCTTCCGATTACTCTAACATAAATGACAATTAACATTCTACAGTAATGACATTAATTTTATACCCATGTCTGTCCATTGTTTGTTTACAAAGGTTGGCAAAATACAAGGCATGCTGACAATTTTATGAATACTTCTGGCTTTTACTGTTATGATCTATATTTTATTTGATTATGTGGCAAACAGTGATGTTTTCTGCGAATAGCTTTAAACAGTTTTATATTTTTACATTGTATGTGACTAAAACTTTCAATGTTACAGGTAGCAGTGGTTCTTGGAGTTGAAAATTGTGGGCTACTGAAGTATGATTTCACTCGACTGCTTTGTGACCAGAATCTTGATGTTCTCAGGGCTCTTATGCCCAGTGTGAGACCCATTCTTCTGTTCATGAAGGAGGGTGGAATATTTTCTCCAGATGACATGGTATGTAATTTAGGATAGTTAATAAAAATGTGAATATTTTGCTTTCTTTAGATGGTAAATAGTTGTGGCTTGGCCTCATCAATGGTACAAATACGTATAGTTGCCACAGACAAGGAAACACATTGTATCTAGTCACGCTCACTTTTCGTTATAAGTGGGATGCTGCACTACACACAGTTTGAGTCCATAGCCAACTACCATCTAATATATACAGGAAGAGTCAATATAGTATTCAAGAAGTCAAAAAATCAAACAAACAATAGGTGGTATAGATATATGGCAACTTAACAGCACACAGTGGTACATACTCAAGTGAGGAGTGCTCATATTGCCTCTTCTTTATCCCATTGTGCTGTTGGCTGGATATTTCCATATGATGGCTCTGGGACGTGACAGCTGAGTGGCATGTGCTAATTGCAGTGCTGAGGGCACCCCCTGTGCTTATAATCCACTCACCCTCTCAGGTGGCTCAATGGCTTTGTTCATGGAGTAGTTTCGAGAAGCAGTATGTATGTAATGAGTATGCAAGGTTTTCAACAATGTAACTTATTTTAATGATGTAACATTATAGCATGGAGTTCAAATTGTGAATACTGACCTGTACTCTCTGACACCTATGTGGACTACCTGTTATCATAATACTGATGAGAAGCCTGTCTCGGCCATTGTAGTGTAAAATTCCTTCAGTTTCTCTGTGATTTTATTTCAGCTGATTGCTAGATCTGATTGCCAGATGGCTCTGCCTAGAAGTCTATGGCTGATGTATTTCCTTGTCTGCCTGGGATTGATGACCTCGCCATTTAGTCCCCTAACCCACCTCATTCAATCCAGAGAGTTAACTGAAGTGCCTGGAAGTTTAAGGGTGATTTATTTCCTTCCCTGTGTTCAGTCAGTTGTTGACTGTGTGACAAGGATACTTACCCATGGGAAATTTTAGTTGATTATATTAATATATAAGTTCAGACTTTCTTGACCTCATGCATTCTCATGAAAAACACAGTTGTTTCTGCTACAACATCACTCCCTTCTACAAGTCATTTTCTTCCATAATTTACTCTCAAGTGTGTGAAGTTTTTCATTTAATATTATTTACTATTTTTCATGTGCATAACTACTATCAGCTATACATCACCATAATTCATAATAAATGTTGCATGCCATGAAGTATTTTTAGAAAAGTCATCTAGATCACCTATTTCTTTTTTATGACCGTGTCCTTGCCTACTGACATCTGCTAGTCTTAAACAAACTGCTTAACTCACTTGATGGCTGATGTAACAGTGCTTAGTCTCTCATGACATATTTCTTGTGGTCTTTTCTTGCTTTTGGCAATGCTGTGGTATGCTCCTTAGGACTCAATTTCTGGTTGTTACATTCTCTTAAAATATTTAAATACTCTGTAAACTAAGCTTTTACTTAGTGTATGCATCCTCTCCAGCAATCATTTTACAACTACATGCAGCTTTTCTTTATTGCTTTATCTACCATCATTGTCTGTTTATGGATATGAGGCCTGGCTGGCAAACAAAGGCTGCAAAGGAAAAGAGACCATAAGGGTAGCAATGTAAAAAGTATTACGTGAATTTTAAAACAAAACCTTAACTGTTAAATTGGAAAAAAAAACTATGAATTGTGGAGTTCAGCAATGTGTCACCCAGTCCGCCACCCAAAAATAAAAGATAAAAAAGTGGAAGCTGAAATACTAATATCTGACTTATGAAATCACTTCACTGATGAAAATCAGATTTCATGGGGTGAAGATGCAATTACAGCTTTCGGCCATTGTGGCCTTCGTCAACAGTACACACACACACACACACACACACACACACACACGCACACACACAAATGCAACCCACATACATGACTGCAGTCTCAGGCAACTGAAACCACACTGCCTGAGACTGCAGTAGTGTGTGTGTGTCTGTGTGTCTATTGTTGACGAAGGCTGTAATGGCTGAAAGCTATAATTATGAGAGTCTTCTTGTTGTGCCTATCTCAGCATCTCCGCTATATGGTGAGTAGCAACTTTCCTTCTCATAATATTGTTACATTCCATCCTGGATTTCCCATTGTCAGATTCCATAGGCATAGACATGGGCATAGGTATAGAGATAGGTGGTTAGAGAAAGGAAAAGCATCCAGAACTGCTTCAGTAAAGTGGGCCTTTGCCTAGTTGGTGTATTTATTAGATTTTGTATTTATTATGTGAAAAAACTTGTCCTCATCTCAGCAGTTACTTTAGATCTCCAGAGCATTCTCTCAGACAGGAGCTAGTGTAGTTTGATTCAGGGGGTGAACACACAAGGGAATAGTGTCTCAAGTTGAGCTGCTTGTACAAAACATATTCTTACCAGAATAATTGAAGTTGGTACAGTCCCTCTTGATGTGTAGACTATATGAGGAAGCTTCTTAAGAAACAGTGTGTACTGCTCAATATGTACAAAACAAAACTCTTCAATTACAACTGTGGCAAACTATTTTTGCAAGATCCATCTCAAAACCTTGATAAATTCTGATCATATGTTGAGGCTGTCAGTATCACAAAAATCAGTGCTCATACAATTATGGAGAAGACAGAAAGTGCAATAGAAAATAGGAAAACAAAACACGAAAAGCTAAAATCTAACTTCAAGTGCTCCTTCACAGAAGAAAATCAAGAAATATCGCCATCATTCAGTAGTTACTGGTAAGATGAGTGGCATAGTAATCAGCACTAGTGGCAATGAAAGGCTGCTTTAAACAACATAAACTCAATAAGTACCAAAGCCCAAATGAGCCCATGTCAAGTTTTATACAGAGTTCGCAAGTAAATTAAATTCATTCTTGATCATAATTAGCCTATCATCTGATGAGTACAGAATCTTCCACATGGAAACCAGTCTGAGTTCTAAACACATTGAACGTGCGAAGCTCAACTTGTTCTCAATACCAGGGATAGGGGAAACCAAAATGATTTGGAGTACTAAGTTTTTGAAAAACCTTTTATTCAGTATCACTTCACCGCCTAATATTTTCCTATGGGGTATGTGTCCATGTTGCAACTGGATCAAAAATATCCAAATTGGTGGATGCACCATGTTATCGTGGGTGGAGAGATATCCACAGAGACTGAAGTAATATCTGGTGTTCCCCATGGAAGTATGATAGAACCATTTATGGTCACGGTATATGTTAATGAATTAGTTGTTGGTATTAGTTACTTTTTGCAAATCATGCAGTTATCTAGTAAATTCTATCAGTAAAAATTGCAGTAATATACAGTTAGATCTTATTAAAATATCATCCTGTTGAGAATGTGCCTAAACTGTTGGGAAATGCAATCCATGCACTTTATGAAACATAAAAGCATGGGATCCTTTGACTATATTGTGATCTGCTGCTTATTTATCTCGTAATGTAAATTTACAAACAATTTGGATTATATACAAAAGATACATAATAATTTTGCTTTTAAGTTATAATAATTGAATGAACTGTTGTGTAAATTGTATATGTAGATGTAGAGATCAGTGTCTTGTCACTTTCCTTTCTGGAGCCTATCTTTATCTGCAGTTGCATGTTCCCTTTAAATTTATCAAACACCTTCATTTCCATATTTTGAAGGGTCCACACATACAGTTTTAGTTGGTGGGTGGAAAGGTAAGGATTAATAAGTCATTAAAAATTTCAAGCATTTCACACAAATATTTGGAAGTAGCATTGTTTTTGGAGATGTGAAATGAAATGATCACATAGGACCAGCTGTGGAATAAAGCAAACAGCAGGCAACATTCATGTATAGGTTTTCTTACACCTTCTGCAGTGGCTTGCCTGAATGAGAGTCTCTCTGTTTTCAAGCCATATTATTTAGAATAAAATTCTTGGGCTATCGACAGGTGTTGAGAGTTTTATTCAAAATGACCTGGCTTGAAAACTGAAAAGATTTTATTCATTGAGAGGTTGGTGGCAAAGTAATTTGTGTATGAAAAAGATTGCATTTGTATATCTCAATTATTTTAATATTGCTGAAATGTATGGGGGCCACTGTCGAGTTGGACTAACAGGAGATGGCGAGAAAATACAAAGGAGGATGGTGCAAGTGGTTACAGACTTGTTTGAATGGCAAGAGAGGGTAACGCAAGAGAGTGTAACAAAATGTTGTGACTGGATCAAAAATTTCCTTTTGTTTGAAAAGAGAGAGGCCATTCATTTTACAAAAACCTGATTGGAACACCTGAAGAACTGTCTCCAGGCAGATGCTACCAGTACTCTCCAGTCCCTTGCAGGTCAGTCCTTTGAAGATTGTGCAAACAACAAATAACAGCTCAAAGAGGGGTGTGCAAACAGTAATTTTTTCCACATTCAGTCTGTGAATGGGATGAACAGAAACCTGATATTTATGGTAGAGTAAAATTTATCCCTTGTCATACATTTCCCATGTTTCAGTATGTATATGTAGAGCTAAAGATTGATATCAACTATGTCACCATGATGTAAAATGATGGAACATGTATAATGCTTGTGTTGGATGGCTTTTGTGTAGACCACACAAATCTTTATTGAGAATCAACTCAGATTTTACAGGCACTGATTCTGTGGAACCCAGATAACTTTTTTCATTTGTGAGACCCAGTAGGTTGTGGCACCATGGGCCAAGTTGATGCATTGTTTCTTGTCTTCTGAAAACCACAACAAAGTGATCCTACAAGGGTTCCGTTTTTACTGAATGAGGTATGGAAACTTAAAAAGGACAAGAATATCATATTTACAGTACATTAACAGTAAACTGTGTGTATACTGTTTAATGGTACTTTTGCTTATGCCAGCTAAATGTAGCCTAAAAATGAGAAGAAATTCAGCTGCTTCGAGTAAAGCTGCTGCTTTTTCAGTATTATTAAATAGCTGCTGTTTATCTTTTGTTTTTAGCTTGGTATTAACTTAATTGCATTGACATTTTTCAAGGGAAATTTGTGTCAACGTTGATTGGGATAGGAGCATGTGTACAGTAAACTACTGTGTATCATGCAGCTTTATAATGCAGTTTCTAGCCATGTAGCTAAAAAGAATTTTCAGTCCTTGAATATGGGCTTTGTCTCAAAAGTTATGAGAAGAAATTCTCCAGTGAACCAGAAGAGATAGAGGGATGCTTTTTTTTCTGTGGGAACAGTAATGAGGTGTCCCAGCTAACAAATGTGACTTGACCCAGCTGCATCCAGGCAAAGACAGAGTGAGGATCATGTTTTGTGTGTGGTACATTTTGGTACACATCAGAATTTGAAATGCAGTGCTTAATTGAGCAGCGATTCACGATAAAAAGTTGTATTAAAGTAAAAATTTGGGCTCTGAGTTGGTAGACTTGATTCAGGAAGCCTTCAGAGAGGAAGTCACATCCCAGCTGAAAACTTATAAGTGGCACAAGATGTTCCAGGAGGGCCCAGGAAAAAGTAGATGGCAACAAGTGCTTCAAATCACCATCACCATCCTAAATGCATGAAAATGTGGAGCAATGCGAAAAGATTAGAATGGGGATCAACACATGAGTGTAAGAATGATAACAGAGGATTCTAATATGCCCGAGTCAAATGTTTCTAATATTTGAGAGATTTATTGTGGGTGAGCGAGTTGTGCTGAAAGATGGTCCCACAAGTGTTGACTGATGAACAGAAGGAAATCTGCATGCTGAATTGTCACAATATTTTGGATCTTCATGACAGTGATCCTAATTTTTTTGGATAGAGTAGTAATAGATGACAAGAGACAGAGTTTTGAGTATGATCCTGACTTAAAAAGATAAAGCAGCAAGTGGCACACAAAAAATTCACCTCACCTGAAGAAGGTCTGCATGAACAAATTCAAGATGAACACAATGCCCATGGACTCTTTTGACTTCAAATGGGTGATTCACAGGGAATATTATGCATCAAGGAGAAACAGTTAATGGCCAATTTTACACACAAGTCCTCATCCAGTTGCAGGATAGGGTGAAACACACCAGGAAAGACAAACTCAACAACTTGATTTTGCACCATGACAATGCACCAAACCACACTGGCCTCATCATGAAATAGTTTCATGCCAGGAGCAGTTTATCAGTGTTGCCTCAGCTGCCATGCAGCTTTGTCTTGGCATGACTAGACTTTATTTGTTTCCGAGGATAAAGAGAAGCTCTGAAGGGTTGCCATCACGTGTCATTGGAGGCGTTGATAGTGACTTTGAGGCACTACCGTAAGGTGGTTCCTGAGGGTGCTTTCCAGAATGTCTGTGTGGACTGGTCCAAATGCTGGTAATGATGCTGATATACAAATGGAATTTACAGTGGAGATTTTTAAGATTTTGTATGTTGAAAAGCAATGAAACTCATTTCTCTTCTTTCAACTTTTGCAACAGTCTATGTAATTGTTGGTCTGGAGAATGGAAGTTAACCGTAAACACACACACACACACACACACACACACACACACACACACACACACACACACACACACGATGTGTATATAGTTAAAAGGTCAGTTGTTATCTCATAACACCATTGCTGAACAACCACTGAAGTCAATTCCAACCAAAATAAGTAGGGTATCCACCTGGCATATTTTAAGCTGAATCAAAAAGCTAATTACTCCCTTCAACATCTAAAGTAATTATCTTGATGGTGAAGTTAGAGAAATGTGATCTTACATTGAGATGTCCTGAATAGGAGAGGGGTGAGGACATGCTTAAACTAAATGCCTTTTACTTAATTTTGTACAGTGGTAGATGTAGATGTTGGTCTATATCTCAACTGTACCTCATGAGTATCCTTTCTCTGAAGCCATGAGGGTGCTCTTGATAATTTTATTTCCCAGAATTGTTGTATTTTGTTGCTACTATAATTTTCAAACAGTTAATGTATTTCATCAGGACACTTTGGTTTCCTTGATATGACCAACACTTGATGGTTCACTAGAGACAGTCTTCTGCTCAAAGTGTGTCTCCAGTGATACACAGTATGTATATGGTAGAGCTCTTTTGCAGTGCGTATCCATTGTGCTTTAGTGTCTTCGTAGTTGTGTTACTGCTGAATTCATAATAAGCACTAGAAATGTTATACAAGATTATCTGACTGTCTAATGTATTGCAGTGTAACTTTAAAGATATTTTTCTGAGACAGTAAACGGGCCAAAGTGTAAATACAGTTCTGGGGGATTTTTACCCTATACTGTCTAGAAAACCAGGAAGATCTCTCCTTTTCAGACATGATGTAATTATTGTATCTATTGGTATTTTTTGTCTGAATCATGCATTGAGGGCATAAATTTTGCATCTAATACATCTGTGAATCCTACTTCAATTTGATAACAGTTTGATGATTCTTATCTCATGGAGTGATTTATAACCTCAAAAACTGTAGTTGGTAAAGAATGATTCATTATTTATATATTCTATCCTCAACTTTTTTTCACTGCTTGTGTGACTGTTGGAGGGAATTAATTCCTACAGTAGTAACTCAACCGATGCTCACCAGAAGATCATCACAGAGTGTTCATTCCTAATTATGAAAGGAACTGTGAATTTGTAAAATTTCCAGAATGCTACAGGAGTGTTGAACATCAGGATACTGGATTTAAAAAGCCAGAAACATGGTACAAGTTGATTAGATTAGATTAGATTTACTTTCATTCTAATTGATCCGTGTTGAGGAGATCCTCCAGGATGCAGAACATGTCAAAATCAATAATACATGACAAATATTTACAATGAAAACACATCACTGCACTGAAGTGGTGCAGAAGTTAGATTGACAAAAAATAGCTTGCTTCTACCGAGAAATTCATCAATGGAGTAGAACGAGTTGGCCACCAATAAATCCTTTAGGCTTCTCTTAAACTGAATTTCATTGGTTGTTAAGCTTTCTATGGCTGCTGGCAAGTTACTGAAAATGTGTGTTCCTGAATAAATGCACACCTTTTTGTACAATAGTAGATGACTTTAAATCTTTGTGAAGATTATTCTTATTTCTAGTATTGATTCCATGAACTGAGCTGTTTGTTGTGGAAAACTGAGGTGAAGATACACCAGGGACTAGATATAAGTATGAGTTATATAGATCTGTGTGTTTTTTTTTTTTCAGGGCATAAACAATGTTGCAGCTTGTACTGAGACACTTCAAGCTCTCCTGACATGTGAGGCTACTGTGGCTGCTACTTTGGACTGGCGATTATATGTAGATGTCATATCACAGTATGAAGTTCTACCCCAATGTATGCCTTCTGACATTATTTATGATGCTGTCATATCACTTCTTCAGCAACGTATTTTGTCTGTGGTAAGTACTCTGTCATTTAACTTCATCAGTATTTCATAAATTATAAAAACTGTTTAGAATATTTGTGGTTTTATTAATCTTCATTACAGTTTTACTTTTTTATTGGGAGCGTATCAGGAATACTCCATTCTAGGTGCAAAATAAACAGATTGTTACTTTATGTAAGAGAGGTAAATTATGTTGCATTCCAGTCCTCAGCAACATCTTAATTGTGCTGAGTACACATCAGAAAATATAAAGGAAATGAAGCCAGAAAATAACAGTGTTCCTTTGCCAACAGGCGGTGATGTGGTACAGATACTATAAATTAAGACAAGAATTATGAGATGATATAAGGGAGGGGAATACAAGAGAGAATGAGGCACGATTACTGGAATACATGGTAGCTGTCATGTGCAGGTGCGTTGGGAGTGCCGCTGACCCTTTCGCCTCACTGTACTGCGTAGCAGCTTATAGGCACACTCATGGGCACCTGCAAAAATTTTGCTAGCATATGGGGCGGCGAGTACGTTACTTCACTGGTTTAAAGTTTTGATGCTGTCTTTAATCATGTGAGCTTGGCAACAATTTTGGTGGTCAGCCAGAAAGCGAAGGGAAACATACTGACCTTAGTTTCCAGTCTGCACGGCCACATTCCGGTCCAGGACACTGAAAGAAAAGTGTGTATTTCCCATTTCTTTGTGGGATCAGGAGTATGACTTCAGTAAAAGTTTAAAGTTCCAATCAAGATTTCATTTAATTAAAGTTACTCACAAACAACACTTAAAATTGCGTTATGTTCAATTGAAAAAAAGTCTTTCTAATCTAACAGTATCTTTAACAGTTCAGAGGCGACCTCTACGGTAACTTCCTACCAATTTGTTTTTTGCCCTCACGAACATCACTTAGTTGAAAGTTCGCAATAAATGTTCAAAAATTAATGCTCGCCATAAAAGTGGAAATAAATTCACCACGCGGAATTGAATTTCACACGGACGGCACACTAACAGTTATTTTACCGAATTCTAAACGATCCAGGACGGTGTACAGTCCTCGCAAGTTCGCTATCCGTTTTCACTGCCAAATACGTGCTTGTCACAGCTCAGCTCTTGACGTCATCCGAGGCAGAGCGCGACCAAACGTTTAACTGGCGTGGACCTCACAGTGTCTGAGAGCGAAGTGAACCTTCCTACGGCTTCAGGAGCTGTATTTATATGGTGCCGGTGCGGACTGCGAAGAAAACATCTGTTGTCTGTGTCTATTTGCATACGGCGGCAGTCTACAAATGACCGCTATCTCAGGCATATAATCTTTAATAATATAATTACCAATTACTTCAGAAACTTCTTAATTTTTGCTGGTATGCAGATAAGCAGTTTGAAAGCATGTAGAAAGTTTCAGCTCGCTAGAATGAAAACTTTACTTAATAGAATTTATTTATTGGAACAAATGGTAGGTTGTTACCTCTGAACCATACCTTTGC
This sequence comes from Schistocerca serialis cubense, assembly GCF_023864345.2. NCBI lineage: Eukaryota > Metazoa > Arthropoda > Insecta > Orthoptera > Acrididae > Schistocerca > Schistocerca serialis. The sequence continues at coordinate 410,999,822 of NC_064645.1, forward strand.
TAAGACTTATATCAGTTGCTATTTATGTTACAAGTCTTAAACTTGGTGTAGCTGTATTATTTGATATATTTGGTCATCTATCACTAAAATTTCAAGTACTTAATCTACAACACTTAGGTACATTTTAGTTACAAAATTAGTTTTTATTTAATTACTCAAAAATGATTAGAGGTAGATTAACGTGGACTCTCTGTTATTATTTTTGGAGTGTACTGAAGCATGAAACAAATTTTCAAGTTTCTAAGTCCATTATTTAGTGCCTCTGATGTTTCTGAAAAACGTGGATTCTGGCATTAATTTTTGTTTTATGGTTTTGGAAATTAGCATCACTTATTTATAACTTATAACTGCACCTTCTGACCATATTCTGGCTTCCTAGCGTCATTATTTAGCGCCTCTGATTTTTCTCTTAAAACGGCATTTTTCCGTAAACTATTAAGTTTACAACATCAAGACTTTGTATTTGGAACATTTTTACACTAAACTATAATTTAACAAAGTTTTAAACATAAATTTTGATTTTTAATTTCATAATAAATTGTGGTGCAATACTTATGCGCTACATGCAGATGCGTTAAGGTGACGTGGCAGTACTAGCAGTGAACTGGGGTGAGTCCTGGCGTACTTGCTCGCCTCTATATCTCACACATGATACAGCACTTGGTTTGCTTCAAGCAGGCACAAGATTCTAAAAGTCAGTTTTGCTTGAAGAAAGCGAGGCCATTCATTTTACAAAAACCTGCTTGGAACACCTGAAGAACTGTCTCCAGGCAGATGCTATCAGTACTCTCCAGTCCCCTGCAGGACAGTCCCATTGAGATAAGTGATAAGCTTATAAATGTGTCATGGTCCAAGAACTAAATTTGATAAGAAATGCACAAAACATATCGTATCTTAAACAATTGATATCTATTTAGTATTTTTAAGGTAAATTACTTTGATACCTAAATAATAACTAGGGACTGGAAAGTGTAGCATCTGATTTTAGCAAAATTCGCAGCTATTTTTATCAAAATTCATATATGTTTTTTCGCTTGTAAATGATTAGATGAAAAATTTAAAAGGTTGTTACGCTATGTGAGTGAAAACAAACACAGCGTCAGTTCTTTGAAATTGACTGATTAAAAAAAAAGTGCTGATTGGGAACTTTTTGACTGGTATGTTTGCTTTTACAAAAACTTCAACACCTTTTTCTCCCAAAATGGTCTTTTTTTCATTTGGTTGCATTTATAGTTTAAAAAAATGATTATTCTGTGTTAAAAAGCAGCAGCATTTTCCCGCCAATGAACTGAATGTATTCCCGATTTTAGGTGCTTCTGACGTTATTTGTGTTTCCCTTTGACCTTTTGTGGGCATTCATAGCTGTGCGACCCATGCTTGACAATGCTACAGATAAAACTGACGAGGCACTTAGCGATGACGTAGAACTGAATGCAGGGTAACTCCATTTTAAAGTTAGGGGAAGAATTTTAGCACAATCGAAAATTGTTAGAGATTCTGTTTTCCATTTGCTATAGTGCAGAGTGTGGGCACTATAGGCTGTAGTGGCAGATGGTCACGAGCGTAAACAAACTTGAATTTTGACTGGCAGAGGGGTGACAAGCCCCGCCTCCCTTTCTCAAGGCACCAGCCTACAGCAGAAATGACTCATTGTCACAGGGATCACCGATACCCTCTCATGTTGTACTGTCATGACTAAGATTCATGATGAACCAGAATTGGTCACTGCACTTATTTCAAAATAAGAAAAGACAATGATGAGCAAAGCACAACACAAAGCATTCGGGGACAGCTAGTGTGCAGAGTATTATTAACTAAATAGTTCAAGCCTGACATCTAGCGGTATTTGTGCAACCACAGTTCATAACATCTGCCACGTAATTCACCACATTAGAAGTGTCCACATTATACCATCTTTTGAGCTTTAGCTAACAAATGTATGCGTTAATTGGTCAGATAAAAAATCTACTCACCAAGTGGTGGCAGAACATACACATGAAAGATGGTTGTAATTTGCAAGCTTTTGCAGCCAGTGTTTCCTTCTTCAGGCAGAAGGGTTGAAGGGTAAGGAAGAGGGGTGAAGGAAAAGGACTGGAGAGGTCTTGGAAAAGGGGTGGACTTCGGGAAAGTCACCCAGAGTCGCGGATCAGGGGAGACTTACCGTGCGGGGTGATAGGGAAAGTCTTTCCTTCTCACCCCGTATGAAAGCTTGTCAATTACAACCATCTTTTATGTCTGTGGTCTGCCGCTGCTTGGTGAGTAGATTTTTTATCTATCCAATTAAATAATTTTGTCAGTAATTAAATGTGTACTTTTGTATGTTATAAAATGCTGTGTCCCATGGCTGAGTACTACGTGGCCTGTATCTTAAATAGAACCATCTACTGCCCACAATTGGTATGTTACCAGATCATTGAGTACATCGATACGCTGTTGTGTCCATACATTTATTATTTTTTCAGAGAAGTTCTTACGCACATTATCTTTCGAAATTGCGCTTCACCAGCTGATGTACAACACTGGTAACTGAAAATTGGCTATATTTTCGATATTTATATGCAGAAAATAAAGCTATGTCAAACTGTATCTGATAAAATAGTTCATCTGGATACACTCTGCTATGAAATAGTGTGCATTAAATAATTTCCCATTTTTGAATTTTGGGGCGGAATCTGCATCCTTTTCACTTTTATTGCAAAATCTGAAATTTTCCGATCCCTAACAATAACTGTATTTCAGCAGTATAGACAAAGTACATTGCTTCATGTCATTAATGTGAATATGGATGTCATCTTTTTGATTGAATGACCTGAAATTACACCCTCATATGAGTAAATCTATTGTATCTAATCAGTTAAAAAATAAATCTATAAAATAATTACAAAAAATATTTATTGATAATATAATGTAATGTAATGTAATAATGTAATTGGTGGTGCTACAGAAGAATGCTGAAGATTAGATGGGTAGATCAGATAACTAATGAGGAAGTATTGAATAGGATTGGGCAGAAGAGAAGTTTGTGGCACAACTTGACTAGAAGAAGGGATCGGTTGGCAGGACCTGTTCTGAGGCGTCAAGGGATCACCAATTTGGTATTGGAGGGCAGCGTGGAGGGTAAAAATCGTAGAGGGAGACCAAGAGATGAATACACTAAGCGGATTCAGAAGGATGTAGGTTGCAGTAGGTACTGCGAGATGAAGAAGCTTGTACAGGATAGAGTAGCATGGAGAGCTGCATCAAACCAGTCTCAGGACTGAAGACCACAACAACAACAACAACAACAACAACAATGTAATTGGATGCATAAAAAATTACTCACCAAATGGCAAATGGACAACACACTCATAGAAAACGTTTTACATATGCAAGCTTTTCAAGCCAGTCACTCCTTTCTCTGGCAGAAGGGTTGAAAGGGAAGGAAGAGGGGTGAAGGAAAAGCATATGAGAGGTTTGGGAAAAGCGGCAAATTTCAGAAAAGTCACCCAGAACTCTGGGCCAGTAGATACTTATGGGACATATTCCCATAATGTTAGATTGAAACTGAATATTAAAAATATGAAGCAGGAAAATAAGTCAGAACAGTTGAGAAAATCCTGTTGGACAACAACAAAAAACCAACAGAAGATACTCCTTGAAGTGGAGAAACAGAGACTAATGTTTAAAAGAGAGATATCCAACTTCAGTATCATCTACAACAGTTTGTTTGCTTGCAGAAATCGACATGTGAGTACTTTACTGGATTTATCCCATTATTTTCAGGCCTTTTATTTTTTTATCTTAGGGTACAGGTGATGGCTGACAGGCAGGAACATGGCTGCCATGTTTAAGTTGTACTGGGGATATGCACATTAGGGTGTTGCATTAGTCCCTTTTTGCAGCTTCATAAGGGCATTAAAGGAAGTACCAGAGAAAAGATTTTTGAGTGTGCTGTTTCAACACTGTTATGTAAAGGTGTGCACCCATCTTGATGGCAGAACTGCACCAAAACTGCCACAGCACCAAGGAATCGGTACAATTTTCTGTTAATAGCTTCTCACATGAACAACTTTGCAAAATAAATAAACAAAAAATAACAAAATTAAAAGGAAATATATAATTTGTTGTTGTTGTTGTGGTCTTCAGTCCTGAGCCTGGTTTGATGCAGCTCTCCATGCTACTCTGTCCTGTGCAAGCTTCTTCATCTGCCAGTACCTACTGCAACCTACATCCCTCTGAATCTGCTTAGTGTATTCATCTCTTGGTCTCCCTCTACGATTTTTACCCTCCACGCTGCCCTCCAATACCATATTGGTGATCCCTCGATGTCTCAGAACGTGTCCTACCAATCAATCCCTTTTTCTAGTCAAGTTGTGCCACAAGCTCCTCTTCTCCCCAATTCTATTCAATGCCTCCTCATTAGTTATGTGATCTACCCATCTAATCTTCAGCATTCTTCTGTAGCACCACATTTCGAAAGCTTCTATTCTCTTCTTGTCTAAGCTATTTATCGTCCACATTTCACTTCCATACATGGCTACACTCCATACAAATACTTTCAGAAATGACTTCCTGACATTTAAATCTATACTCGATGTTAACAAATTCTTCTTCTTCAGAAACGCTTTCCTTGCCATTGCCAGTCTACATTTTATATCGTCTCTCCTTCGACCATCATCAGTTAGTTTGCTCCCCAAATAGCAAAACTCTTTTACTACTTTAAGTGTCTCATTTCCTAATCTAATTCCCTCAGCATCACCGGACTTAATTCGACTACATTCTATTATCCTCGTTTTGCTTTTGTTGATATTCATCTTATACCCTCGTTTCAAGACACTGTCCATTCCGTTCAACTGCTCTTCCAAGTCCTTTGCTGTCTCTGACAGAATGACAATGTCATCGGCGAACCTCAAAGTTTTTATTTCTTCTCCATGGATTTTAATACCTGCTCCGAATTTTTCTTTTGTTTCCTTCACTGCTTGCTCAATATACAGATTGAATAACATCGGGGAGAGACTACAACCCTGTCTCACTCCCTTCCCAACCACTGCTTCTCTTTCATGTCCCTCGACTCTTATAACTGCCATCTGGTTTCTGTACAAATTGTAAATAGCCTTTCTCTCCCTGTATTTTACCCCTTCCTCCTTCAGAATTTGAAAGAGAGTATTCCAGTCAACATTGTCAAAAGCTTTCTGTAAGTCTACAAATGCTAGAAATGTAGGTTTGCCTTTCCTTAATCTTTCTTCTAAGATAAGTCGTAGGGTCAGTATTGCCTCACGTGTTCCAACATTTCTGCGGAATCCAAACTGATCTTCCCCGAGGTCGGCTTCTATCAGTTTTTCCATTCGTCTGTAAAGAATTCGCATTAGTATTTTGCAGCTGTGTCTTATTATACTGATGGTTTGGTAATTTTCACATCTGTCAACACCTGCTTTCTTTGGGATTGGGATTATTATATTCTTGTTGAAGTCTGAGGGTATTTCGCCTGTCTCATACATCTTGCTCACCGGATGGTAGAGTTTTGTCAGAACTGGCTCTCCCAAGGCTGTCAGTAGGTCTAATGTAATGTTGTGTAATCCTGGGGCCTTGTTTCGACTCAGGTCTTTCAGTGCTCTGTCAAACTCTTCACGCAATATCATATCTCCCATTTCATCTTCATCTACATCCTCTTCCATTTCCATAATATTGTCTTCAAGTACATCGCCCTTGTATAGGCCCTCTGCTTTCCCTTCTTTGCTTAGAACTGGGTTTCCATCTGAGCTCTTGATATTCATGCAAGTGCTTCTCTTTTCTCCAAAAGTCTTTTTAATTTTCCTGTTGGCAGTATCTATCTTAACCCCTAGTGAGATAAGCCTCTACATCCTTAATTTTTCCTCTAGCCATCCCTGCTTAGCCATTTTGCGCTTCCTGTCTATATCATTTTTGAGACATTTGTATTCCTTTTTGCCTGCTTCATTTACTGCATTTTTATATTTTCTCCTTTCATCAATTAAATTCAATATTTTTTTCTGTTACTCAAGGGTTTCTACTAGCCCTTGTCTTTTTACCTATTTGATCGTCTGCTGCCTTCACTATTTCATCCCTCAAAGCTACCCATTCTTCTTCTACTGTGTTTCTTTCCCCCATTCCTGTCAATTGTTCCCTTATGCTCTCCCTGAAACTCTGTACAACCTCTGGTTCTTTCAGTATATCCAGGTCCCATCTCCTTAAATTCCCACCTTTTTGCAGTTTCTTCAATTTTAATCTACAGTTCATAACCAATAGATTGTGGTCATGGTCAGAGTCCACATCTGCCCCTGGAAATGTCTTACAATTTAAAACCTGGTTCCTAAATCTCTGTCTTACCATTGTATAATCTATCTGATACCTTTTAGTATGTCCAGGGTTCTTCCATGTATGCAACCTTCTGTCATGATTCTGAAACCAAGTGTTAGCTATGATTAAGTTATGCTCTGTGCAAAATTCTACCAGATGGCTTCCTCTTTCATTTCTTAGCCCCAATCCATATTCACTTACTACGTTTCCTTCTCTTCCTTTTCCTACTGTCGAATTCCAGTCACCCATGACTATTAAATTTTCATCTCCCTTCACCACCTGAATAATTTCTTTTATCTCATCATAATCATACATTTCATCAATTTCTTCGTCATCTGCAGAGCTAGTTGGCATATAAACTTGTACTACTGTAGTAGGCGTGGGCTTCGTGTCTATCTTGGCCACAATAATCCGTTCACTGTGCTGTTGGTAGTAGCTCACCCGCACTCCTATTCTTCTATTCATTATTAAACCCACTCCCGCATTACCCCTATTTGATTTTGTATTTATAACCCTGTATTCACCTGACCAAAAGTCTTGTTCCTCCTGCCACCGAACTTCACTAATTCCCACTATATCTAACTTCAACCTATCCATTTCCCTTTTTAAATTTTCTAACCTACCTGCCCTGCATGCCCTCAGGAAAAATTATGGCTGTAGTTTCCCATTGCTTTCAGCTGTTCGCAGTACCAGAACAGCAAGGCCATTTTGGTTAGTGTTACAAGGCCATCTCAGTCAATCATACAGACAGTTACCCCTGCAACTACTGAAAAGGCTGCTGCCCCTCTTCAGGAACCACACGTTTGTCTGGCCCCTCAACAGATATCCCTCCGTTGTGGTTGCACCTACAGTACGGCTATCTGTATCGTTGAGGCACGCAAGCCTCCCCACCAATGGCAAGGTCCATGGTTCATGGGGGGGGATATATAAGTAATGTTTCACAATTCTTGTTACAGGTTTCTAGGAGCTGAAGAGGGCATTTAGTAAATTAACTTTTGATAAGGAGCCCATGTTTAGAAAAGAACCGTTTGAGTATAAAGTAAATTCTGCAAATTGGGTAACTTTCAAATCTCCCACTGCACTGTGCACACACAAACTGAGAAAACTGTGCCGTCACTGGTTCTTCCTGTAATTATGACATCACATATCATTTTTGTCTGAATACAACAGCTGAGAGGAACTGGTACATTCACAACTACGAGGGCTATTGAAACACCACACTCTTGACTTAGAAGAGTACCTGACAATGAGTACTTGAAACATTGCCTATGACATTGGCTTCTATAGAGGACACAGGCCAGAGCTCATTGTCTCCACTGTTCCACTGTGTGTGTACCGTGAATTGGGATATTTGAAGGTTTCTGATCTTCAGACATTTTACATCCAAACACATCAGCACCAGACTTGAACTTGTGTTTTGGGAGGGGAGGGGGGGGGGGGTGGTGGTGATTCAACGGTTCACTTTTTAAATCCTTCTCATCAACCAAAGCAAAATGTGTTGAACACACTCAAACGTTAGCAACTGAAAATGAATTCGCATGTTTACAAGCATTTATTCAGTTTTGTTCCATCCCTTTTTAATGGGAAGTACATGACTAAATTCCTAACATTTTTCATTGTCTGCAGTGGTTGGTACAACTTGCAATCAGAAGGCAGTACAATATTTTTCATTGAAAAAAATTAAAAACGTATTCTCAGAACTTCTCAACATATTGGTATGTGTAACTCTACACCTAATTCATCAATCACAGATGATGTTGTTGTGTGTAGAGAAGTCACAATACTAGAAAATTGCAGCTAAATGCAGGGTGACCAACAGATGATCGACAATTGGACAAAGATTGGCAGTTGACCCTTGACATAAACAAATGTAATGTATTGCACATAAATAGGCCAAAACACAGATTATTGTATGATCACACAATTGCAGAACAATCGCTGGAAGCAGTGACACCCATTAACATCCTTGTATACACTCAAAAATGCACTAGCAACATGGATAATTACAGTGCTGGGCTACTGATGGTCTTAGGACCAGTTGTGGCATAAGTGTTGCAGCTTGCTCCAGTGCACACAGCCTGTGATCCTTACTGTTTACTCTGGTAACTGTGGAATGGGGTTTTTGGAAGAGAGGCTGAGAAGCTAATATTCCCAAACTAGAGTGAGCATTGAAGTCTGATTTGTCCATGTTATATAGAATTAGTTGAGATCTAAAAAAACTTTGCTAGGTTCAGTTGTGTGACTGAAGTGTAGAAAGCACTATTTTATAAATTCAATTTGAACTGTGATCCTGCCTTGTTGAACCTACAGATATTCTTCATTTAATTTAGTTTGAACCTCTGAAATTTTATTAATATTAACAGAACTGATCTAAAATGAGAGTACGTATCAGATCTTCTTTCTAGAGTAAGCACAGATATTCTCTGAGAACTAACTACAGTATCTGCAGCTCTTCCATTGCTTGCTGCTTTTGGGAATTTGTTATGTTGGTTGTTGCCATAAATTGACAATATTACTGTAGTGAATGAGAATCACTTAGTCTTATGATTTTGCTTTGCACCAATATTTATTTTATGTGCGAGTTGTGCGTGCATATGTGTATGTTGTCTAATTTTGACATGTCCGAAAGAACAGACACCGTATCCATATAAGTATATAGTTCTGGCAGTACCGGCCATTACCTACTTATTCTGTGCGGATGCACACATATTCCCCGAACTCTTATGGGACTTGGTAAGAATGTCTTCCACGAGTAATGAGTGTGTTGGGGTGGGAGTGTGTGGACATACAAGGTGAGAATGTGGGTCTCGCGAGAGGCGCAAGATAGTCCCTGCAGTCACACTATCCTCTGTGCCCTCAGTGGCTCAGATGGATAGAGCGTCTGCCATGTAAGCAGGAGATCCTGAGTTCGAATCCTGGTCGGGGCACACATTTTCGCCTGTCCCCATTGATATATATCAATGCCCGTCAGCAGCTGAAGGTATTAAAAATTAATTCTAATTTCCACTGTATGGTAAGTAGCAACTATCCTTTTCATTATATTGTTACATTCCATCCTGAATTTTCTGTTGTAATGACATGAAAGGGATAGATTGCTACTTACCACATAGAGGAGGTGTTGAGTCATACACAGACAATGTAAAGACTGATAAACTTTTCGCTTTTGGACGAAAAAAGTCCTCCTTCAGAAGCGCACACGCACACGCACACGCATGGCTACTGTCCATAGCCGTTCGTGCTCGACTTCACAAACATCCGATGTGAAAAGCAATCTGTGGTGGATGGTGGGGACAAGAAGGACACATGGGTGGGGAGGGCGAGGGATAGAAGGGTAGGAATGGGGGAAGACGATGTGCTGTTGAGAGAGTGAGCAGGGGCATGGTGAATACAAGATCAGGTTGCTAGGTGCAGAGTTGGTTGTAGAGAAGGAGGAAGACTAATAGGTCCACTGTTGAAATAGAAGGTGTGGATAGTGATGGAGTGGCAGTGGGGAACGGGGTGGAGGACAAGAGCTCGCGTAGGTTGAGGCCAGAGTCCCCTTGCTACAGAAAAATTCTAAAGATTATATAGGTAGATAGAATAACTAGTGATGAGGTGCTAAAACAAAATGACCTAAGGGATGAAGGAATTGTCAGTTTGGTAATGGCGGGAAGTATGTGTTGGGAGGATGGGGGGGGAGTAGGAATAGTAGAGGGTACCAAGGGATGAATACAGTAAGTATGTTCAAATAGTTGTGGATTGCAGTATTTATTTAGAGATTAAAGAGTCTTGCACAAGGGAGAATAGCGTGGAGAGCTGCATCAACTGCTGTTTGGTCTGAAGACTACAGCAAATGCATTTGAAGATCTTGGTGCAGAATTTCTCTCATTTTTTGTTGTTGAGAATACCGAGATCTGATCCATTGTGAAACACGCTGGAGATTTACTGTTTCAGGATTTCTTCTGTGTCATTTAGTTTTAGAACACTGTCTGCATAACACCCACAACACCTTGGAGATTTACACAGACTAGACTCTCATCATCTGTAGTACTGTCTAAGAAGAATGCAGCAGTCAGCTTATTGTGAAATTCTTTTATTGTATATTTCAATCTCGGAACACTCAAATAGTATCATAATTGGTGTTAACAAATTAGATCATCATAAACTGAAATGAAAGGAAAATGGGTGTAAAAAAAATCTATGAAACTGTCACAAAATAAAATGAACTTTTACACACGACTACACACATGAATATGTTACATACTAACTTGTCAAATTACAACTGAACAGGCCAGAAGAGGTACTCACAAAGTAAACATACAATGGAACCTGGCTATAACAACATTTAAAGGACCTTGAAAATTATGTTGTTGGAAATGGAAATGTCGTGTGGCTAGGGCCTCTTGTCGGGTAGACCGGTCTCTTGGTGCAAGTCTTTTGAGTTGACACCACTTCACCGCCTTGCACGTGGATGGGGATGAGAAGAAGATGATGAGGACAACACAACACCCAGTCCCTGAGTGCAGAAAATCTCCGACTCAACCGGGAATCGAACCTGGGTCCGTTTGCACAGCATTCCGTCACGCTGACCACTCAGCTATTGAGGCGGACAATTATATTGTTATAAATGAGTGTCATTGCAACTGAGATTTGTATTTTCAGTTTGTTATGGTGACAAAATGGAAAAGAACAAATTTATTTAGCTTTGTTTAATTTTACATAAGTATTCACTCATAAGGTTGCATGAATGTGGTATACGCAACAGTATATTGAGTACTTGGCTAACTTCTTTACAGTCAGTCATTTTACTGAGCTGTCTATTTTCCCAGTGCACACATTCTAAATTATGTTCTATGTTCATTATTTCACTTGCAGTCTCATTGCTTCCTCCCTTGCTTCATAGAACATGTTCACAATTCTAATGGCTTCTAAAATGTCACTCACAGTAGGCATAGACACTTTATTTCTTTCTTCTTCATCTCCCTTGCTCACTTCTTGGTCACTGTGGCCCTGATTCTTCACTTCATTTGCAATCATTTTCAGTTTGCACTTAGATTGTAATGTCATTGTCTCTTGTTACATACATTTCACAGTCATACTGATTGAGAATATCACAGTTGATATTTGGCAGCAGTGCAGATAGTTGCAGATCATCAGTGTTGTCCAATGTGTCTTCAGTTACAACAGCATTAATTCCTTAAATTGTGATTGCCGCATGATGGAAACAGTTCTTGATGGTTTGAACTGTGACCCAATCCCAAGCTTTGGTGATGCATCTGATTGCATACATCAGTGTCATAGAGTAATCCTACTTTTTCTCAATGCATTGTATCATTTTCAGTAATATGAGCTAACAATAATGACATTTCAGACTCCTAATTACTCCTTGGTCCATGGGTTGCAATAAGCTTGTGTCATATTTGCAGCAAGAGAAACAACCTTAATATTCTCCAGACTGTGATTGACAGTTGTCATCAATAACTCCTTTTATGATTTCTAAGCTCCCAATCCCAACACCTTATTTCAGCTTCAAACAGTTTGGAAGTCATCCAGGACTTTTTATTAGCATAGTAATGCACTGGCAGATTTTTTACATGCTTAAAACACCTAGGATTTTTTGATTTACGTATCATGAGCAATATTTTCTTCTCAGTTCCATCTGCATTAGTACAAACCAGAACTGTTATTCACTCTCTAGATAACTTGCCACCAGCATATTTTCTACCCTTGAATTTCAGTGTTTTGTCAGGTGTCAATTCAAAGAAAATGCCTGTCTCTTCTGCATTAAAGATGTCACAGTTTGCATAACTTTCATGAATTGTAGGCCATATGGTAGTGAGCTGTTAATGGATTGTTTCAGTGTTCACATTGTTGGCTTCACCACTCACTGTGCCAAAAGTAATACCATGATGTTGCTTGAATCTGTCAATCTAGCCACTGCTGCACACAAATTCCTCACCTTTTAATTTCTTGGAATTTTCTTCTGCTTTTACCATAAGGAGAGGTCCACTAAAAGGTACACTGATGCTTCTCTGTTGCTTAAACCTTTTAAGCAGCACTTCATCCACAGCGCTCTGTTCAGCTTTTCGCAGCCGCTAAATTTTAGATCCATTTTCTTCCAACACAGTAACAATTGTAGCCTTGTTTTTCCAAGTTGTTTGGACTGTGGAATTTATGGGGCCAGGCTGACAACACACACAACCTTTTTAGCTCCATTCTCGATTTCATTAATCACTTTCACTTTTTCTTCCATCATTAAAACATTTCTTTTACTAACCATGCTTTTCTAAAATGTGTGTACATCATAACAAATTGTTATGGAAACTGACATGTGTAATTTTAACAAGTTTTGTGATTGTCACCACTACTGAAGAATAAATGTGTTAGGGTAACAATGAGGTGAGGAGTCTGCACTACATCTACTGTTGATGGAAGGGCAGAGAGAGAATATGCCAGGTTGATGTATTACAACAGATTCCTTCTGCAGTACTTTGATTCATGCAAATTCTTGTTGCTAACTGATGCTGAAAATTATGTAATATTCTAGGTACATGCATATACATTTTTTGTATTAAGCAAGGATGAGGAATATGGTCATGTCACAGAAATCATGATGTTGTAGCTGAGTAACTGAAGTTGTTATAACAAAGTTCAACTATATATGATCTTTGATTTTTGGAACTGGAAGCTACAGTTAACTATGTAACAGTATTTACTTGCTTACATAACAAAAATAAGATTAAAGATATTCACAATATAAAATTTATATCGACATACTATACTGAGAGTACACAACAACTACATAACTTCTAATATAAGTAAGCTAGAAATACACTGAAAGCAGGTTAAATGATGTCCAGGTACAGCCATGATCTGTGATAAACCAATTGGTCACCAGTGTAAGCAGCCAGTATGAAACAACTGTTGAATTGAGCTGTGGTTAAACAAGTACAAGCAGGCAGAAAGAGGAGCCCCTAAAAAGGAAAAAGGTGAAAAGCAAAGAGAAGAGACATTTTAACGAATCAGAAAATACTTCGAAAAAGCTTTGTTAAGGAAATCAGTTTCTTCATTTGACAACTTTTTTAGGTATTTATTTACATTAGTAAAAATTTCAGGCTCCTAAAGTGTATCCATATGGTGTCTTTTAGGAACATAATGACAAATAGCAAGATGCTGATCTGTGTGTTCTACTTTATGTTCGCATTTTTAATGAGAGAACCAAAAGTTGTTTTATTCCTGCCTACATTTTGGTGTCCGGAAGGAAAGTCAGATGATCACTCTGTTTGGCTTATGTAAAATTTTGGTGAGTTGACCCTTTTTACCTTATTCGCACTTGACATTAAGTATTTATTATGAGTTACTGTTCTCTTACACCATGTTTTATATCAAAGCTGATTGTTAGTTTGTTTCGTAAAGGTGATCTACAAGCAAAACTAATGGAGACTCACCTCACTTTATTCGACAGAATAAAAATATGTTACGGAGTGCTCCCAGGAGCAGTGCAAGCTGCTTTTAAGTAAGCAATCCAATAAAAGTCTAGTCCATTACTAACAGAGTCTGAAGATTAAAGACTCTTAAATGAAATCCATTAAATCAATATACCAAATGGCTTGAAAATTCACTATGTAAACACTGTAATTGAATTACAAGTGCGTCAGACTGGCCATAGGCTGGCTTATATACAGAATTGTGGTGATGAGTGCCTTCTGGATACTGGCACTGAGATGGTAGGCAGTAATGTTGTGCCAGCTATTTGGTTTCCATAGTGATGCCTAGTGGTGCCAGTACAGTAGGGAACACAGCACTCATTTTAATTTAGGGAAAGAACAACCAAGCTATTCAGATGCTTTTCTTATGTAAGTCGGTACAATGAATGTCCTTTTTTGTTTCTCATTTGTTGTCTGCACTGCTTCTCTGCCTCATAATTTCTTAGGCAAACAATAGATGTCATTAACTTACATAATAAATGAAGTTGTGGACGAGCAGTGTGAATGACAAACTCAAAACCCAAAATGTATATGAGACATGCTATTCCATCTGGTGTGCAGAACATGTGTGATTGATAAATACCACTTGAAGAAGAATTTGTTAGCCTTAATTCCAAAGAAGGCAAGTGCTGACTGGTGTGAATATTATCAAACTACGGACTTTAATAAGTCATGGTTGCAAAGTAACAACACAAATTATTTATGGGGAAAATGGAAAGACTGGCTGAAGCTGACCTCAGAAAAGACCATTTCAGATTCTGGAGAAACACAGAGACTGTAAGGTTACTTACAACTTGTACAGAAACCAAACTTCAGTTTTAAAACTCTAAGCACACAAACGGCAGGCAGTAGTTGAGAAGGGAATGAGACAGGGCAGTGTAATCCCTATGTAGTTTGATCTGGGTATTGAGCAAGTAGTGAAGGAAATCACAGAGAATAATCTGCAGAGGACGTTAAAGTTCAGAGAGAAGAAGTAAAAACTTAAAAAATTTATGGTTTCCTTGTGACTTTATAATTCTGTCAGAGATGGCAGTGACGTTAAGAGCAGTTGGACGGAATGGATAATGTCTTGAAAGGAGGTTGTAAGATGAACATCGACAAAAGTAAAGCAAGAGTAATGGCATGCTGTTGAATTTAATCAGGCCCTGATGAGGGAATTAGATTAAGAAATGAGACTTTGGAAATAGTAGATGAGCTTTGATATTTGGGGAGCAAAATACCTGTTTGTAGCAGCAACAAAGAGGATATAAAATGTGAAGTAGCAAGGAAACTGTCTCTGAAAGGAAGAAATATCTTAAAATCTAATTTTTAAATTTTATTGCAACGCAATCTTCAATGAAGGAATTTGCCTGGGGTGTAGCCTTCATGTAAACAAAATGCGAATGATAAACAGTGCATACGAGGATGGTTTGAAAAGTGCTTGGAGCAGAAGAGAAAAAAGTACTTACATCACTGAAACTTTTTTAATTTTACAATATAGTCTCCTTGTAGATTAATGCACTTGGTCCAACGATGTTCCAGTGCCTTGATTCCACCTTGAAAATGAATTTCTTCCAATCCTGCAAAATAGTTGTCAACTCTGGCTATGAATTCTTCGTTTGAATTGAATCTTCATCCACCAAGAAAAATTTGCAGTTTTGGGAAGAGATGGAAGTCTGATGAATCCATGGCAGGTGAATATGGCTGGTTTGGCCACAGTTCATACCTTAGTTTGTGTAATTTCGCCATGGCGATGGCACATGTGTGCGGGCATGCGTTGTCTTGATGAAAGATGACCTTCTTCCCAGCTAAACCTGACCTTTTTTCACATATCCTTTGTTGTGACTTGTCCAAGAGATTAGCATAGTATTCTCCAGTAATTGTTTGCCCAGTGGGGAGATAATCTACAAACAGAATCCTCTTCGCATCCCGGAACACTGATGCCATGACCTTTCCTGCCGAAGGAATTGTCTTTGCTTTCTGTGATGATGGAGATCAGCATGTTTCCACTGCTGTTGTTTTGTCTCTGGGGAATAGTAGTGCAGCCCCCAGGGGCTCAGCATTCATTTGCTGAGTACTCAGCTTGGCGACCCCGGGGTCCTGAGCTGGAGACTGGTCAGCGCCACCAGTCTCCTGTCACCGAAACCCCCGGACATGCTTCAGCGACCATCGTATGGCGCGACGGTGGAATGTTGTGTGCTGCAGGGAATGGTAATCTTGGCTTGACCACCTGGATTGTGAGGAAGGTCAACCTCTATAAAAACCCCTCAATCTTACGGTGTGCTGCGCGCCTATAAGATGCATGGCTGTTGGGGTGGAACAGTCGCAAGCGGGCAACCTCTGGGGCATCTGCCGCACCCCTGTTGTATAAGGCTTATTCAGCCACGAGGGGCTCTGTCTGAGCGGACCTTTAGTTCCCTAGCTGCTCGTGGGACCGCAATGGACCCTTCGACCTCTACGTTTCCCTCTACCAGTGGATTGGGTGGGCCACTGGTATAAAAACACACCCCATCGAAAAAGCGACTTCGTGCTGCGAGTCCTCCAGCGCCTGATGTTACTAGAGATTTATCAGACTGTCGTAACAGAGCACATGCTGGTAACCAGAATGTGTTTTTGATTGTCAAACGGAAGGAGGGTAGCTTTGAGAGGGTTTCTCCCTTTTACATCCACAAGGTTCTTGAGGGAATTGCAGGAACATTGAAATCTGTGAAGCGACTGCGCAATGGGGCTCTGTTAGTTGAGACTTCTAGTTCCCGTCAAGTCGCTTCTCTTCGGAAAGCAACCTGTCTCGGAGAATACGCTATCGAGACCGAGCTCCACTCCACTTTGAATTATAGTAAGGGTGTTGTGACATGTAGGAACTTGATGGATATCCCCAAAGACGAGTTGAAATCTGAGTGGGCTGACGTAGGTATTGTTGATGTGCAGCATATTGTGAAACGAGTTGATGGGGACCTAGTCAAATCTGACTCGTTTATTCTCATATTCAGTTGCCCGAGGCTCCCAGAGCATGTTAAAGCGGGTTTCTTACGTTTGCCAGTACGGCCATATTTCCCCAACCCAATGCGCTGTTTTAAATGTCAGCGCTTTGGACATACTACGTTGAGGTGCAATGGGATAGCCACTTGTGGTAAATGTGGTCAGCCTGCCCATGAAGGAGCCGATTGTTCATCATCTGTGAAGTGCGTGAATTGCTCTGGGAGTCACCCTGTCTGGAGGCGGGTCTGCCCCATCTATCTCGAGGAACGGAAGATACAGGAGATCAAAACATCTAAGTGCATCCCCTATGGTGAGGCCAAGAAGCTCTTTAAGGCCATGCAGCCTCCTGTGTTTACAACATCTTTCGCTTGCGCTCTGCAGAAACCGGTACAGTTGGCCACTGTTGCTACACAAACAGAGGTTGCTCGTGTCAGCACTAATACCTGCATTTGTCAGTGCACTTGTGCTGCTGTGGTTGTTTTGCAACCTGCAGCTCTCACCACAACGTCGGACAAGGCCATGGTTGCCGACATTGGGGTACTTCATGCCCCTCCCGATATGGCGCCTTCAAATGGTTCAAGTGGCTCTGAGCACTATGGGACTTAACTTCTGAGGTCATCAGTCCCCTAGAACTTAGAACTACTTAAACTTAACTAACCTAAGGACAGCACCCACATCCATGCCCGAGGCAGGATTCGAACCTGCGTCCATAGCTGTCGTGCGGTTCCAGACTGTAGCGCCTAGAACCGCTCGGCCAACCCGGCCAGCTATGGCACCTTCTGCCCAGGCGAGTAAAGCTCCAACTGTTGACAAGGTTCTGCATTCTAAGCCCCCCAAGACAAAGACGCCGAAGGTGAAAGTTTTGCCACCTGAGGAGACTAGTCAGGGTCGTCCGATGACGAGGCCATCGTACTGTCTGATATCTCCCTTGGGTCGCCATGGGAGCTGATGGACATTGATGTCGACCAGGGGCGATCTTCTCGCCCCAGGAATAAATCTCCGGCCAGTACGGGCTCTCCTCCAAAGCACAGAGGCAGGGTGAAAGTTCAGTGCCCTGATCACTGGCTCCCATATTACAGTGGAACCTGAATGGGTTCAGGACGCATGTGGCCGAATTACAACTCCTTGTGCTTATGTCTCCAAGAGACACATTTTCGGCCACTGATGCTCCTTCTTTACGGGGCTATACCGTGTATCGAAAAGATGGTCTGATGGGGGAAAGGGCAAAGGGTGGTGTTGCGGTTTTTGTCTGTGACATGCACCACTCATCTGAGCTCCCTCTCGTTACGGACTTGCAAGCAGCTGCAGTTGACCTTCTTGTGGGGCGGAGGCTCACAATCTGTTCGTTTACTTACCGCCTGAGGATGCAATAGACTCTGAGGCTCTCACAGACCTTATTAGCCAACTTCCCCGCCCATTTCTCCTTCTGGGGGACTTCAATGCTCATAATGTCTTATGGGGCTCTACGACTGCTTGCCCCAGGGGTCGCGTTCTGAAGAACTGTGCATCCCCAACTCTGGTGCTCCCACTCATTTCTGTACTGCTTCTGGGTCGTCGTCAGCTATTGACCTTTCCTTTTTCTCTCCAGCACTCGCGGATTCTGCTCTGTGGGAGGTTGCTGCTGACCTCCATTCTAGTGACCACTTCCCCCTTTGGATTCGCCTCCTGGATGAGGCTGTGGCATTACCAGTGCCGCCCAGGTGGCACCTCTGCAGAGCTGACTGGACACTTTTCAGCCATCTGGCTGTTTTGGAACACCATGCCAGCGTCCACAAATGGCTTGACCATGTTACAGCCATGATCTCCCATGCTGCTGAATTGTCGATCCCACTGTCCTCAGGTCATCCCAAGAGGCATCCTGTCCCGTGGTGGACCACTGAGTGCCGCTTAGCCATCAGAGCCCACCATGCAGCTCTGCGCCGCTTCAAGTGCCATCCCTCAGCTGACAATCTTGTGGCCTTTCGGGTGGCAAGGGCCAAGGTGCAGCAAGTGGTTAAAGAGAGCAAACGACGGTCATGGAAATCGTTCTTGAACTCCATCTCCCAATCCACTAGTTCTACGAAAGTATGGGAAGCCATCAGGGGGATTTCCGGGAAATGCAGCCAATTACCTGTCACAGCATTGCTGCATCAGGGATGTCTCCTCACGGCGCCGAGAGACATTGCCCAGACACTGCCCATGCATTTTGCGGAATCTACCGCTACTATTAACTGTGATCCAGATTTCTGCCGCTACCGCACTGCCATCGATAGGGGTCACTTGGACTTCCGGTCTCCAAATTCTGAACCCTACAACTGCCCCTTCACAATGTGGGAACTGGATTCGGCGCTGTCTGTGGCTCATGATACTGCGCCCGGTCATGATCAAATCCGGTACAGCATGCTGCAGCACTTGTTGCTGCTCTACAAGGATGTTCTCCTGAATTGTTTTAATATGATATGATTATCCAGCACGTTCCCTGATTCGTGGAGGGAGGCGATTTTGATTCCCCTCCTCAAACCGGAGAAGGACCGAACGCATCCCAGTATTATCGGAGTATTGCTTTGACGAGCTGTGTGGGGAAGACGTTGCAACGCATGGTCAACCGTCGCCTGGTTTGGCTGCTCGAGACCAGGCAGCTCCTTAGCCACTCTCAGTGTGGCTTTCAGAGATGTCGTTCAACTATAGACAACTTGACCCTGCTTGAGGCGGCCATACAGCAGGCCTTCCTATGTAACCAGCATTGTCTAGGTGTATTCTTTGACATTAATAAGGCATATGACACTACTTGGCGCTGCCTTATCCTCAATCAACTCCATCAGTGGGGCTTTTGTGGCCATCTCCCCATCTTCATTCGGTCCTTTCTTTCCCACCGCCTCTTTCGATATCGGGTTGGTAATGTGCTATCTGATTTGTATGTGCAGGAGAATGGTGTTCCTCAGGGAAACGTTTTAAGTGTCACCCTCTTTACCGTCGCCATTAACAGTATCACGTCCACTATCCGGAGTCCTGCCCAGTGCTTTTTGTTTGTGGACGATTTAGCTGTTTTCTGTTCTTCCTCCAGTCTTGTCACTGCTAGTCAGCAGTTGCAGCTTACGATAAAGCAATTAGAGGCATGGACTGCGAAGATGGGTTTTACCTTTTCTGCACACAAATGTGTGGGTGTGTTCATTTTAATCATTCTAGACGTCTTTTTACCTCCCCTGAATTGCGTCTGAGGGACACCATTTTTCCTTTTAGCAACACTGTGAGGTTCCTGGGCCTCACTTTTGATTCCAAGTTGCCGCACCTTAATGCCCTCAAGGTGTGGGCCCTGAAGGCACTGAATATTTTGAAGTGTCTGAGCCATCGGTCCTGGGGAGCAGATCGGGCATGTCTGCTGCAGTTTTATAGGGTTTTTGTCCGGTCGCGTCTTGACTATGGATGCACCGTGTATGGGTCAGTGAGGCCTTTGTATCTGAAGATTCTTGACACAGTACACCATGAGGGTATCAGTCTGGCCACTGGTGCCTTCCTTATCAGTCCCATCCCCAGCCTATGTGCTGAGGCAGGGGAACCGCTGCTCTCCATCTGGTGGAAACTTCTCATGGTGCGACGGGTGTGTCAATTCCTTGCCTGTCCTACCTCCCCTGCATACCCTACCGTTGCGCGACCCCCTATGAACATCTCTTTTTTCAGTCGTCCCAGGGCAACGAGACCATTTGGGATTCTTGCCAAGCATTTGCTTGAGTCCCTTGGTGTGGAGCGTGTGGCACCCCAACTCCAGGGTTTTACCTGCCTGCCTCCCTGGTTGCTCCAGAGGCCCAGCATCCTTTTAGACTTGTCAGAGTACCGGAGGAGCTGCACTCCTGTGTTTGTTTTTACCTCCTTATTTTACGATATTTTAAACCAGCTTCCTGACCATGTACCAGTATTTACGGATGACTCTAAACAGGGGGACTCTGGTGGTTGTGCTGTTGTTTTTGTTGTGGACTGTCAAGACAGCCAGTCCACAGTGACCGGTAACCGAAAGGCACGCACTTGAACTCACGCAGGATGGCGTGAGGTCTGAAACAGGATACGTAATGAATGCTATAAAGAAAAGTACGTAGCTGCTGGAATACTTAACTTTAATCCATCATTTGTATACATCGTTCTTGATGAGACATGCTTCATACGATAACTATCAATTGCTATGGCGCCTTGCTAGGTCGTAGCCATTGACTTAGCTGAAGGCTATTCTAACTATCTTATCTGCAAATAAACGAGGCTTCGTCAGTGTTGCATCGCTAGCTAAGTCGTCCGTACAACTGGGCGAATGCTAGTAAGTCTCTCGAGACCTGCCGTGTGGTGGCGCTCGGTCTGCGATCACTGACAGTGGCGACACGCGGGTCCAACATGTACTAATGGACCGCGGCCGATTTAAAGCTACCACCTAGCAAGTGTGATGTCTGACGGTGACACCACAGTTTCCCCTGATCGAGTTGTCAAGTTACGGCTTCCTGCGGCATTTACCATCTTTGATGCCGAATTGTTTGGGATCTTGCAGGCATTGGAGCAGATGAGATGTGTTCCCAGTCTTAAATTTCTCATCTGTTCTGACTCCCTGAGTGCCCTTCAGACCATGCAACACTTAACATCCATGATGCCCTACTCCACCTGCAACGGCAGGGAAAGGAGGTTTCTTTCTGCTTGGTGCCGGGGCACATGGGTATTAGGGGAAACGAACTGGTGGATGTGGCTGCCAAAGATGCATATTCCCTCCCTCACATTGTTGAATGTGCCGTCCCCCTCCATGCTGTTACCTTCCTTTTGCGTTTTCGTATTATGCGTCAATGGGAAGAGGAGTGGCTGGCAGTCGGTGAAAATAAGCTGTGTCTGGTCAAGGCCACCACGTGGCCATGGCGTACATCCTGCCAGTCATGCAGGCGGGATGAGGTTCTCCTCACTCGCCTCCGCATCGGGCACAGTCCCTTAATGCATGGTTTTTTACTCCACCGGGACGACCCCCCAATCTCCAGTGCTTGTGGCATCCAGATTACTGTCCACCACATTTTACTTGACTGTCTTTTATTCTCTGACCAGAGGGCGGTGGTTTCCTTGCCACCGCATTTGCCCTCTATTTTGAAAGACGATGCAATGACTGTGGTTAAGGTCTTATGGTTTTGTGTCCTGTCCAATTTGTTGCCTCAGATTTTAGGGAGAGGATTTTAATGTGCTGCTGGGTGACTGACTCACTCAGGTTTTAGGTGAGAGATCCACCAGTCACGATTACCTACTTGTTTCACTTCGATTTCTGTTCTCTTTTCCTTGTGTTTCCTTTCCTTTTTTAGTGCGTTTCTTCTCCTCTTGTTTCGCCTCTGTATGTGAGGATTTGGAACTGCGTCAGGTCTGTGTCTTTTAGCCGTTCTCCTTGTTCGCTGTCCGTCTTCGTCCCTTCACCGCATGTGTTCCTGTTTCTATGCGTTTGGGCGCTGATGACCATGCTGTTTAGCGCCCGAAAACCTCAAACCACACACACACACACACACACACACACACACACACACACACACACACACACACACACACACACAATAGTAGTGCACCAAAGTTTCATCTATGGTCACACACCGGCGCAAAAAATCTTGTTCGTTTCTCCTAAAACGGGCCAAACATTGTTCCGATATGTCCATTCTCATGCGTTTTTGATCCAGCGTCACGAGTCGCGGCACACATCTTGCAGATAATTTTTTCGTTTTCAATTCTTCAGTTAAAGTGTGATATACACTTTCAGATGACATCTGGCAAGCGTGAGCAATTTCATGCACTTGCAATTTGTGAATCTCCATGATCATTTTGTGCATTTTTGCAATGATTTCTGGAGTAGTGACACATCTTGGCTGACCACTGCATGGATCATTATCTAAGCTCTCCTGACCAAATTTAAATTCATTTGTCCACTTGGCAACAGTTGAATA
Organism: Schistocerca serialis cubense; assembly: GCF_023864345.2. Classification (NCBI taxonomy): domain Eukaryota; kingdom Metazoa; phylum Arthropoda; class Insecta; order Orthoptera; family Acrididae; genus Schistocerca; species Schistocerca serialis. The sequence goes on from NC_064645.1 coordinate 411,022,458, forward strand.
TGAAGGAGCAGTGGAAATCCGCATGAATGTCCTTTACTTACATACATTTCTTTACGAAGTACTTAATCACTGCTCGAATCTTGAAAAAATTTTTTTTTCCATCTTCGCAAATCACTACGTGGGAACAACAACAGTGCCATGTCACCGTCACAGCTGTCTTCCAGGAGCACTGAAGTGGCACGTGTTTACAGGCAACAGTCCAATGAATATCATGTGTTAATATCCATTTTCTTCAGCATTTATGATGTGGCCAAGCTGACCCTCCTTAGTTTATGTGAAGACTTTCTGACTGTGAAATTTCATTGGTGTCAAATAGAATGTAACAGTTTGTGCATTTCCTTCTTTGGCTGTGAACATTAATTGTAATTTCCACAATAAAGTAACATTATAAAGATGACAAGTATTAGAAACTTGACATTGTAAAGTATTGTGATGGTATACTGAAGAAAAGTGTTTTTGATAAATGGACGAAACAAAGCATAATTTTTTATATTGATGTACAATATTTATGTTTTATGGTGATTAATATAACTGAAGAAACAATACCACGTAACTGACTTTTCTGATTTCTGGAATTATGTTCATTTGGTGTTCTTGACCCAGCACAGCTGATGTTACTGCTTAGAAGAGATATTCTTGAATAGAAGAAAAGAAAGAGAGATGTAAATTCCATGTAACTGCAGTGTCGGTTATTTTGTGAAGCTGTTAAAAGACAATACTGTCATCTATAGGGAGATTGCAACACAAAAAAACTAAAGAAATAGAGAAAGATCAATGGAGTATTGATGATTGGTGCAGTGGCTGATGTTGTCAATCACTCTCTGTAACAAATACCCACCTTCATACTCTTTTTTTCAAGTGAGCAGCAATACCTTTCATGGTGAAAAGATAATATTGTGAAACACTGTCTGCTTCCATCAACTGAAGCCTTGAATCAGAAACTGCTTTCCAGCATGAAGAAGTACAGAGTTAAAAATGTTCAGTGTCTGCATGAACTTTTGAATTTACACACCAAACCTACAGTCATTTATATGGTGTTGTTTCTTCAGTGACGATAAGTACCTTGTGCACTTTGATAATAATATTGTGTGTTATATATTGTAAAATGTGTTCACAGAGGCAACTACCAAGTCGATGTGCCCTCTCTAGAGCTATTTTGAAACTTCTGAGATTTAATGAGAGACCAGAACACAGAGATGACATCCGTAACAGACTTGTTGAAAGTAAGCACATAATTATATTTGTGCTTTCTATATTATAGTGAAAGATGTTGCAATAATGAAAATAAGTAACATTAAGAATCATATTATTGGTTTTCTGCCATAAACTACTTTATGTGCCTAACTTAGCTAGTCAGCTCTATTGTAATCTGTAGATGTGTCCTCTTTTAATTGGTTTCTCACAAAATTATACTGATATTACATGCTCCAGTATTAAAAAGCCTTAAAAATTGTTCATACAAGTTGTCTTTGTACTAAAATTGCTTAATAGATTCTCACTTGATGTACTTTGTTGTTTTGTATTGTATTAATAAGTACTTAATCACTCTGTGAATCTGATCTGATGACCATTTTGTTACTTTTAACACACAAACTGATAACAGTTCTGGGCTTCTGGTGCAAGCAAAAGTATATTATGTTTATTTCATTATGTTTTCAGCAATTATAGAAATTTTATGAGCAGTATTATATACTAAATAATTCATACAATTTAATACATCATTTGCTCAACAATAATCACTATTATGTTGATGATTTTTAGGCTAGGGCCACCTGTTACAAATTTTGCTGACCTACCCTCCCAGGAGGAATAGTCAGTATTCAGGGATATGACAGGAATACTCATTTGGAGCAAAAAACTTTATGTGGATATGTCCTCAATTGGTAATGTGCAGAGGCACTCAGACAAGCAAGACATGTTTTCCAAAGAGTGCAGAAATGCATTAAAGTTGACAGTTGGATATTTAAACATTTATCATGAACTGTGCAACAGCTGTAATGTGATGCATATAGTAATGCTTACAGATGAAAGAGTTAAAAGTATCTATTTTTCAGTTGATGCTTTGTAAAATGCTTGTTTTAATGTGTACTAACTGTTGTACATGTGTAAACCTGACAGTGTATTGAATAATACAGAAAATAAATAACAGTATTCATTAAATGTTTTCTATCTCAGAAACCATTCAGGATAGGGCACATGTACAAAAGAAGTTTTCTTCTTCAAACGATTGTTCCTGTCATATTCTTCAATATTGACTATTCGTTCAGGGACATCCTGTATCAATATCATTGACTTATCAACAGTATTAAAAATGCTTATTATACTCATTGCTGTGATGTGGCATATGATATGGTATGGCTGTAACATAAACGAACAGTAATGAACAGCTGTATAAGGAATCCATGTAGCAGAGATGTTGAAAATGTCATATGACAAGCTATGAGCATGGAAACCTGAAAATTATGAAAATGACTACTAAGACTTAATTTTTAACATGAAGTATTACTGAATAATTTCAAACAACTGTGGAATCTGGTAGAAGAAATCATTAAAATGAAGTGGGGGAAGGAGGGAGGGATAACAGGGTTCAGGTGAGGGGAAGAGAAGGGCGCTACCTGGCGGGGAGAGCTGGGACTAAAGGCAGCAGGACAAAACTTCAGAAAAGAGAGGGTCAGCGGGTAAAAGATTGGTGGGAGCCCTGGCAGGGAGTGGTGCACTTTGAGGGTGAGAAGACATGAATTGGGAGGAGATGGTAGGACAGAGGGGTGGAGGTAGGAGGCCAGAATAATTTTGGGAATGGAGAATGTGTTGTAAGAATAACTCCCACCTGAGTGTTGAGAAAAGCTGGTGGTGGAGAGGACGATCCAGTTGGCTTGGGTCCTGAAGCAACCATTAAAATCAAGAATGTTATGTTCAGCTGCATGTTGTCACAGTGGGGTCCAAGTAGCTCTTGCCCACAGTTTGGTGGCGCCCATTCATCCTTGTGGACAGCTGGTTGATAATCACACCAATATAAAAAGCTATGCAATATTTGCAGCAGAGCTGGTATGTGGTGATTTCCCTGTGGTGAGTTCCGGGGTTGGGAGTGGGATAGGGATGGCCTAAGACGTTGTAAAGATTGGGTGGGTGACAGATCATTACTTTAGGAGGGGTGGTAAGGATTTTGAGTAGGATGCCCCTCATTTCAGGGCACATGATAGATAATCAAAGTGCTGAGGAAGGATGTTGTTTAATTGTTCCAGTCCAGTGTGATACTGGGTGATAAAGGGGGTGCTCCTTTGTAGCTGGCTCTTCGGATGGTGAGATGGAGAGAGGATTGGCAGTGTGTGGGGATTTGGCATGGGAAATCTGTTTGTGGAGTAGGTCTGGAGGTAGTGCCTGTCTGTGAAGGTGTTCGTGAGACCTTCAGCATACTGGGCAAAGGAGTTCTTGTCACTGTAGATATGCTATTCATGGGTGGCCAGGCTGTATTGGAAGGATTTTTTGATGTGGAATTGTTGGTAGCTGTCCAATGCAGGTACTCCTGGTGTTTAGTGGGTTGAATGTGGAGAGAGGTATGGATGGTGCCTTCAGAGAGGAGGAGGTTGATGTCCAGGAGAGTTGATGTCGGGTTGAGAAGGACCAGATGAAGAAGATGGAAGAGAAGGTGTTGAGGTTGTGAATGAATGAGGATAGGTTGCCTGCCCTGAGTCCAGACGATGAAGATATCATCAGTGAATCTGAACCATACCAGTGGAACACCCCCTGGCATTACACGAAGCCGAACATAACATGCTTGATTCCAGAGGCTGTTTCACAGCCCAGGCCATCTCTATCCTCCCCTCCACTACCATCTTTTATGAAGTGCACAGATGAAAGTTATCCTTACAACACATTCTCTACTCCTGAAATTATCCCAGCCACAACCTATGATAACCTAATATCCCCACAGCCTCCACCCAACAGTTTTCATCCCAGCTGTCATTTCATGTCCTCCCAAATCATGTCCCCTCACCCTCATTGTCCACTGCTCTCTGTGAGTCGCCCACCAGTCTTTTCCCCCTCTGCTCATTTCCTTTTCTGTTTCCCATCTCCCCTCCCCTCTGCACCACAGCCTACCGATGCTGCACCAGGCAGCCTCGTCCTGCCACCTCCTAGCCCCTGTTCACTCTGCCAGACAGTGCTCTTCTCCCCCCCCCCTTCCTTCCCCCACATCCATACCCAGCTATCCCTTCCCCACTCCCAATTGCTGCTTTAATTCAATGCAACAGTTGCGATCTGGCTAGAGTGGCTGGAGATAGTGGTCATGTGTGTATGAGGTGTGCCTGCTTATGTGAACGTATGTGTGTTTTCCTTTCTTTTCTGAAGTACTTCAATGTGTTACAGTATCTTCCATTGAGCCTGTCTGCAACTCAGCGTATCATCTTTGCAGTGAGTGGCTGTATATCTGTTTCATAATTGTTGAAATTAAGCAGGAAGATGGAATAGTCAGCTAATCTGAAAGATCTACAGTATGTTAAGTGGCTTCGAGAATGCATGGTTTTGTTTCAGTTTTAAGTAAAAGCTTGTTCAAAATGAAAGGAAAAAAAGTACTTGTGACACAAGCGGAGCGCCTGCATATGAAGTGCACAAATGGGACTAGCTGGATTAATGTGTACCTGCCCACACGTTTAAAAGGCACCTGAATCTCTATCTGTTAGAGGATAAAAAAATCTCTTCATTATTAGGAATTTCAAGAAATAGAGTACCACAGATAGATCAAGATCAATTAAACAGGATGCTGAGGGAAAAATGGAGGAGGATGAAAGGAAAAAAAGAAAAAAAAACATACATGATCCACAGGAACTTTGTATGTACATAAAACAAAAGCCTTAAAAATACAACTTTGTATTGAGAAGATAGTCCCAAATGACATTATATAAGATGTCATCAACACCATGAGATTTATAAATGGATATTATTCAAGACACAGACAACAGCATGGGATTCACAGTAGTATTCAAGATACCTGTGTAGAACCCATTGTTTCACTAATGAAGATCATACTGATGTTCTTCCTTGCAATTGTCAAATGGATGTCAGAATGACAGATACTGAAGTAAGTGACCATGAGATAAAAAAAAGTCAATTAAAATCACTCATCAGAGGAAACGGACTGGACTGATGGAAATATTTAAAATCCTTCATAGACTATGCAGATGAACTTACTCCTCTTGTAACAGCACTCTGCCCTAGGTCACAGTAGAAGCAAAGTGTTTCTGAAGATTGGAAAAATGTGCAGATCATTCCCAGTTTCAATAAGAGTTGTTGAACAGATGCCCACAACCATAGGCATATATTGCTGATATCGTTCTATTGTATAATTTCTGAAAATGTTTTATACTCGTGTATTATGATCTGTGAGAAGACTTCAAATCTCGCCTGTAGAAATCAACATTGCTTCCACAAATGACAGTTGTGTGAAACTCAGCTTGCTCTGTTCATCTATGAGACCCAGAACACAGTTGATGTTGGCTCGTGGGTTGATTTAGTATTCCTTTGCTTCAGGAAGGCATTCACTACAGTTCTGCACTGTTGTGTAATAAATGAGATGCAAGCGTACAGGATACCATATCACTTTTGTAGTTGGACTGAAAAGTTTGTGGAAGATAGAACTGAAAATGTCATTCTTAACAGAGGGAAATCTTCAGATTTAAAAGTAACTTCGGGAGTACCCCCCCCCCCCCCCCCCCCCCCCCCCAAATCCCCCCAAGGGAATTTTACAGAACCATTACTGTTTCCAGTATATGTTAATGATCGCTCAACAATTTGGTAATGGAAGGAAGTGGTGGGGACTAAAAATTGTAGAGGGAGACCAAGACTTAAGTACAGTATGCAAATTGAAATGGATGTCATTTGCAATAATTATGCAGAGATAAAAAGGCCTGCACAGGATGAACTAATATGGAGAGCTGCATTGAACGAGTCTTCAAACTGAAGACCACAACAAGAACACACATATGGAGTGATTTAAAGGGGAATGACCAAATAAACCTGAACATAGGTAGGGAAGGCAGATGTCAGACTGAGATCCATTGGAAGAATCGACAGGAAGGATGTGGCGCACAAAACCCGCATTGGACTGATACTTGAATATTGCTCTTGAGTCTAGGACCCTTTCCAGATATGTTATATGGAGGAAACACTAAAGTTACAAAGAAGATCATTGTGTTTTGGTGTAGGTTCATTTAGTAAATGTAAATGCATCACACAGCTGCTCATTCGGCTCTTGTGACAGGTGCTGCAAGAGAAGAGCTGTGCATCAAGGTGTTAACATTCCAAAGGCACATATTCCTAGAAGTGTTAAACAATACGTTGCTTATTTCTATTTATATCTCAAGAAAAGACGATGAGTATAAAATAAGAGTGATTAAAGCCCACTCAGAGGCTTACCAGTAATCGTTCTTTTCAGTCGTGGTTAACGACTGGAGCAGGACATGGTGGGAATGACACTGGTATACAAAGCACCCTCTGCCCCACAGCAGAGGTGACTTGCAAAATAAAGATATAGATGTTGCATTTTTTACTGTTTGGAAAAGCACATCAAAGAGAAGAATACATGAAGCTTAATGTGACATACTTCTGTGAGTGTTTCAGCAAGGTAACTGTTAAAGTGAGGCCTGTTTATGAAGCACAAGAAAAAAAAGAGAGAGAGGGGCGGGGGGGGGGGGGGGGGGGGGGGGGCGGGGTGGGGGGGGGGTTATTCTAGTGATTCGTAAATGTAAAATAAAATGTATGTGTGAATACACCCTACTACAGGGTAAAAAATATTATGAAATGTTATAGATTTACTGATTGTTTGAAATATGAACAGTTGGGTTCACCTACAAGATTAGGGCCTTCAAACCCTGTGTTATGAAACAATGTGTGTATAGTGCTTGCAGTGACTTGACAGTGAGATATGAGTGACAGTGTGGCATTACATTATTTAATAAGTTATTTATAAAAAAAAGTACTGCATACCAGCAGTAAATCTAATGATTGTCTCTATCTAGAAGTCTGTAAATGTATGTGTGTTGAATTAGCTTATTTTAAATTGTTCTAAATTTGTAAATATTATGACACGTCCTATATCCTTGTAAAAAGGGATCTGCGGATGAATAAAGCTACTACTACTACTACTACTACTACTACTACTCTCTTGCATTTGACCTGGCTTCTTCAGTGAGTAAGCAGTATAATTTGAATGGTACATGAACAATGTAATAATAATAAAAATAATAATAATAATATTTATAGTAATGGCAATATGGAATTTAAGAAATGTCAGTCTTATTAACATTAAGCAGTTTCCTTATTACACTCTTATCAAATGTCAGTAGTCACACCAAACAGAAAAATATAACATCAGTGCAGAGGGAATCAGTACGAAGAAGATATTCACTAGTCAGGAAGAATGAGAAATAATTGGATAAGTATAACAGTTTTATGTCAAGAAGACTCAGTTATAAGTAGTTATAACAGTACTGTTACTTTTGAATGTAGCTGTGAATTATTCCTGGTGTTGCTTTAATATCTTCTTACAATTTATGTCTTGTTTGTACCTTTTTCCCGTACTTCAGTGATAAATTATTTTTAAAAGTTTGTGAGTACTGTGTTTTTGGTTGATCTCCAATTTTTCCTAAGTTGGAAATTGATAAGTTAGGGTTGCTGAAACTGATACTGTTTGTAGGTGAAATCTAATCTTGCTGTAACTGTGAATTATTTTCAGATTTGATGAAGAACAAAAACTCTTATCACCGCATGTGCTACTTGAGACTGTGTGATATTGCAATGGAGATCTTCTCAGCAGCTTATTTCAAAACTTGGTTCTTCAGCCATGTCATTTCCCTGTCAGGTAATTTAAGTTGTTCTGAATATGTTTACTAGTAAGAATATCATCATATATTATTTAATGCACAAATAAATGATAAATGAGGTGTAACAATCTGTAAATAGCCATACAGTTTTCCTAATTAGAAAAATTACAACACTGTGAGTACTATAAACTTTCCACATAGTTGGAAAAAAATCAAACAGTGGAACATCCAGGATGGAATAGTAACAATATGAGATAGAACAGAGTTCTGCTCATCACATAGAGGAAATGCTGAACAACAGACAAACACATTGAAAAAAGACTTTTAGACTGATTAAATTCTCTTGAGCATCCAGCTGCATCAAGTGCTATAACCCTTATTGCATGACTTTATTTTAGGAAAGCAATTTCAGTGAAAAAGTATTGGGGAAGGGGGGGGGGGGGGGTGGCTGACATACAGTATACTGTGTAACATGCTGAACATAGAAATTTTGATTTAGTCAGCATTTTAGGTTTGTTGCCATACAGCAACATAAAAACATTAAACTCAGTTTAGCTCGATGCAACCACATTGTATGTGTTGCCATATGGCAACATCATGCAAATGCAAGTGGTTTCCTTAACATTATACGTAAATTTATGGTTTGTTGCCAAATGGCAACAACATGCAATAGAGGGTTAAAGCATATGAGCTTTCGTCTTAAGTGCTCTCAACCATTGTGAAGCTATTGGACCTAATGCTTTAGATGTATGAAAACACACACACACACACACACACACACACACACACACACACACACACACACACAACCCACACACGCACACATAGTCTTTGTCATCTCCAACCTTTCTCTCTCCTACTACTCTTTTCAAAAGTGTGTGGGAAAGTGGCCTATGGTAATACAGTCTCATTTAACATAGCAGAGCTTGTTAATCGAGTCTAAGTTTGAATTTCATTAGAGTTCTCCACACAGGAAACATTACAAGACTCACAGATGATGTGCTTGCAAAGGTAAACGAGCAAAATTATCCTGCTGGTATTACTGTGACCTTGCCAAAGTTCTCGATGATGTGGATCACAAAAGTCAACTTTGCAAACTAAAGTGTTATGGCAGTAATGGCATTCCTGTTGAATGGATGGAATCTTACTTCCATAACAGAAAGCAGAGGGTCTCATTAACAGATTAACAGATTGTATCTCAGGCATGAAAGTAACCTCAGAATGGGTGAATGTAACTTGTGGAGAACCATAAGCATTGGTACTTGGCCCACTCTTGTTTCTAACTGACATAAATTACCTTCCAATTACTATAAAGGAGAGAAACTGCAACATTTGCTGATGACACAAACATGCTAATCAAGAGTCTAAACAGAACCCTAGCAGACACAGCGAAGATGCTAGATGAACAGGCCTACAAGTGGTTCACACCTGACAGTTTAAGTCTGAATCTCACAAAGACTCTTATTATGCAGTTTTATACTATCTATAACGACCTCCTAGCACGAGAAATGGACTTGAATGTTCATAAAATGAATGAAATGCACAGATGAAATTCCTTTGGGTTCAGTGGTACAACGTAAAATGGAGCCAACGCATAGATAAACTAAATAAATTCTCATTGTGATGACGTAGAGACAAGGTTGTTGGCTTATTTTGCATGTCTTAGGGAGCTACCGGGAGGTTATAATTGATGTGCAGCTCCTCACCGAGATTTAGTGTGAACTTTTATTATTTATGGTGGTGAAACCTGGTAGATAAGCTAATGCTTTAATACGGAACCAATTAGCCCTAGAAAACAAATTAGTTTCAGTTGTGGCCACCAGGTGCAAATCTGGCAGTGTACATGGTTTGTATGATGGTACCATACCCGCGCTGTCATTTGACAAGCCATAAAGTGAGTGAAAAGTATGGCTCTCGAGACGAGAGACCATGCATTGTTAGTGAAACTGTTTTATGTGAATGGCAGCAATTACAGTACTGCATTGGGAGAGTATCACAGACAGAAAGGTCTGAGGAGAGGTCCAATGTCATTAAATGGTTTAAAGAAATTGACAATGAAATTCAGGAGAATGAGCGAGCTTGGTGTTACACTTGGAAGAGGAAGGCATCATGTCCCAGTGGACGTTATTGACGAGGTTCCTGTTACTGTAACTGACCATGCAATGGATGTCCCTGGTAGTGCTGGTGCTCATACAATGTTGCAAGAATTTTCCATCCCACGGTCAACAGCATGGAATGTTTTGCAATCTATTTTACACTGGCACCCATACAAGAGTCAGACAGTGTAGCAACTGAAACCTCATGATCTGAAGCAAGATTCTGAATCTGCTTTTTGGTTTCTGGCATGGGTTGAAGTTGATGGCATGTGGTCAGGCAGTATTCTGTGGAGTGACAAGTAACGTTTTATGGTACAGAGTGCATTATATGCACAGAGTATGAGGTACTGTTATAACATTGCACTTGACTTAAGTGACTGGGTGGTGTGGATTCACAAGTAGCTTTATTCTCAGTCCATTCGTCTTTGAAGAGAATACACCCAGAGGGCTGTAAGGTAACTGTGGTCTCAGCACGTTATCCAGACCTCCTCGTACAGCATGTGATTCCTGACTTAGAAGAGTGCAGCTGTGTGTAAACCACTGTTTAGATGTTGCCTGTGCAGTGAAAGATGTGCTTCATGCAACCTTCCAGAAACGTGTTATCTCCAGAGGTTTTCCAGATAAGCCTGCAAGATCACCTGATTTAAATCCATATGACTTTTGGCTCTAGGTATATCTAAAAGAACACATTTCTCAGGGAGAAGTTCACACATTGCTCAGATTCCACTGGAACTTCTGTAAGTAACTGTTCAACACATTGTTTTACAGGTGCAGCATCTTGTCAAGGTCACAGTTGTCATATTTCACAAATAGTGTAAGTGGTGGTTAATAATAAAATCAACATAATATCTTTCCCGCACATTTGACTTTTTCCGCTTGTGTGCCATTCCTATTCCATTACACATCAAAACATTTATATACATCTCTCTTGCATTCATAGTGCCAGATTTGCATCTTGGAGCCAAAATTGGAACTAATACATTAACATATCAGAATAACTGCAAAGTTTTGCTGCCGTAAGATAATTACAATCCACACTGGCTCTCTGTGAGCAGTTGCACTTTAATTGTAGCAACCTGGTATCTTATGGGACACTGCGGCTTATGTAAATAAAGTGTTAGAAGAAAGCAGTGAGAATATTGCATAAAGTAGATAACTATACATCACGCAGAACCTTTTTACGGAACTTAGGATATTTCCTAGTAACTTATTCCTTAATGGTTTTTGTTGCTGAGGATAAAAATTAATTGTAACTTAACTGTGATGTACATAATCATAATACAAGACACAAAAATAATTTTCACATAGACTTCGCCTTGTCCAGGGTTAAGAATGGAGTTACACACTCTGGTTGTAAAATACGAGATCTCTTCAAAGACCTCCAGAACTTAGTCCACAAAATTTTTTTACACTTACATTTTACTTATTGTGCAAGGTCTCCTTCAAAATACTCTCCTCCACAATTGATACACTGCTCCCAATGCCGTTTCCACTTCCTGAAGCAGTCTCAGTGCACCTTTTGTTGGTTGGTGCACAGCACCATCTGTGAATTTTCTTTTATCTCATCTGTTGTTGCATATATTCGTCCTTTAAATGGGGTTTTCAACTTTGCAAATAAAAAAAAAAGTCTGCAGGGGCCATATCTGGCGAGTATGGAGTATGGAGCAGCACAGTGATTTTATTTTTTGTGCAATTGTCATGCACCAAAAGGGATGAACATGCGGACGCGTTATCAGGATGCAAGAGCCATGAATTGTTTCACCATATTTCTCGCAGGTGTCACATGTCCCGATAGTACCATCGATTAAGAGTTTGTCCCTGTTGCATGAATTCATGGTGAACTACTCCTTCAAAGTTAAAGAAAACTATCAGCATGGCTGTGACGTTTTATCTGACCTGACAAGTTTTTTTTGGTCTTGGAGAACCCTTCCTGACCCATTGTGAAGATTGAACCTTGGTCTCAACATCATTATGATAGCTCCATGTCTCATCACCAGTTATGATTCTCTTTAAGGACATTTCATTTGCATGACTCAAAGGCTCTTCACAGATTGCTAGGTGACAGTCTTTCTGGGCTTGACTTGTGAATCATGGGATAAACTAGGCAGCAACATGATGCATTCCAAGGTGATGTGTTAGGATTGCATGACATGATCCAATTGAAATGTTACATTCTTTTGCAATCTCTCGTACAGTCAGTCTTCAATTGGTGCACACAGTTTCATTGACATTCTTGACATGAGTGTCTCCTGAACGAGGTTCATCTTTGACATCTGTCCAGCCATTGTTAAACCATGTGAACCATTCGTAACACAGAGAACGGCTGAAGCACTCAATACCGCAGGCTTCCTGCATCATTTGGTGTGTGTCTTTAAAGGTTTTCTTGAGTTTCAAGCAAAATTTAGTGCAGGCATGATGCTCCTCTAACTGTGCCATTTCAAAATTCGAAAACTGTGTGACATGACACTATACTCAACACAGCACTGAACAATAAGTAACAGACATATAGCAATGAAACATCTGGCAGTTACACATTAAACAGGTGTGTGCAGGGATGCAATGTCCCATAATTGTTTAAACAGACCTCATATAAATGAACTCCCATCTAACATAAAGCAAGGAATTAGGAATTCATACCAAACCAAAATAAAAATTAAAAACGTACCTCATTAGCCACTCTTTTTACAAATTATTAAAATATTCAAGGGTTTAAAAGTTCTGTAATGGGCTACATAGAAAGTAGCAATGTTTGTAATAAAGCTCTATGACAAGTAATAATGTATTGTAAATATAACTTTCCCCCCCATGAACCATGGACCTTGCCATTGGTGGGGAGGCTTGCGTGCCTCAGTGATACAGATGGCTGTACCGTAGGTGCAACCACAACGGAGGGGTATCTGTTGAGAGGCCAGACAAACATGTGGTTCCTGAAGAGGGGCAGCAGCCTTTTCAGTAGTTGCAGGGGCAACAGTCTGGATGATTTGACTGATCTGGCCTTGTAACAATAACCAAAACGGCCTTGCTGTTCTGGTACTGCGAATGGCTGAAAGCAAGGGGAAACTACAGCCGTAATTTTTCCCCGAGGGCATGCAGCTTTACTGTATGGTTAAATGATGATGGCGTCCTCTTGGGTAAAATATTCCGTAGATAAAATAGTCCCCCATTCGGATCTCCGGGCGGGGACTACTCAAGAGGACGTCGTTATCAGGAGAAAGAAAACTGGCGTTCTACGGATCGGAGTGTGGAATGTCAGATCCCTTAATCGGGCAGATAGGTTAGAAAATTTAAAAAAGGAAATGGATGGGTTAAAGTTAGATATAGTGGGAATTAGTGAAGTTCGGTGGCAGGAGGAACAAGACTTTTGGTCAGGTGATTACAGGGTTATAAATACAAAATCAAATAGGGGTAATGCAGGAGTAGGTTTAATAATGAATAAAAAAATAGGAGTGCGGGTCAGCTACTACAAACAGCATAGTGAACGCATTATTGTGGCCAAGATAGACACAAAGCCCATGTCTACTACAGTAGTACCAGTTTATATGCCAACTAGCTCTGCAGATGATGAAGAAATAGATGAAATGTATGATGAGATAAAAGAAATTATTCAGGTAGTGAAGGGAGACGAAAATTTAATAGTCATGGGTGACGGAATTCGTCAGTAGGAAAAGGGAGAGAAGGAAACATGGTAGGTGAATATGGATTGGGGGGAAGGAATGAAAGAGGAAGCCGCATTGTAGAATTTTGCACAGAGCATAACTTAATCATAGCTAACACTTGGTTCAAGAATCATAAAAGAAGGTTGTATACCTGGAAGAATCCTGGAGATACTAAAAGGTATCAGATAGATTATATAATGGTAAGACAGAGATTTAGGAACCAGGTTTTAAATTGTAAGACATTTCCAGGGGCAGATGTGGATTCTGACCACAGTCTATTGGTTATGAACTGCAGATTGAAACTGAAGAAACTGCAAAAAGGTGGGAATTTAAGGAGATGGGACCTGGATAAACTGAAAGAACCAGAGGTTGTAGAGAGTTTCAGGGAGAGCATAAGGGAACAATTGACAGGAATGGGGGAAAGAAATACAGTAGAAGAAGAATGGGCAGCTCTGAGGGATGAAGTAGTGAAGGCAGCAAACGATCAAGTAGGTAAAAAGACGAGGGCTAATAGAAATCCTTGGGTAACAGAAGAAATATTGAATTTAATTGATATGGAGAAAATATAAAAATGCAGTAAATGAGGCAGGCAAAAAGGAATACAAACGTCTCGAAAATGATATCGACAGGAAGTGCAAAATGGCTAAGCAGGGATGGCTAGAGGAGAAATGTAAGGATGTAGAGGCTTGTCTCACTAGGGGTAAGATAGATACTGCCTACAGGAAAATTAAAGAGACCTTTGGAGAGAAGAGAACCACTTGTATGAATATCAAGAGCTCAGATGGCAACCCAGTTCTACGCAAAGAAGGGAAGGCAGAAAGGTGGAAGGAGTGTGTAGAGGGTCTATACAAGGGTGACGTACTTGAGGACAATATTATGGAAATGGAAGAGGATGTAGATGAAGACGAAATGGGAGATAAGATACTGCGTGAAGAGTTTGACAGAGCACTGAAAGACCTGAGTCGAAACAAGGCCCCGGGTGTAGACAACATTCCATTAGAACTACTGATGGCCTTGGGAGAGCCATTCATGTCAAAACTCTACCATCTGGTGAGGAAGATGTATGAGACAGGCGAAATACCCTCAGACTTCAAGAAGAATATAATAATTCCAATCCCAAAGAAAGCAGGTGTTGACAGATGTGAAAATTACCGAATTATCAGTTTAATAAGTCACAGCTGCAAAATACTAACGCGAATTCTTTACAGACGAATGGAAAAACTGGTAGAAGTGGACCTCGGGGAAGATCAGTTTGGATTCCGTAGAAATGTTGGAACACGTGAGGCAATACTAACCTTAAGACTTATCTTAGAAGAAAGATTAAGAAAAGGCAAACCTACGTTTCTAGCATTTGTAGACTTAGAGAAAGCTTTTGACAATGTTAACTGGAATACTCTCTTTCAAATTATGAAGTTGGCAGGGGTAAAATACAGGGAGCGAAAGGCTATTTACAATTTGTACAGAAACCAGATGGCAGTTATAAGAGTGGAGGGACATGAAAGGGAAGCAGTGGTTGGGAAGGGAGTAAGACAGGGTTGTAGCCTCTCCCCGATGTTGTTCAATCTGTATATTGAGCAAGCAAATTCGGAGTAGGTATTAAAATTCATGGAGAAAAAGTAAAAACTTTGAGGTTCGCCGATGACATTGTAATTCTGTCAGAGACAGCAAAGGACTTGGAAGAGCAGTTGAACGGAATGGACAGTGTCTTGAAAGGAGGATATAAGATGAACATCAACAAAAGCAAAACGAGGATAATGGAATGTAGTCAAACTAATTCAGGTGATGCTGAGGGAATTAGATTAGGAAATGAGACACTTAAAATAGTAAAGGAGTTTTGCTATTTAGGGAGCAAAATAACTGATGATGGTCGAAGTAGAGAGGATATAAAATGTAGACTGGCAATGGGAAGGAAAGCGTTTCTGAAGAAGAGAAATTTGTTAACATCGAGTATAGATTTAAGCGTCCGGAAGTCGTTTCTGAAAGTGTAGCCATGTATGGAAGTGAAACATGGACGATAACTAGTTTGGACAAGAAGAGAATAGAAGCTTTCGAAATGTGGTGCTACAGAAGAATGCTGAAGATAAGGTGGGTAGATCACGTAACTAATGAGGAGGTATTGAATAGAATTGGGGAGAAAAGTTTGTGGCACAACTTGACTAGAAGAAGGGATCGGTTGGTAGGACACGTTTTGAGGCATCAAGGGATCACAAATTTAGCATTGGAGGGCACCGTGGAGGGTAAAAATCGTAGAGGGAGACCAAGAGATGAATACACTAAGCAGATTCAGAAGGATGTAGGTTGCAGTAGGTACTGGGAGATGAAGGAGCTTGCACGGGATAGAGTAGCATGGAGAGCTGCATCAAACCAGTCTCAGGACTGAAGACCACAACAAATAACAACAAACAAATATAACTTTATTTATGGGTGTAAAAAGTATTTACTTTGAAAAATACCATTTTATTCCAGTGACATAATAGTAGAGGAACAGAAGCTAAGCAAAAAAATTAAGGAGGCAGCATCTCGTTTCAGAATAGCAGCTTTCTTACTAATTTACTCAAATACCTTTAGTGGGCATTAGCAAGAATAACATTATGCAATATAGTGTTAGTTTATTGTTTTACAATACACAGATTAACTCTGTGATTTGTTCATCCTATGTTAATGTATATAGTGATTAGTGAAAAACTCGGGGTTCCAGCTGGGGGCAGTGTTAAAATACAGCAGCACACACTCATCATCTTCACTATCCGACTGGAAACCTGAGAGCTTGCACCAACTGCATACGCTGGGTGAGCCTACATTATGTGTTAATGTTAATTAGTTACATATCACTGGAAGTTCTTCCTCTTGATGGGATATACGGAACAAAATGAGTGAATGAAAAAAAAATGAAGATATATTTCTCATTAATGATGATTAGAAATCACTTTGCTGATGACATACAAAATGCTGTTGTTAAAAGTGCATTGAAATGAAGATGAATGTGAGCTGTCTTAGTACTGCTTGAATTGTGCAGCTCTCAGCTTATGGTGCTCTTCAAGGAACATTTAGTATCTGCCTTGCTGTTCACTGTGAATAGAATGATCCTATATACGACTAATAAAAATACGGTATACTCTCAGCTCATGAGTTAGTATTCTGATAATTATGCCTCAGTATTGTATCTTCATTGCTGTTGAAACACTTTGTGAATGAATCTCACCCTTCAGTATTCACCGTACTTTCTCTCCTAGCATGTAATAACAGCTTAGCCTAGTCACGATAAGATTTACCCACGTACATTAGTTATGCATTTGTAAATAAGCTGCAAGTCACTGTAGTTAAATTTGTGATGATTGGCATATAAAAAATATGAAATACATTGCTTTACAGATAAAAAAGATTTCAGAAGTTCTGAACACTGTAAATGTGATTATCAATGTTAACCCTTCGATTGTCTGTATCTGCTGTTTGGTGAGAAAAGTGTCTCACAAAATATGCATTCAACTGAAATGTCTCCTGCTGCCCACAACACAAGATACGGAAAAAGTCAGGATTTTAACAACTTTTGAATACTTGGAGGAAATATTCACCACATCTGCAGATTTTCCTAAATTACTTCTTTAAAAAATTATGCTGTCAGGTTCTTTTCATTACAATTACATATCAGCAACTATAATTAAAAATTGCAAGATACATAACAGAGAAAAAACTCTTTGTAACTGAGGTTCATAAATTCACAATTTACACATGATTGATGTGGAAAAGTTATGACACCCTTGTGCAACTTACTGTTTGGGAATAACATCTTAAGCACCATATGAGACATCCAGATGCTTGGTATCAGCCATAAGCATTGTCCAGTCATATATCAGAACTCCAACAGTGTCTCTGAACTAGCTCCTCTTCATTGCATGAACAGATTTGAGTACCTGGTATTATTTAGGTAGTATCCATTTTGAACTTCTTCGTGGACATATTAACTTACGGGTGTTAAGACCTAAAAATGATACAGCTATCTACCCAGTGTAGTGAAAGTTCACAAGAAAGAAGTAATCAGTTTATGAATACACAGTGTAGTGAAAGTTCACAAGAAAGAAGTAATCAATTGATGAAGAACTTTTTGTAGTGAATAGGTTACTTTTGAAGATTACATTCCTGAACATAGCAGACTTTACAGAAGTGTGGAAGGAATGTTGCCACACTTAAATAATTATGCTAAAGCCTTGGTCTCAAGGTTCAATCTTCACAATGGGTTGGGAAAGGTTCTCGAAGACCATAAGAAACTTGCCAGGTCAGGTGAAATGTAAAGCCAGGCTGATAGTTTTCTTTGACTTTGAAGGATTAGTTCACTATGAATTTGTGCCACAGGGACAAACCGTTAATCGATGGTACTATCAGGACATGTGACTACTGCAAGAAATTTGGTGAAACAATTCATGGCTCTTGCATCATGATAGTGTGTCTGCAAGTTCATCCCTTCTGGTACATAACTATTGCACAAAAAACAAAATCAGTGTGCAGCTCCAGATTCCATACTCACCTGATATTGCTCCTAAAGACTTTTTTTTAATTTCCAAAGTTGAAAACCCCATCGAAAGGACAAAAATATGCAGCAACAGACAAGACAAAGGAACATTCACAGATGGTGCTTCGACTGAAGTAACAAAAGGCATACCAAGACTGCTTCAGGGAGTGCAAATGGAATGGCATTAGGAGCAGTGTATCAATTGTGGAGGAGAGTATTTTGAAGGAGATCATGCACAGTAAGTAAAATGTAAGTGTAGAAAATTTTTGTGGACAAAGCTCTGGAATTTTTTGAACAGATCTCGTATTTTACCTCCAGGGAACATACCTCCATTCTGAACCCTGGACAAGGAGGCAAAGCTTACATGAAAATTGTTTTTGTGTCTTGTATAATGATTAAGTACATCACAGGTGAGATGAAACTAATTTTTATTCTCAGCAACAAAAACCATTAAGGGATAAATGTACTAGGAATTGAGTGGAAATATCCTAAGTTCTTTAAAAAGGCTTCTGCAAGATAAACAGTTATCTACTTCATGCAATATTGTCACTGCTTTCTTCTGGTGAAGAAACGCTTTGTTTACACAAGCTGCAGTGTCACAGAAGATACCAGGTTGCTACAATTAAAGTACAGCTACTCTCAGAGGTCCAGTGTGGACTGCAATTATCTTATGACAGCAAAACTTTACACTTATTCTAATGTGTGAATGTATTGGTTCCAATTTTGGCTCCAAGATGCAAATCTGTCACTGTGATTGCAAGAGAGGTGCATATAAATGTTTTGATGTGTCATGGATTAGGAATGGGACACAAGCAGAAAAGGTCAAACATGTGAGAAAGATATAATGTTGATTTTATTATTAACCACCACTTACACTATTTGTGCAATATGACAACCGAGACCTTGGCAAGATGCTGCATCTGTAAAACAATGTGATGAACGGTTATTTGCAGAAGTTCCAGTGGAATCTGAGCAATGTGTTCCTTTATGCTGCCCTTCAGATCAGGTAGAGACTGAATGTGTCTCTGAGAAATGAATTGTTTTAGATATACCCAGAGCCAAAAGTCATATGGATTCAAATCAGTTGATCTTGCAGGCTATGCATCTGGAAAACCTATGGAGCTGCCATCACTGCAGATACATCATCCCCTATGGCAGCTGTCAAAATGCAGGTACTGTTGATGACTGGTGGATTTAATGTGGATGAAGGTGGGGATGGAGCCATCAGAGAGGAGGAGGCCAGCTTCCAGGAAGGTGGCACACTGGGTTGAGAAGGACCACGTGAAGTGGGTGGGAGAGAAGGTGTTGATGTTGTGAAGGTAAGAGGATAAGGTATCCTGGGCCTGAGTCAAGATAAAGAAGATATCATCAATGAACCTGAACCACTCTAGGGATTTGGGAGACTGGAAAGATTTCCTCTATACTGCCCACAAACAGGTTGGTGTAGGTCGGTGCCGCCCCTTCTTAGAAGTAGTCATGTGTTAGGACATAGTTAGTAAGATGTATGACAAAAGACGTTGTAAGTTTGGAGCCTGGAGGACATTGGGAGAGATAGCATTCAGTAACAGCAAGACCATGGGCATGAGGTATTTTAGTGTATAGTGAATTGGCAGGTCATCTGTGAAAGCAACCATGCCGTGTACCAGTTCTGCTGCAATCATTGTTCGGCTTTTTGTACTGACATTACTACCAACCAGCTGTCCACTAGTATGAATAGCCACCTCTGACTGCAGCCAAGAGCGAAGCACACCACCCTGTGGCACAACATGCGGCTGAATGTAACACTCTTGATTTCAATGGTTACTTCACAACCCGATCCAACTGGATCCTCCCCTGCACTACCTTCTGTTCTGAACTGGGCAGATGGTAGTTATACTTACAACACATTCTTCACTTCCAAAATGATTCCAGCTCAACCTACAGTAGCTTACTGCCCCCAAATCCCCCACCCAACAGTTTTTTCCGCCCCGGGTGTCCAGTTACCTTCTCCCAATTTGTGTCCCCTCTCTGCTAGTGCATCCACCCATCTTGTCCCCTTCTCTGCTCCTCTCCTCTCCGCTCCCTGTTTTCCCCTCTCTCCCTCTCCCACAGCCCCCAACATTGATGCTATGTGTGGCAACAACCCTGTCATGCCACCTGTACCTCCTTCATGCTCCACCAAATGCTGCTGATTCCTCTTCCCACCACCTGTACCCTGCTGTCACTCAGTCCTCCCTAACCCACTCCAGATTGTTGCTCTTGTTCAGTGCATTTATGTTGTTTTTTAGGTGGAGATAGTGGTTATAGGTGTGTGAGGTGTGCTTGTTTGTATAAATGTGTATGCATTCATCTTTAACAGTTCCAAGAAGGACTCTAGGTTTGGCCAAAGGCAAAAGGACACTTTTAATATTGTATTTTCTGTGAATTCTTGAAATTTCTGAAGAAGTACTCCCCGTAAAGGGTAAAAAAACATCTGATTTACAAGTGTCCATTGTTGGATCACTTGGTGGTTCAGATCAAAAAGTGTGAACTGTTTCGTGATCAGTGTATCCGTTTTGCCTGAAAACAACGTTAAGATAATCTATTTCCTGCATTAAATTATCAGAATTCAAAATAGCACGAGTTCTTTTGACCAGTGTATGTAAAACTCCTATGCATTGATGCAGTGAATGACAACTAGTAGCATGGAGGTATTGGTATGTATGCATCAGTTTACGGTATACATTGTGTCCCAAAGTTCCATTTTCGTTTTTGTGTACCAAAACATCCAAAAAAGGTAAATTGCCATCTTCTTCAATTTCAGTTGAAAATTTGATGCATGAATGATGGCAGTTAAAATCATCTAAAAACTGATGAAGAGCTTCCATACCATGTGGCCAAATGATAAAAATATCATCCACATATCTCAAAAAACATGTGGGTTTAAGAGAAGAAGTCCTGAGTGTGGTATATATAAGCAATATGTGGCATTTTTTATAAAATAATAACAGTCTGGTTTTTGATCAGCTGCATCTTAATTTGCGATTCATAGCTTTTGTTTCTATTGCCAGTGGTGCTGCAATTCTTCATTTCGTAGAGGGCAGCCCTTTCACTTCTTGTGCACACATTGCGATCTGTTCCCAGGGTATAAAGGAGCCACTGTATCTGATGTTATCTCTGTTTTGGTATGATTGTGCATCTGCAATCTCCCCTGAAGATGATGCTGGTTGGGCCATTGAAATATCGTGTCATCAATGCTGAAATCTGGCTGCATACCCATTAAGAGTATCAACATTTATTATGTTGGAGAAATCTACTGAATCACATGTTGCTGGTATACTTTACAGCACTAGCCAGCAGTGGCTCAGTGTGTTACACTTTGGTGAAGGTTTTCCTTCATGTTGTAATTTACAGAACATAATGTGGGAATGAGTCTCATGCCATAATAAGCCAGTCAGCACTTGTGTTTCATGCAGGATGGATGTTCCAGTCTTGTGTTGTATTGTTTGTGGGATTGTCTCATGCATGCTGATTTCTCCATGCTTGATTTTCTTCAAGTGGGTTAATTTTCTGTGTTAATCTACATTTTTTTATTTACAACTTTTATTTCATTACTTCATCCTGATTTTTTGGCATTTGAGTATAACACAAACTTTGATGATTTTGAGCACTAAGAAATGTATAAAGTATTGACAGATTAATGACTTTGCAGGCAAGGTTTTTACATAATTATTTGTGCACTGGGTGGTTGGTTTTCAGTGCTGTGCATGTGTACATATCTGAGGAAGTGCTCAAAAATAAGCTAGTAGGCTCATTGTACATAGCTGCAGAAGATGACTGCTTTTGCCACAGGTGTCTGTAGGAATTTTAAAGCAATGTTTAAAGTTGCCCTGTTTTAAACAGCAGAAGATTGGCTCAAAGACAAAAACAGGGAGCGTGCAAGGGATAAATCCCTGCAGGCGCACTATCTTCTGTGCCCTCGGTGGCTCAGATGGATAGAGTGTCTGCCATGTAGGCAGGAGATCCCGGGTTCGAGTCCCGGTTGGGGCACACATTTTCAATATGTCCCCAATGAAGCATATGAACGCCTGTTTGCAGCTAGGATGTCCATTTAATTTTCATTTCAAACAGATAAGGCATTCAAACTGACGTATGGGGTGCTTTTGTTGCCTACCATCCTGTTTCAGTTCTTTTCTATTGTAAATGTGTGTCAACTGTCTACAACCTTAACAGTATGTGCTTCATTTTCTCATTCTCTTCATTGAAGACAGCTGAATGTATACCTCAAATACTGTACAGTACTCAAGAATAGGTTGCCTGAGAGTCCTATACATAGTTTCATTTTAGATGTGATAAATGTTTGTTTGTGCTGTCATTGATTTGTGTGTTCATTATACTTCACATTGGTTTTATGACATTATCCAGAATAATTATTCACTATAGCTGAGAGGCTGTAGTTCAGTACTTTTGGTTTTGTTTGGTTTACACACACTATCTTACATTTGTTCACTTTGAAAAGAAATTAAAATTGTTTAAGTTTTATTGCTTGTTTGTGTGGCCATCTTCCGCAGCAGCTGTTAACATCTGTTGTTATGGCTTATCTGTCTTGAGCTGACTGCAATGCAATTAAAAAGAATTACACCAGATGTGTTTCACTTTTATTTACATAACATCTTCTGTGGTGTTCTGTAAATTGGATACACACTTTTGTAGATTTATTTTTGATTCTTTTAGGTTAGAAACAGTATTTTCTTTATGAAGTTGGTCTGTAAGCTACTTACAGTGTTTCTTTACATAGTCTGCACCTTCCCCTCTTGTTAGCACTGGTCGATGTCGACAGGCTTCATTTCACATCTGCAGTTTGGCATTTTGCATTATTTCCTGTGCTGCACTATTTCTAATTGACTTTTTTAACTGTTTTTGATTCATCACTGCTACAGTGTTTATGCCTATTCACTTTTTTTGTTCATGTTGTGAGTGTTGCCAACCTATGAAACAATTGTGTGTGTGTGTGTGTGTGTGTGTGTGTGTGTGTGTGTGTGTATGTGTGTGAGAGAGAGAGAGAGAGAGAGAGAGAGAGAGAGAGAGAGAGAGGGAGGTTAGTGAAATTGTCTTGTATGTAGGTAGAGATGTGAGAGGGGTGGTGGTGTTTTTTTCCTCCCCCCTCTCCAAGGGAGGGAGGAATGACAGGGATGGCCTGGGCGGTGGTTATGATTATTGCATATATTTTTGAAGTTAATCATTTATGATAATTTCCTGTATAGTTTAAAATCTTTATCTGAGTCATCTCATTTATATTCATGCGTGGTTTCAGAAAATACAAAATTTATACGTTATCAGTTGTGTGTGTGTGTGTGTGTGTGTGTGTGTGTGCGCGCACATGCGTGCGTGCATGCGCGTGTGCGTGTGCATGCACATGCGTGCTTGCGTGTTTTACTTTTATGCTGTCTTAGTTTCTGTCTTCTATAAATTAAATTTGACTGTATTAAATCTTTTAGAGGATAGTGTGGCAACATTAAGGCAAGTTGCAGCCAGGATGCTTCCTTCAATGAAAACCCTATGCAAACTCCCAGAAGATAAAAATCTTTTGGAGATGCTGGACTCAAGTGTGAATCGACTACTTGAAGATTCTGATAGAGAGGTGCAGACTGTGGCAAAATCTGTGCACAGTAAATTGAAGGAAATTGAGGTAAGAATAGGAGTATTACATTATTTGTGAACTGGCGACTGTATACACTTAAACACATTAAATTTGGCACTACTTGGACTGTCCTGCATCTGGAGTGGTATGTATCCTTAAATATTTGCAGGTATTAACCATCATTTCTGGTTACATATCAGAACTACACAGTATTTTCCTTGTACTGTAAAACTAGCACCAGTGAGATAAAAGTTAGCAACCTTAAGATTAGTTTTTAAAGTGATTTTTTTCCCAGTCAGTGAAGTGTGTAATGGTACTTACCATCTTGTCCTGTTCAAATGGTGCAGAGTTTGAAGAAGTGTTGCCAGATAAAACCGGCATTAACGCTTGAGGCAAGCTAGTGTTTTCATTTGTAAAGTGAGTTCCACATTGGTGCAGAAAACCAGAGCCAGTTCATTCTTCCATTTTTATCAAGTGCTCTTCATTCTTTCTTATGACAACACTACTTACAGAATGTTCAGTTTCAACAAAGAAGTAATTGCACACATTAATTCTGTAGAGTAAGATTGAAAAGCTTTTATATCAAACATTTCACACCATACATGTGACACCGAGACATTAAAAATGCGACAGGCTTAAGCTAAACAAGGAAATGACAATCTATAGTCTGATTAAAACTACTTGTTAGTATCCAGTTTGAGCCCAGAACACCACATGCAAACTCTCTGCCACTGTCAATGCACCACAAAAAACCATCAGTTGAATTTCAGGTTTTGAATAGTGTACTGTACACTCATAATCTGTTAGTGGACACTGCTTACAGCCCTTTTAACTGGCTCTGGCTGGAGCAGGCAAAACTGCATGCTGTCTGAGTCTTAACCAAGGCACAGCAGACAGCTGACGTGAAGGTTTCTAATACCATGTAACAAACATCATGCACCAAGTAGTTTTAATCAGAATGTAACACCTATTTCAAATTAATCTCTCTCTCTCTCTCTCTCTCTCTCTCTCTCTCTCACACACACACACACAGTGTGCCCTCTTAAGAGAAGATGGTTGAATAATCAAAAATGTTGTTAACAGTGTGTCATAGTGAAACAGCATTCACCAGAAAGAAGAAAAGAAGGAAGATTAGGGTTTAGTGTACTATAAATGCCAACATTACATCAGACTGTGGGTCATATGCCAATATTCCTCAATAACTTTCTTAGCTTTTGTAACCACTTGTACTGGTATCCTGAATAGCCTTTTTTTAAATTATTAGTTCTGTTATGCACAATAAGATCTTTATTTGTTGTCATTCATAAGCTCATATATAACAGAATATAATTAACAGTGTCAGTAATTATTATGACAGACACTCGTTTGTTTATGTGGTGTGTGGAGACTCTTTCACTGATAACCCTCTGATACTTTGGATGCAGTAGCCTGCATCATACTTGTGGAATTTAAATCATCACTGTCAGATATGTAATGGCTTGTATATACTTTACAAAAGTAAAGGTTAATTGTAGAAACACAGGTACTGTATTTATAAAGACATACAGGAGTCGTAAATGATGAATGCAAAATGGCTGAAACCCTAAACATTATTGAGCTAAGTAATGCTGAAAGCACAACTAATCATAATAATTTGAAATATTATAACTTTGAGATAATTAAGTTTGTTGTATACCATTTTTTTTAAATTTTTGAAGGCTTGAAGCAATTAAAGGAATTATTTAAATAAACCGACAAAAAGTAAACAGATATGATGTGCGACAGTATTAGTTAAATAAAAAAAAAAGGTTAGGTGTGTGTTGATTTCTTTGTCTTGTTGTGCTACACTGTAATTTAAGAATTTTTGCGATCTTAGTAATAATGAGAAATCAGTTGTCTTTGAGGCTACTTGGATGTGGAGTTTGTGTCAGATAATCATTTGTTTTACTATATCATGTGGAAAATGTTACAATATATAGTTTGGGTTAACAGGTTGTAAAAGCAACAGATGAAGTGGATTTAATAGAAAAGCAGCGCGTGGAAGAAGAAATAGCAGTGGAACAAAAGGAACCCCCAGAAAGTTGGCTGCAGAGTGCATCACTCCTGTCTGGCATGATAAATAATGGCAGTAAGTTTTTTGGTTGTATTGAAATAAATATTTAATTTGTAATTTAAATTTCCATTTTGAATTTAATATATGTAGAAATTATGTGTTGTGGAGAAGAATTTAGATGTTTGTTGCGTGCCGATATAAGACTTCTTTTTTCCTTGTTAACATTTGCGTTGGTTACCCTGAGGAGGTGTCCATGAGTTCATGGGACCATAAGCCATTAGTTGATGATGGGTTTCAGATCTTTGCTCGTAGAAATTTCATATCCTATGTAGTACGTTTGCTCTTAACTAGGTATCAAATTCAGTTTGTACTTCACTTAATTTCAAGTCGTCTTCTTTTACATTGATTTATGTTCTTTGAGAATAGGTGGCTTGCTTCAATAATTAAAACATGTACCAGTTAAGTACAGTACCTGCATTTAATAGAATATCATAGCCATGGTAGAAGATTTGATGTCTCGAAGTCAGGGTGATACTGTGTGTTTTTTCTGAATTCATGCAGTGAAATGACTTGTCATGTCCATTATTCTTCTCCATCTGAGAACAGTAGTTCTTGTCCTTTTGTACTTCCTACACAAAATCCAGCCCAGATTTGATGTCACTCCTAAAATTTTCCTTGTGATATGTTTTATAACCCTTGTGACTGCTCTCACATCAAAACTTGATCTGTGCATCCACAGCCAAAACCATTGAAATTAGAGTGCAAACAGAGGCTTACTGAGAGTCATTCTTCCCATGCATTATTCATGATGCAACAGGAAAGTGCGACATGAGTATGTTATCTGAAGTACCCTCTGCTAGCCTCTGTAAGATGGTTGTTGAATGCTCAGTGAACTACTCCTTACTTGTACGCAGATTACAGATATATAGAATGACGAAAAGTGCTTTACAGTGGTTCACTGGTCACAGATAGAGAGTAATTGTATCTTCAAATTCAAGCAATTATTCCTCAAAATGGGAAACTATTTCCCAAGGAGTCTCAGAGGGTTTGATATTGGGTACCTATCAGCTTCTCTTCTACATAAAAGACCTACCACTTGTTATTGATGATCATTCAGTTTATTTGCTGATGATATATAAATTCCAATTCAAAATGAGGTGCCTGAAAGAATCCCAGAAAGTGCGAGAACTACTTCAGAAAAAATTGACTCTTTGTTCCATCACAATAGACTAAAACTTAATGTAACTAAAACCAAAATGGTGCAATTTGAAACTATGTCATAAGAATGGAGTGAAATAAAAATAATTTGCAATGGTCAGGATGCTATAAAAACGAAGCACGTAAAATTTTTAGACCTTAATCTTGATAAAAATTTAAATTGGAAGGGACACTTTTACTACTTAGCAAACAATCTGAAAAGCTTAGGATTTGCAGTGTCTATTTTATCAAGTGCCAAAAGCATGGACACCAGAGAGACAGTCTATCACTGCCACTTTGAGTCAGTTAAGTCATCCAATCACACACAATTGGTCAGATAGTCCATATGCTCTTACTTTGTTCATTAAATGACTGTGGGGAACTGTATCGAACGCCTTGCGGAAGTCAAGAAACACGGCATCTACCAGTGAACCCGTGTCTATGGCCCTCAGAGTCTCGTGGACGAATAGCGCGAGCTGGGTTTCACACGACCGTCTTTTTTGAAACCCATGCTGATTCCCACAGAGTAGATTTCTAGTCTCCAGAAAAGTCCTTATACTCGAACATAGTACGTGTTCCAAAATTCTACAACCGATCGACATTAGAGATATAGCCACGAGGCGGAGGGTCAATGTGGAGGCTGGCTGTGTGGCATTGCCCGCTCTGCCTGTGAGTGGACATGTGGGCGCTCCTTCAGCAAGGTCCGAGCAGGCACACGGGGGGGAGGGGTTTATTAGTTATTGGGAGCTCCAACGTTAGGCGAGTGATGGAGCCCCTTAAGGAAATAGTGGAAAGGTCGGGGAAGAAGGCCAGTGTTCACTCTGTCTGCTTGCTGGGGGTCTCATCCGAGATGTGGAGGAGGCCCTACCGGTGGCGATAGAGAGCACTGGGTGCACCCGACTGCAAATTGTTGCTCATGTCGGCAGCAATGACTCCTGCCGTCTGGTTTCAGAGGTCATCCTCAGTTCGTACAGGCGGTTGGCAGAATTGGGGAAAGTGGAAAGCCTCGCTCGCGGGGTGGAATCAGAGCTAACTATTTGTAGAATCGTTCCCAGAACCGATTGCGGTCCTCTGGTTTGGAGCCGAGTAGAAGGCTTAAACCAAAAGCTCATACGATTCTGCGGAGATCTGGGGTGCAAATTTCTCGACCTCTGCTATCGGGTGGAGAAATGTAGGGTCCCCCTGAATAGGTCAGGCATGCACTACACGCCGGAAGCGGCTACAAGGGTAGCGGAGTACGTGTGGAGTGCACATGTGAGTTTTTTAAGTTAGAGAATTCCCTCCCTAGGCCCGGCAGGACGGCTCCTGAGACACGGCAAGGTAGGATTAGGCAAAATGCAACAGGGAATAACAATATTAATGTGCTAATTGTAAACTGCAGGAGCGTCTGTAGAAAGGTCCCAGAACTGCTCTCATTAATAAACGGTCACAATGCCCATGTAGTACTAAGGACAGAAAGTTGGCTGAAATCAGACGTAAACAGTAATGAAATCCTAAACTCAGATTGGAATGTATACCACAGAGACAGGCTGGACAGTGAAGGGGGAGGCGTGTTTATAGCGATAAGAAGTGCTATAGTATCGAAGGAAATTGACGGAGATCCGAAATGTGAAATAATTTGGGTGAAGGTCATGGTTAAAGCAGGCTCAGACATGGTAATTGGATGTCTCTATAAGCCCCCTGGCTCAGCAGCTGTTGTGGCTGAGCACCTGAAGGATAATTTGGAAAATATTTCTAGTAGATTTCCCCACCATGTTATAATTCTGGTTGGAGATTTTAATTTGCCGGATATAGACTGGGAGACTCAAATGTTCATAACGGGTGGCAGGGACAAAGAATCCAGTGATACTTTTTAAAGTGCTTTATCTGAAAACTACCTTGAGCAGTTAAACAGAGAACCGACTCGTGGCGATAACATATTAGACCTTCTGGTGACAAACAGGCCCGAATTATTTGAAACAGTTAACGTAGAACAGGGAATCAGCGATCATAAAGCGGTTACTGCATCGATGATTTCAGCCGTAAATAGAAATTTTAAAAAAGGTTGGAAGATTTTTCTGTTTAGCAAAAGTGACAAAAAGCAGATTACAGAGTACCTGACGGCTCAACACAAAAGTTTTGTCTCAAGTACAGATAGTGTTGAGGATCAGTGGACAAAGTTCAAAACCATCGTACAATATGCGTTAGATGAGTATGTGCCAAGCAAGATCGTAAGAGATGGAAAAGAGCCACCGTGGTACAACAACCGAGTTAGAAAACTGCTGCGGAAGCAAAGGGAACTTCACAGCAAACATAAACATAGCCAAAGCCTTGCAGACAAACAAAAATTACGTGAAGCGAAATGTAGTGTGAGGAGGGCTATGTGAGAGGCGTTCAATGAATTCGAAAGTAAAGTTCTATGTACTGACTTGGCAGAAAATCCTAAGAAATTTTGGTCTTATGTCAAAGCAGTAGGTGGATCAAAACAAAATGTCCAGACACTCTGTGACCAAAATGGTACTGAAACAGAGGATGACAGACTAAAGGCCGAAATACTAAATGTCTTTTTCCAAAGCTGTTTCACAGAGGAAGACTGCACTGTAGTTCCTTCTCTAGAGTGTTGCACAGATGACAAAATGGTAGATATCGAAATAGACGACAGGGGGATAGAGAAACAATTAAAATCGCTCAAAAGAGGAAAGGCCGCTGGACCTGATGGGATACCAGTTTCTATTTTACACAGAGTACACGAAGGAACTTGGCCCCCCCCCTCCCCTTCTTGCAGCGATGTACCGTAGGTCTCTAGAAGAGCGTAGCATTCCAAAGGATTGGAAAAGGGCACAGGTCATCCCAGTTTTCAAGAAGGGACGTCGAACAGATGTGCAGAACTATAGACCTATATCTCTAACGTCGATCAGTTGTAGACTTTTGAAACACGTATTATGTTCGAGTATAATGACTTTTCTGGAGACTAGAAATCTACTCTGTGGGAATCAGCATGGGTTTCAAAAAAGACGGTCGTGAGAAACCCAGCTCGCGCTATTCGTCCACGAGACTCTGAGGGCCATAGAGCGGGTTCACTGGTAGATGCCGTGTTTCTTGACTTCCGCAAGGCGTTCGATACAGTTCCCCACAGTCGTTTAATGAACAAAGTAAGAGCATATGGACTATCAGACCAATTGTGTGTGATTGGATGACTAACTGACCTGGCAGTGGTAGACTGTCTCTCTGGTGTCCATGCTTTTGGCACTTGATAAAATAGACATTGCAAATCCTAAGCTTTTCAGATTGTTTGCTATGTAGTAAAAGTGTCCCTTCCAATTTAAATTTTTATCAAGATTAAGGTCTAAAAACTTTATGTGCTTTGTTTTTATAGTATCCTGACCAAAATCTTGGGAACTAGTAACACAACCATTTTGTTGCTACTGTATAGCAGTTTGTTTTGAACAGTAGGTCTTGCCAATGAGATGACTATTGTGTATACTATTAAATAAGTTTGACAATGATGGCGCTGATTTTGTGTTCAGCATTTGATGATAACACTATGGCTCCAGTTTTTATAAAACAGATATGAAGATGGTCATTGCTGACTAAAACTGGCAGTCTGAGGACATTATGGTGTAATCTGAGGAAATCTAGCAAATGTCTCAAGAAAATAATTAGGAATATGTGTGTTACCAAACAATGTGAACCCTGTTTGCCACAGTTAAAAAATTTAAAAATGCTGTCCGTTCCCTCCCTTTATATATATGATGTGCTATCCAAAATTTTTGGGACTAGTGCTGCCATCTGTTGAAAACCTTACCTTTGTACTAAAGGTCACCATCACCCTCAAAGTAGTTCCCATCCGCATGTACACACCGGTCCCAGCGCTTCTGCCAGTCGTCAAATGTTTTCTGGCAGTCCTGTTCTTTGAGGGTGTATATCACTGCCAGCGATGCATCCTGTATCCTCTCTAGTGTCTAACCGATGTCCTTTCACCTTGAGTTTCAGTTTTGGGAATAACAAAAAGTCACAGAGTGCCAAATCTGCCAAGTATGGTGGGTCGGGTACAACCGCCATGTTGTTTTTTGCCAAAAAGATCCTGGTGAGCAAGGACATGTGACAGGGCGCGTTTTTGTGATGCAGCAGCCAGTTCCCATGACGCCAAAGTTCAGGCCAACATCGCCGCACGTTTTCACGGAGCCTTTGCGAAAGTCACAGTAGTATGCGTAATTCACTGTTTGGCTGGGTGGGATGAATGCTTTGTGCACAATTCCCTTGGTATCAAAGAAAATGATGATCGTGCTCTGCAGTGTGAGCATCATCTTCGACGTCTGTACGGCCAGCCCTGAACCGATCATGCCACTCAAACACACGCATACGGCTCATGCTCTGTCCCCCAAACACTTCTTGAATCATTGCAAGGGTCTCCATAGCACTTTTGCTGAGATTCGTGCAGAATTTTGATACACATGCACTGTTCTGTTAGCGGATCCATCGTAAAATCGCCACATACCAAACACAGAGTATTATGGAAATCACTGTGGACACGCAATGCGTCCTCCCAGCTGAATGCCAGTCCTCTAAGCTGAATGCCACTCCACACACTGACTCATCAGATATGCAGCTCTCGCCGCCTAGTGGTGCAAAGAACTACTACTCCTACTTTCCAGATGGCAGCAAAAGTCCCAAAAATTTTGGATTCCATCTCGTATGAGGTGTTTATTTTCACATATGAAAACCAACACTGACCTGACACTTTACCCGTTTCCACCACAACTACAGCACTTACCACAAAGATGAGTTGAAACTTTCAACACACTGTTTAAATAAATTTCCTTTATTTCACGTCCATGAACACTAATTTTTATGTCCTCAGACTGACAGTTTCGGTCAGCATTCACCATCTTCAAATCTGTTTTATAAAAACATGTCCTAATATACTGGAGCCATAGTGGCATCATCAAATGCTGAACATAAAATCAGCACTAGCATTGTCAAACGTATATAAATAATAATATACACAAGAATCGTCTTGTCAGCAGCACTGCTGTTCAAAAGAAACTGCCATACAGTAGCCACAAAATGGTTGTGTTGCAAGTTAGTCAGATGTTGCTACTGTGACAGATGTCACTACTGTGACAGTAGCAACATCTTGGGAACTAGCAACACAACCATTTTGTGGCTACTGTATAGCAGTTTGTTTTGAACAGTAGATCTTGCCGATGAGATGACTATTGTGTATACTATTAAATAAGTTTGACAATGCTGGCACTGATTTTGTGTTCAGCATTTGACGATAACACTATGGCTCCAGTTTTTATTAAACAGATATGGAGATGGTCATTGCTGACTGAAACTGGCAGTCTGAGGACATAAAAATTTGTGACCATAAATGTGAAATAAAGGAAGTTTATTTTATTTTCAGATCACTGTTCAATTTGTGACTATGTCGCTGCTTGTGGAACACTGTTTAAAGTTCTATGCCCAAACACCAGAGTACATGGACTTAAAAATTTAGAATAAAACTAGGGAACCCGACAATGCTTCCCAATTGCTTCTTATGCATGGGATTGGATATATGTCCTAATGTCCTTCTCCCCATCCCTTTGTTTATCTCGTCCTCTCTTACCTCTCTGTCCATATCCCTCTTCCCCTTCTTTATATCCATTTCCTCCCCCTTTGCTGTCCATCTCTTCTTTCCTCATCTCTCTGAACTTATATATTGTTATTGCAAATGGAACCTTGATTGGGACTGGAAGTCGAAATGAATGGGATTCATTAGTACCCGGGGTATGAGAGAGACCTTTCCAACTGCTGGATCTGTGAGGATAGTGGCATTAATGACAGTATTTACCATAGTAGTTAATCTGCAAACAGATAGGATTATTGTGTCAGCCATAAACACAACTTTCCTGTTTTCCGTTAAAAGGTAACGGAACAGCACATTTTCACAGCACAGCTTAGCATGTTCTTTCTTGCAGCTGATTTAATGGGAAATGTTTGTTATATAATATTTCTATGTATCCAGTGGTTTAGTCTGTGTGTTGTCAGTCAGTCAGCCAGCCAGCCAGTCAGTCAGTCAGTCAAGAAAGGATTCGTTCAACCAAATATTTCCTTGAATCTGTGTGAATTAAAGACCAGTTTCAGTAAGAATATGAGTTTATTGATCTTTTGGATCTGCAGCTCTTTTCTTTCTTTCCATGTTTGCAGTTAAATTATAGGATGTAGTTTCCCCTCTTTTGCAAACACACTGGTTTTTTCTTTTTACCCAAAAATGGGTAAAAAGAAAAAAAAAATCTGTTTTTGCAAAAAGGTGGAACCTATATCCTGTAATGAAGTTACTGAAATGAAATAAATTGGAATTAATTTTTGCAGAGTCATAATGAATCATGCTTGAGAAATTCTTATTCGACTGGCCTCCAAAAGCTGTTCAAGATCTTTGTCAGTCTAATTGACTTGACGATCATGTAGTTGGCTTGCATTGTGTGTACACCAACTGATATTTTGACGTCACACTGGTGGCCTTTTTTCCAAAGAAATAAACCACAAACTGAAATCGCAACACACCAAATTAGCATGAAGTGACATCAATTCAATCTTTGCAACACACCAAAAATATTATCACCATTGATAAAACACTTAAATATTACTTTTAATTGTATTTATTTTCCCAAAATATCAATATTCAATGTGGAATTTGTTATCATTATGAAAACGTGCGAGAGCAGACATGTTGGACTGAACGTATATTTTTCTTATGAAAACGTGACAGCAGAACTATCAAACTTACCATTATATTTCTTTCATTGAGATTTTCATACAAAAATAACATTCATATTTCCGACTTTTCTGGAGCGTTTTCCAAAATTTTCATTCATATAAATCTTGTCCTGACAATTATGAACGCAACAAAAAATAAATCAGCCAAATCGTTCAAGCCGTTCTCAAGGGCTGATCTTCCATACATGTGGCAATTGACTTTTATTTATAGATATTAGAATAAAATGAGAGGCAGTAATATATTGAACATGGAGCACAGTACATTGTAAGCTCTTCTGGTGGAAAAGTGTTGTTCTATTGAAGAACTAGGCGAGGACATTTTCACAGTTTGGAAAAGGAAATTACATATTTTTTGTGTACTGAAAACTATAATAAGTATTTGCGTAACTATGTCTTAGAAACTTACATGAAATAAAGTAAACTTTTGTATTTATCCTAAAATTTTCATATCGTGAAACTTTATAGAAGATTCTATATCACAAGATGAATAAATCTCATTTCACATTGTAGACATAAATATAGAGCTGGGAAATTAAATCGGTTGGAGAAATGTTACGATGTTAACATCTGGAGTGCCATTGTGAAACCATTGTTGAATGCAATTAATAGTGTGTTATGGGGAAAGAACTGCACACAATCATGTTGAGACTTCTGTGGAGACATTGTGAGATACAGTACTGGAAATGAATTTAAGAATTTAACTGTGAACAAACACTAGATATTTATGAGAATTTTTTGAAGTGAATTTAAGATGCAACAAAATAACTTGGCAGATTGGTGTGAACTGAATCTGAGAATTTACAAATGAAAGAAAATTTGGATTTGACAATTCATTATCAACAAACTCATTAGAGATAAAGCACACAGATAAAGCACACACTAGGATAGGACAGGAACTGGGGAGGAAGTGTAGTTTACAAGGGAGTGTTGTTGGTATTCTCACTGCATTTGATTAGATTAAAAATGTTAGCTTTCAGTGATAACCTCCGTTATCTTTGTCAGGAACAACTGCCAGAGATTGTGTTGATGCAGGTGAAGCTAGTAGCATTACTGGAATCTGAACCACTTGGTAAAATTCTCTATAGTGTCTCAGTGTTGGAAGCCTGCTTCCATGCCTTAGATGATAGCTGCTGTCATATTTATTGTTCGCATTATGATCTCCATGCTGTTTGATGACAGATTCCAGTAAGGTGATGCACGGAACAGTTATTTTTCCATCAAACATAATTGTATATTCATTTGTGAGGCCATTCTCAGCAACCACTGGTTTTTTGCATTTCACAATTTTCATTATGCCATTGGTGTTCTACACAACACTTAGAAACTGTGTAGATTGAGTGACAGCTTCTGAACTTATAAGACATGTTACAAATTCCTCGGATCCTGAGACCAAGACTGTCCTTAACTGGCTGCAGATCCTCTTTTTCTCTTTTTGAGCAGTCAAAAATTGGTTTATGTCTTGTCTGGCCAGAACCTTACCTATTTTGCTAGATGCAGCCTTGCAGAAAGAATACAGGGCAAGAGTAGGATCTTACTGTAATTATTTAACATCTCCACATTTACTTTCTTGAAGAGTGCAAACATAATACATTGATCTGGGCATTGATTTTAACCATAACAGTTTTATCTGTTTGTGACAAGGACCATGTATATTCTGATGTAGAATGCATGAAATATATGTTCCAGTATCTACACTCTCCACCCCTCCCCCTCCACCATCCTCCAAAGAGATCCTATTGTTGCTCTTTGTGTATATCACATTTTCTGGGATGCCGTGTTTATTCAGGCCAGAGTAGGGTAAGA
Source organism: Schistocerca serialis cubense (assembly GCF_023864345.2). Lineage (NCBI taxonomy): Eukaryota > Metazoa > Arthropoda > Insecta > Orthoptera > Acrididae > Schistocerca > Schistocerca serialis. The sequence continues at coordinate 411,057,909 of NC_064645.1, forward strand.
AAGTTGGCCCCTATTGGCAGTATAGATATTTTCATATTTTAAGAGATTGTTTCAGTTTTGTTTGTATGATTTTTCTTTGCTTTGTTTGTGTGATTTGTAAATGAGACACCATTCATTGAAATGAATATTTTCTGAACTTACTTCTAATCAGAAAAAGAAAAAGAAATTCTGTTGTAGCTAGACACATCTTTAGCTGCTCCTCTGTCTTGCTTGCATTTATTTCTGATTCCACTGCTCAGTTCCTTTTATTAACAGTATCCTACTCATTTTTGCCTCTTGCCCTGGCCGCTCTCCCCTTTTTTAGGCACACAGTTATTCAATTCCATATTTCAAGCTCTTTCATTTTTTAAAAAATTGTATCTCCAATTTCACCCTTGCAAACTTTCTTCTTCTTCTTGCAAGTAACTATGTATCACTTTGTACTGCCATAGGAATACAGTTAATTTTATCATATGGTTCTCTGCTTGACTAATATCCTTCAATAAGTAACAAAATCTATATCAGACTGTTCATTTTTACTTGAATCCCTCACTTGTTCGTTACAATATACTTAAATATGACAAACCAGACACACTATGAATAATGGGAACGTATTTTTCTACAGGGACAAGGGATTTGCAACCATTGTTGAAGATGTCAGTTACCATGCCAGTTGCCACACAGACAATTAGCACGTGAGTTAAACATTTTCTTATACAGCTAATAAAAATTTGGAATAACTTTTATATATATATTTAGAAAAATGAAACTAACTTTGGCAGTTATCAACTTGTACAGCTTTATTAATTCAAAAAACCTTTTCATATTGTACCTTTTAAAGTTGTATGTGTAAGTTCAGCTCTTGTTGATGGAGAAGTGTGCTAAAGGGTTACTTGTGATGGTAGATTTGCATGTACCATATGCTGCCCAGTAGAGCAGTAAGTAAGTGCACGAATAAAATTGTATTAGAAACGGATGGAGGTCCCACTAACTGTGGCATATGTGTGGGCTATGCAGTGATGTCGTAACAGAGCGTCGACAAGGAGGCCCAAAGTACAAACAAGCTAGGAGCTCGTTTCATCAGACTAAGCGAGAGGAAAGCCAACTGATTCAGCACTTCAACAACAGTGTGGAGCAGATAGAATGCTGTACCATAACATGCACTTTCAAGCATTATTGGCTGAGCGTGATCACTGCTACTCAGTGCTAGGAAGAAGATGGACTGATTGTAAAACTCTCATCAATAAATTCCTCCTGATAACAACATGGCACTGCCTCTGGTTGTAACACTGGCATCAAGAAGTGGGCCTGACACATAACATTAGTGTCAGCAGTGGTTCTGGCACCCTACATTCGTGACAGAAAGTGGTTATGACATGCTGAATGGTACCAGGAGAATTGCATCCTACACACTGGGTGCCTGATGGGGTTATGTTGAGTCAGAAGAACCTGCATAGTAACTTTAAAGTGACATTTTATAGCACACAAGAGCCTGTAGACCTATCTCAGTTCAGAGGTAGCTGTAAGGAATAATATTTATGGCTGACTAGGTGCCAGTTTTGTATATTAAGGCAGTGCCAGCAACATGTGAAACTTGTAAACAGTTTGGCCGTGGAGCACAGCGGTTCAGTGAATCTTGCTGGTCTATGATACATAGGAAAGATTAGTGTAGTTACTTTTGTTTATTGATACTATGTTGGTTTAAAGGGACCCCACTTTTTCTGAAGTGTAGTTCAAAATGGAGGCTACACAACAGCCAGAAGCATGTTTCATAATTTTGAGTTGAACTGTTGAAGTTTTGAAAAATCAAGTAGCCATGTTACTTTAGGATAAAAGAGAGTGGAGCCTGGCTAACAAAGAAATGCAAATGGAACTAGTAGCATTATGTGCAGCAACTGGTCTTGATGCAAGCACAAGGAGGGAATACCAAAATCATAGTTAACGTACCTATTCCATCCACTGATCCTATAGCAGCTAGTCTCATTACTCCTTTTTCTGCAAAAAAATCTGAGGATTTATCAACTTCTCTGGATGATTGTAGGATGTGAGGTCCACCAGTTATGCAGCACACCGTTTTTTCCAAGTACCCAAACATGTTCCACCACCATTGTGTCATCATCAGAGGGTTTCCGTTTTATTTAATCTGTAATGTGAATATTTTTACTAAATGATTACAAAATTATGTGGCTATTTAGTTCAAACAATAGTTTGTTTCTTTTTGTTAATACCTTTACACTCGGTGTGCATGATTTTTCAGGCCCACTTGTGTATCATGAAAAATCATGCACACCATGCACCACAAAAGAAACTGGCGAAATGTCAGTAAAATCATTAGATGAACGTCAGCCGAAGAACCTGAGACAGAAGCCAATAGTCAGTGTGTCAACAAGTGACCATGAAAGCCTTAACAATTTTGTAGAATGAGGTTTGTCATCAATTGACATTTTGTCATTTTTAAATCGAGCACCTCACTAAAACACTTTAGTTTTTCCCCATAACGTCATCTTGGTAAGCTGTTTTCAACATTAAAACAGTTTCAGCAGCATTTTTACTGAGTAGAAAATAAAATTTCATAGCTGCACATTGTTCAATTAAACATGCCTTTAAAAAAAGTGAAACAAGAACAAAACAGTGCTAAGAAAAACAATCACTGCAGACGAACAGAGCAAGCTAGGTCGACAACATAGGCAGTGCTGATCTGCCATTGAGCTGTGCGCTGTACACACCTAGCAGGGGAAATGCATTCTACACAAGCTCTGCCATTGCTCGGCAATGTGAGTAATGAGGTACGTGAATTCGTTATCGTGGACAGGAGCACATAAGTGTGAGTTGTTAGTACAATAGAACAGGATGACTGTGTAGCTGATTTGATGAATGAGGATATTAGGAGATGAAGCTGATGTTAGTGCCACTGTGCAGACACATGTGAATGGTTTGACACACTTGCAGGAAGTAGTGTTGAGGTATCAGCTTCAGTATCTTGTGAATCTGTGGTGTCTGAAGAGGTGTAGTGCCAAATGAAGTAAATGTGGGCTGTACTGAAGTAAATGAATGTGTGAGTGGCAACATGGATGATATTGATTTAGGTGCTCTAGTATCTACGCCATTGGGTGACAATGGTTGTTGTTTCAAGGCTTTCAAGTCTGGACGAGATGTACAGTGAAGTACAAGTGCCACTGATTTTTGCGTAATGCGGAATGGAACTGCATATGGTGATATTAAAGTAGATGCTATGGAGAACACACAGAGAGCTATTGATGAAGTTATTTGTGTTGTGAATGTTGTGGATAATGACAAAGTACAGATTCATTGATTTCTGAAGGGTGCAGGACAACTTGGGGTGGTGCTGCCTTCTCCAAGGAGGGGAGGGAGGAAGAGAAGAAGGGGGAAAGCGTAGTAAGGCTAATGATTAAGCCAACATGACTGAATCCTTTCAGGAATATGTGCTTGAGCCATCATGATTGAATCCTTTCAGGAATGTTTGTTTGAGAATTAGAGTGAATTTGAAGATACTTGCAATGTTATAGGTAATGAGGGTAAGAGGAAAAACATTTTGTAATTTCTCTTAAATGTACAGTGTAACCTGGGGAGACATTGCTTTATCTGAAGGAGACAGTTGCAAGTAAGACACATCGCAAGAGCACAAGGAGATTGGTTTTGAGAAGGAGAGGTATAAAGTGGCATGGAATTACAAAGCGTAGTCAATCTGTAAGCAGCTGCAAGATAGGAGAGGTAATTAGAGTTATGGACTAGTATTTTGTATGCAGCAGAACTGCAAGTCGTTTGTGTGTAACCGCAATTTTAAAAATGTGTGGTTTGAGAAAATGTAAGGGAATCTTTTGTTTTAAATATGAAGTTCAGATGATGTACCAAATCAGTGGGTTCAAAAACCACCCAACAACCACAGAAAAGAAAAGCCACACGGACCAACTTTTCGCTTACCAGCAAGAGCTACAGGTACAACAGTAACTGAGTTGACACACCCTCTGCTGTTTTGCCCAGAGAAGCTGTTACAGAAACTGCCAGTCCAAAACAACAGTTTCAAACGATACCTTAAACCCGGATATACTTTGCTCAGTAGACCAACTTGGAGTCCACTACTACAAGTCTCCTGCCATTCAGCCATAGAAGGGACTTCTGATCTGCAAGCCTTGGTCCTGGCAGCCACAGCAGTGACTGACTGAGGATGGGGGCCGGACCAATCTTCCACGGATGAAGACTCAGTGCAGTCTCTGCTAATCAGTGCTGCTGGGAGAAGATGAAGTGACTGTAAAACTCTCACCAGTATATTTTTGATTGAATGACATTTCATTAGTGCCCTGGCACTCCACAGGATCACTCACCCCCAATCTTTGCTTGACCTGATAACAATATGACCTGGTCTCAGGTTGTAACACATGTGAAATCGTTCACGTATCATTATACAGCACTTGTGATTGGTATAGTATTGACCTCAGTTTATCAATGGAAATTTAAAGAAAAATATTAGTCTACAAATTATATGCCAAATTTGAAAAATATGTGTCCAAGTGTGACATAAAACATACACTATGTGATCAAAAGTATCTGGACACCTGCCTGAAAATGACTTACAAGTTCATGGTGCCCTCCATCGGTAATGCTGGAATTCAGTATGGTGTTGGCCCACTATTAGCCTTGATGACAGCTTCCATTCTCACAGGCAAATGTTCAGTCAGGAGCTAGACTGTTTCTTGGGGAATGGCAGCCCATTCTTCATGGAGTGCTGCACTGAGGAGAGGTATCGATGTTGGTCGGAGAGCCCTGGCATGAAGCCGGCATTCCAAAACATCCCAAAGGTGTTCTATAGGATTTAGGTCAGAACTCTGTGCAAGCCAGCCCAATACAGGGATGTTATTGACGTGTAACCACTCCGCCACAGGCAGTGCATTACGAACAGGTGCTTGATCGTGTTGAAAGATGCAATCGCTCTGTCCAAATTGCTCTTCAACAATGGAGAGGAAGAAGGTGATAGTGCCACGCAAAACAAGGGGTGCAAGCCCCCTGCATGAAAAACACGACCACACCATCACCTCCGAATTTTACTGTTGGCACTACACACGCTGGCAGGCAACTTTCACCGGGCATTCGCCATACCCACATCCAGCCATCGGATCACCACATTGTGTACCATGATTTGTCACTCCACACAACATTTTTCCACTGTTCAATCGTCCAATGTTTATGCTCCTTACACCAAGCGAGGCGTCTTTTGGCATTTACCGGCATTATATGTGGCTTACAAGCAGCCACTTGACTTTGAAATCATAGTTTTCTCACCTCCCGCCCAATTGTCATAGTATTTGCAGTGGATCCTGATGCAGTTTGGAATTCCCATGTGATGATCTGAGTAGATGTCTGCCTATTACACATTATGGCACTCTTCAACTGTCAGCACTCTCTGTCAGTCAACAGACGAGGTTGGCCTGTATGCTTTTGTGCTGTATGTGTCCCTTCACGTTTCCACTTCACTATCACATCGGAAACAGTGGACCTATGGATGTTTAGGAGTATGGAAATCTCGTGTACCGACATATGACACAAGTGACACCCAATCACCTGACCACATTCAATGTCCATGAGTTCCGTGGAGTGACCTGTTCTGCTCTCTCATGATGTCTAATGACTGCTGAGGTCGCTGGTATGGAGTACCTGGCAGCAAAGTGCACCTAGTATGAAAAATGTATGTTTTTGGGTATGTCTGGATACTTTTGATCACATAGTGTATGTGAATCATATAGAATATTTCCAAACAAAGAGCATAGTGTAATATAGAGTGGCACAGATAAAACCAGTACAAACCGGAATGCGAACGTGTGTGAGTAGCTTCACTAGCTTGTCAGTTTCTTTGCCACCTTCTAACAGTAGTAGCATCTGAGTAGTTCAGGCGGAAAGTAGTCATTATAAACCATGTACTTCATTGCCATGCCTTACTCCATTGAAGAACGTCTGTTCATCGTTGAAGAATATGTGCGGCCTGAATCCATCAAAGTTGTTTGTGACACTTTTCATGAAAAGTTTCCTGAAAGTAATATTCCTGCAAAATCAATGATTCAGGATCTAGTAAGAAAGTGGCGTTCGACAGGCAGTGTTGTTATTTCAAAGATAAATAAGGCACCGACTGTATGTACACTGAAGTTGTGGCAAAAGTGACGGCACACATTGAAAGAAGTCCGTACAAGTCAACACAAAAATTATCACAGCCATGTGGAATATCTTGCAGGTCATGTCAATGCATCCTTCATAGCTTAAAAATGAAACCTTACCGTGTGAGTGTTGTTCAGCAAATAAAAGAAGCGGACAAGGGTAAGTGTACACATTACTGTAATTGGTTGCTGGAAAATGTCGCTGGGGGACATCTTGATCTGCTCCTCCCATTTTCGACGGATGAAGTTTGGTTTCATCTTTTGGGTTACATTAATTCACAAAACACCATACACTGGGCTACAGAGATCCCCATGGCATACTGCAAAAGCGATTACACGATTTAAAAATTGGTGTATGGTGTACTGTATCTGGTAACAGAATTATTGGGCCATTGTTCTTCAACGAAACTGTCAACACACTTGTTTACTTGCAACTCCACAATGAATTTTTGGCTCTGTTAACTCCAAATGAAAAATGTTGTGCATATTCCCAGCAAGATGGGGCAACGTCTCATACGTCATATTTGTCCTTAGCTCATATACATACTGATTTTACAGAAGAGAGGACCTTTAGTAAGGGCTTGTGGCCATTCCGCTCTCCTGACTTGTCACCATGTGACTTTTACCTCTGGGGATTTCTAAAGGCTAGAGTCTACAGCAGCAATCCCAGAACACTTGACACATTAAAAAACAACATATGTGAAGAAATTTCGAACAGTCCTCAAAGAGTGCTGAAAAGTGTTTTCCTTAACATGCTTCGTTGTGCACAACTTTTCTTGGATGTTGGCAGAGAAAATTTTGAACAACATAGACTTTAAATTCCTTTCTAAAATATGCTTATTAAACTAATAAAAGTAAATCTGTTACTTAAACTGTTAATTACATAGTCAATAATGAAACTGTACAATAAAAATAGGAAGTGATGATGTACATTGATTTTCTTCATTCATATTCCTTTCAGCACGGGGGCCAGTTTTATGTGCTCCACTCTGTATGACATAACTAACGCTAATAAGGGATGTAGTTAACCTGGAAAACAATACTTCACATACAAAAATATGTAATACTTTTAATTGTTATGTCTATGAACACGTAAGAAGTATATAAGCCTTTCTTGTGAAGCTGATCTCAGCACAGAAACATTACAGGGAAAAGAAATTTCTGTGGCATTGTACTTATTTGACATGCCAGTTTTATACTATATGGCAGTGCCAGTGACTATGTAAAGGATCATTAGTTGTTTGATTTCTTAAACAAGTGAAAGGGTGCCTATATTTTAAATTAATGCTACTTATGTAGAGCTGTTTAACCAAAAGGTTGGTTTGGCCATCACAGTGATCTGCAAGGCATTGTAGTGATATCCTCAGACCTTTGAACTGACCTACTCATCAAGATACATGTAATTTAATTGGATAGGTAAAAAAATCTACTCACTAAGCGGCTGCAGGAGAACACACATATAAAGGTATTAAACATTGCAAGCATTCAGAGCCAGTGGCTCCTTCTTCTGGTAGAAGGGCTGAAGGGGAAGGAAGAGGTGTGAAGGAAAAGAACTGGCAGTGTTTACCAAAGGGGTACCTTTACATGTGTTTTCTCATGTACCACTTGGTGAGTAGATTTTCTATCTATCCAGTTACCTTATATTTTCAAAAACTGATGATTTTCATTGATATCTCAAGATATATGGGAACTTATAGTTTAAAAATCCTAGGGGTGACTTCAGCATGTTGTCACTGAGTTGCTAAGACACACTTTCGTTTAAGTATTGGCCAATACACATTATTTTGCTCATTGACTTACATGTGCTTACTACTTTTGTCTATCAACATGCGTTGCTATAGCTGTTTAAGCACAAGCTCAACTATTAAAAATTTAATATGAATTTATAGTTAATGCTATTCAAGTCTGTAGAACATTTTTGTAGGAAATGTTCAGCCATTATTGGCTGATGTTGAATTCCATATATGTAACTGTTCAGTGTGAATGGTTCAAATTTCCTTTTCTTTCTGTGCCACTAAGCATCTATGAAATGCATTTAAACTTTTTTTCTTTAATTAAGAGCTGTCTCCAAGAATTATTATGGGAGCAAGTGTTATCTCCACTCATTTTTCACATCACTGATTTTATCCATAACCTAAACTTGTAGATAAAAAAATCTCAAATTCCAGCAGTGTGGGAGTGTTAACAACTTCTTTATTATTTACTTCTTTTCAACTTGTATTTGTGCAGAACTAAATCTGTTCCTGTGAACTGAAGGCTGCAGTTGGACTTCACTTGCTCCATCAAATTTTGCCAATCAAAGATGATCCTATTTCACAATGAAATAATCTGAGATTAACATTTATAGAATGCAGCCATACCCTGTGCTCTAGGAGTGCGCATAGACTGGGGTTGTGGCTCCGCCGTCTATTTTGGACCTGGAGTCCTATATCCGGCTGATTTGACGTATCACCATTTCGCGGTTTAGTTCTTTAGCCTAACAACAGATGTTGGGTTCCATGTTTTGGGCAACTTAGCATATATGGCTAAGTTATGTGTCACCTGAAGATGTGGTTTTCAGTGCCACAAAACCAATTGTGATCTGAGAACGAAAAGATTTATTACAAGATGATTAGTCACAGCTGCAGTTGCCCTGTTTACAAGGTTTAGCAGTGACAAAATTGGTTCAAATGGCCCTGAGCACTATGGGACTTAACATCTGTGGTCATCAGTCCCCTAGAATTTAGAACTACTTAAACCTAACTAATCTAAGGACATCACACACATCCATGCCCGAGGCAGGATTCGAACCTGTGACCGTAGGTTCCAGACTGAAGCGTCTAGAACCGCACAGCCACACCGGCCGGTAGCAGTGACAAAAAAGATGAAAAACAGATAAAGGCATTGTAGCTTACACCTTTTTTAAGTGGTGCATCACAATCCTCAGCTTTTTGAGTGGTGGAAAATTTACAGTTTATGTAGATGTATTCTAGATTCCTTTGTGTTCTAAGGAACCTCATATAATGGGTTTTATCTGCATAGAGTGAGACAGTTTGAAGAAAACCAGTGTAAGATTTCAGCAAAAAATTCATTCATAGTTTATTTGGGATTGATATCTGAGAATTCGTCAATAAGAATTGTAGTATCACCTGCGAAAAGGGTGAGTTTTAAATATAATCTTTGTATCAGAACACTGTGGGAGGTCATAAATGAAAGTTAGAAACAGCAGCACAATGCAATACGAGTTGCCCCACTCAGATGAGGCAAGCTCTCATGAAGAGCCATTCAGCATTACAGTCTGCCTTTGGTTCTTTAACTGTGACTGAAGCCACAAATTGACAGCACCGCCATAATATTTTGTCTGTCTAAAACAAAACTGATTCTTAAAAAATTGCAGTACTCATTTGAAAAACATAAAAACTATAGCTTCTGCTTTATCACTGTTCTGCATGTTTACCATATGGCAAAATACTCCCCTCCTCACATGCTATCGTTTGCCAAAATCTTGTTTCAGTATCTCAAACAGTTTATGAGATATGAGGGATATTATGAATGTTGGGTTCTCTTATGCATGCAATTGGAACTAAATGTGCTGCGTAAAATCCATTTTCTTGAGGAAGTTGATCTGATCTCCTCTCAAGTTTAAAGAAAAATTCAAAATGTTAGCTGCATTTCATACGCAGCAATATATGGTCTAATACACACCAAAAGCAAATTCATAGCAGTCCCTATTTTTCATTGCAACATTTTCAAATTTCATGCTTATATGTGAAATATGACAATAACTATGACCACTAACAAAATAATAGGCATTTCTTATACTGAATAGAGTCTGTAAAATTTGTAGGGTGTGTGTCTTGATTCAGTCAGTGCACTGCTTCGCCAACCCGACCTGCTCTGTGTGATGTCAAACAAGTGCACCATGACCTGATGTCAAACAAGTGCACCGTGACCTCCTCTTTAACTAGTGGTGGTCCCAGCCCTCCCTGGCAGAGGATGCATGGACTAGAGATGGCAGTACATGGCTGAGGGGGTGGGAGGGGACTGGGAGTGGTAAAGGAGAGGGGCACAAAAGGGAAAAAGACCAGTGAGCACACAGGCAGAGAGCAGCACACAATGAACATGAGGGGATGCAAATTTGGTGGTGGTGACAGGACAGGAGGAGGGGGGGGGGGGGGGGGCACGGCAGAAACAGTTGGGTGGAGGGTGTGGGGACAGCAGGTTGTCTTAGGCTGAGGCTGGGATGATATTAGGAATGGAGAGTATTTTGCAATGATAACTCCCATCTTCACAGTTCATAAAAGCCTGAGGAGGGAAGGATCCCGATGGCCCGGGTTGTGAAGCAGCCATTGAAATCAAACATGTTATGCCACAGGGTGGTCCACTTCACTCTTGGCCACAGTTTGGAGGTGGCCATTCGTCCTGGTGGACAGCTGGATTGTAGTTGTACCAGTATAAAAAGCTGAGCAATGATTACAGCAGGACCTCTTTCACATGTGGCCTACCTGTGATGGTGCAGGATAAGCCTGTGACAGGGGAGGAAGTGCTGGGTGAATGGATTGGACAGATCATGCACCTGGATCTTCCACAGGGGTATGATCGCTGTGGCAAGGGACTGTGATTGAGAGTAGTAAAAGGATGGAATAGGATGTTGTAGAGATTGGGTGGGTAGTGGATCACCACTTTCAGAGGGGTGAGAAGAATCTTGGGTGGGATGTCCCTCATAATGTCAGTGTATGATACTAGATAATCAGAGCCCTCATGAAGGCTGTGGTCCAATTGTTCCAATTCAGGTTGGTATTGGGTGATGAAGGAGGTGATCTTTAGTAGCATCCTCCCACCATCCCCAAGAACCAGCTACAAGGGATTGCCCCCTTGTCACCCTTTACCATGCTGGACTGGGACAACTGGGTCATGTTCTTTGTCAGGGCTTTGATTATCTCTCACCATGCACAGAAATTAGAGACATCCTACCCAGGATCCCTGACACCCCTTCGAACATGGTGTACCATCACCCACCCATCTAACCTCAGCATCATCCTAGTCCATCCCTATGCCACTCCCAGTCCCAGTCCTTTGCACACAGAGACCATATCCTTTTGGAACACCCAGGTGTAAGATTACCCAATCCACCCACCCAACCCTGCCACAGGTGTATCCTACCCCATCAGGGGCTGGCCACCTGTGAAAGCAGCCATGTCATATACTAGCTCTGCTGCAACCATTGCTCAGCCTTTTGTATTCTTATGACCACCAACCGGCTGTCCACTAGCATGAACAGCCACCAACAAACTTTGGCCAAGAGTGATGTGGACCGCTCTATGACACAACATGCAACTGTACATAACATGTTTGATTTCAATAACTGCTTCATTACATGGGCCATCTGGGTCCTCCCCTCTACCATCAGCTTTTATGAATTGTGAAGATGGGAGTTGTACTTACAACACATTCTCTGCTTCCAAAATCATCCTGGTCGCAACCTACTGTAACCTACTGTCCTTACGTCCTCCACCCAACTGTTTCTGCACCCCTCTGCCCTGACACCTCCGCCCAGTCCATGTCCACTCAACTTCATTGTGCACTGCTCTTTGACAGTGCACCCACCGGTCTTAGCCCGTTTTCTGCTCCTCTCCATTCCGCCCCTCCTCCCCTGCATCCTCCTTCCCCAACCCTTCCCTGTGGTGTCCTAACACTGCACTTGGCAACTGTGTCCTGCCACCTCGAGTCCTTGCATGCTCCGCCAGCCTGTGTTAATTTGTCTTTCTCCACCCATACTCTGATATCCCTCCTCCTTCCCTGGCCCACTCTGGATTGTTGCTCCTGCTCAATGCGTTTCAGTTGCTTTGTGGCCAGAGTGGCTGGAGATAGCCGTCCATACATAGGCAGGGAAGGGGGGCAAAGGTTGTTGCCTTTGGCTCACAGCGACAATGTACAGGAGGTTGAGCGGTCAGGACTTGTAAGTGGGCATCCAGGACTGCCGTTACATGATAGAACAGGAAATTAGGTAAAATAAAGAAAGTATATTTCAGTGTACAGCATACAAAGGGCATGCTGAGGGTTGGAATTTACCAGGTTTAGGCCAGTCTAGGAGGTCGAACAACCAACTGCAGTGGACAATGGAAGGGCGTCATTTCATGTTAACTTATGTCGGTAGCAGGTCACGGAGTGCAGAACCAGAGGCTCTGCCTCCCAAGGAAGACGTCTGTTCTGCTCAAGGTCTGGATCACAAGAGAGTGAAGCAACTGTGCCTGCAGTGCAGAATCATCCAGAATGCACACACGTGACATATATTCCACGTTCAATATTGGCTAAAGCCAATGGCATGTATTCGTTAGCAGTTTCAGCAGGGGCCTCAAGGTGATTCTTATCAGCAACTTTAATGGGATATGCCTCAGTTCTGAAAGACAGGCAACTTGAGTCACATAGATACAACCAAAGTTGCTCTAGGAGAAAGCTTGTAAAGATCTGTTTGGGGCTTTGAAATAAATTTTGTAACCAATTCCCTAAAATATTCCTTCACTGGCATTCACTTTGTAAATGTCATGTTTGTGTGAGGTGTGCTTGCTTACGTGAATTTGTGTGTGCTTTTCTTTTGTGAATAAGGCTTTGGCCAAAAGCTTACATATAACGGTCTTTTCATCATGTCTGTCTGCAACTCAACGTATTAAACTGCATAATATTGGTCTTTGTGACCTTAAGCCTAAAACTGTTAGCTGTGAACCACGTGTATGCCTGTTCATCTAGTAACTGAACTGTGTCTGCAAGTGTTTGTTGGACCCTTGATTAGTGTATTTGTGTCGTCAGCAAATGTTTTAGTTTCTGCCTTTAAGGTCACTGGAAAATAATTTATGTTGGTTATAAACAAGAGTGGACCCAGTATTGATCCTTGTGGTACTACACATTACTTTCACCCACTCCAAGGTTATTTTCATGCCTGCAGTACCATCTCCTAATGAGACCCTCAGCCTTCTTTTATGAAGGTAAGATTCCATCCATACAAGGGGTGCCATTAATGCCATAACACTGTAGTTTGCCAAGTAGAATTTTGTGGTCCACACAATGAAAGCTTTGTCATGACTTTCACATAAACACCACAGAGTATAAAAATGCAGTTTTACTCCTCAAGAAGTTACCTAGCTTCTGATGTTAGACCCTGTAACTTCAATATTCTCTGATGTCATTAAATCACATTTTAGGAAATTGATTTCTATCCTCAATTTGTTTTTGAAGACTCTCTCTATAATGCCTTGAAGTTTGTTGGTGTATTTTTGTGAACCATGTATATGCCACATGAGTTTCTATGGTAGAATTACATACTTTACTTTGAATAAAAATTATTCCTTTTGATATTATGTAAACCTTAAAACCATTCATGAAATGACTTTGTTGCAGGATAAATGATTTACTATTAGCAACACAAGACCTTACTTTGACACAGTCCAGTAAGTATTCTTCTTGTACATCTCATTGTTCTGATTTTGTTATTGTTATTATTCACTGTGTTTCTGAATGCTTAAAGTTGTTATATGCAGCTATGTTTGTTTATAAGCGTCTGAACAGTCACAAAATGATAGTAATATCACTTTGGGGTATAATAATGTATGGAAAGTTCTGGTTGAGAATTATGAATTATTTAGGAATAAAGGAGACAACTCACCAAAAGGCGGAAGTGCTGTGTTGTTGGCAGATACACAAATAAAAGGTACAGAGCTTTGCTAGCTTTCAGGATGAACTTTCTTTTTCAAGCTTGTAGGAAACACACACACACACACAAACCCTCCCTGCCTTCCGCCTCTCTCCATGTCTCACCCCACCCCACCCTGCATCCCCAGCCCACCCCAGTCCACTCACTGTATGCCTGAAGTTCATTCCAAAAGCCGGCAAAGCTCTGTACCTTTTGTTTGTGTTCCTATCGACAACACAGCGCTTCTGCCTTTCGGTGGGCTGTCTCCTTTATTGCTAAATTATTAGTAATATCACTTTTATATTCAGATTTTGTTTTCTGTATAACAACACCTAAATTTAAATATTTTTGTATTTATTGTAGAGTTTTCATGCATTTTTGCACAAATCTTTCTGTAGATTTCATGTAACTTATTCTGTAGTATTGTTTTCTTGTCTTTATTAATATCCATAACATGTTTCAGATGTAAATCAGTTAATACAAATACAATGAATTATTAAACTTATTACTGGAGCCGAATAGGCCGTGAACATCTTTAATTACTCAAGGCTAAATTCTGGTGATTACATGTTGAAAGGCTAGGCCTTTCTTAGGATGATGCCACATAGGAAGTATTTCTGTTCTGCTTGTGGAAGTTCGCTAAGATGCTCAGGTTCATTCAGTAAATGAGGACTGCAGATCAGAAGATGCAGTTAGTTTATTTCACCAAAGTATTAGAGAAATAATAGGCAAAGTAGTTGAGCTGCTAATTTATCTGTGTCTCAGAGCATCATTTACATAGCAAAGAAATAATAAGGCTTCCTTTGGAGAGGTACATCTTGTCTGATTTGTGTGCAAGGAGTTCATTGCAGAATGGAGGTGATGTGTTCTGTGTTATACACACACTCAGTAACTGATTGCCCCAGGTTGTAGTCAATTAACATTTACCTTCATTCCACACCAAAATGCAGAAATACAAACAGACTTGTACAGACTAAACTTGTTCAGAATTGACTTAGTGTGCCGACTGGACTTAACAAATTAATGATTGATAAACAATAATCATCATTTAGTCTGTCCATGACAGCACTTGAAAGATTGTAAGTTCCACAGAAGGAATCACGAAGACAGGTATCATTGAACTTATTTACAAAAGGGATAATAAGTCTTATGTTCAGTTAGCACTGACCCCTATTCAGTAAGTGCGAAAAAGTAGAAGTCCTTTTAGTAGTACAGTGATGGCAACTACCGTTGATGGTGTAAGTTCTACTCAAGAATATCAGTCTTTGGGCACCAAGTCCAAGGGAGGCAAGTTGGAGGAGGTGAAGTTCCCTGGGCAATGGCTGGCTGCTTGTAGTGACAGCAGTACAGTATCCTCCAGATTGAGCTGCTGCCAGAACTGCGGGATATACAGGGTGAAAAGCATTTAAACCGACAAACTCTGGGAGGTTGTAGGGGACATCAAAACAATATTTTTCCCTAATGTCAGTTTTTCCTATGAGGAGTATTTAAACTGGTAGAGGAAGATTGCTCTGATGGCAATTTAATTAAACCAACAAACACTTTTTCATTTTTTTATGACCAAGAGACAACACATTAACACAACCCAATTTCAATTACAGTAGATTTTCAAAAATGCCTCCATTGACACGTAAACAAAGGTTACACCGTTGGATCGTGTTCTGTCTGACATGGGCAAAAACCCCAGGAGTATCCTGAATTGTTCCTGCGGCTGCTACTATCTAGGCAACCACATCCTCTTCTGATGCAACAGGGGTTGCATAAACAAGGTTGTGCATCTCTTCCCATACAAAAAAGTCCAGAGGGGACATATCTGGGGCTCGAGCAGGCCATGGTACAGGACCACCTCTGCCAATCCCCGTTTCTGGGAACCGTCGGTCCAGGAATCAGCGCACACGGCAACTGAAATGTGCCAGTGCCGTGTCATGTTGGAGCCACATGCATTGTCGTGTAGGGAGCGGGACATCTTCCAGCAATTCTGGTAATGCTCTGGTGAGAAAATTGTAATAGTGCCTGCCATTTAATGGCCTAGGTAGCAAATACGGCCCAATTAAACAGTCCCCAACAACACTGTCCCACACATTAACGAAGAACCGCACTTTATAAGCAATAGTAACTGTGGCATGTGGGTTATCCTTACTCCAAACATGCAAATTGTGCATGTTGAAGACTCCATCACGCCCGAACTTTGCTTCATCGGTAAACAACACAGAGGATGGAAATGTAGGATGCATATCACACTGTTCCAGGTACCACTGCGAAAACTGTGCTCTGGGTGGATAATCAACTGGTTCCAGGTTGTGGACATGCTGTAAGTGAAATGGATGTAACAATTGCTCTCGAAAGACTGTGCTTACATTTGTCTGATACGTCCCCATGTTACATGCAATTGCACGAGTGCTGATTGAAGGATCCCACTCCACTTGCTGCAAGACAGCTTCCTCAATTTGCAGCATTCTTACCGTGCGACGGCATCCCTGTCCAGGTAATCTGCTAAATGACCCAGTCTCACGCAGAGGTTGGTACACAGCATCTAAGGTCGTATGATGCAGGATACGGTGATTAGGATATTGTTGTTGATAAACCCACTGTGCAGCTCGTCCGTTGTGGTGCGCTACGTAGTATGCACCAACCATATCAGTGTACTCACTCCAGGTGTATCACTCCATTAGTAAACAGAGACAATGCACGTGGACAGCAGTTGCCTATAACTGAAGAGTGTAATATGCCCTCTAACAGTGGCAGATTGTAATATGGCCTCTAACATCTGAAGAGTGTAATATGGCCTCCACCGTTTTAAATAATCCTCATAGGAAAAAATGACATTAGGGAAAAATATTTGTTTTGATGACCCCTACAACCTCCCAGAGTTTGTCGGTTTAAATACTTTTCACCCTGTAGATCCTGGTGGTCGCTCTTCTTCGGAATTACTTGCAGTGGCTTAGTGGACTGAACTGGCAGAAAGTGGCTGGGCACCGTTTGAAATACACATCTAGGGGAGTGATATTTGCCCAATGCTTGGATGGCACGTGATTTGTGAAGGCAAAGTAATGCTTCCAATTGTAGTACTGTTGTCTGGGATGTGCATGCTGCTGGTCTCAAGGCTGGCACCTCTCATGGTGAAACTGGCACTGCAAGTTTCCATGATTCTGGCTGGAGTTCCACTTCAGAACAGACCAGTGTGTTTTGGACACAGTCCAACTTGTGGTTGATATGCTATGCCTGTTATGCTGTTGCCAGCAGGGTCTGCCAAGGGGTGTCTTCTGTGGAGCTGGAGCATGGACATCTTACAGACTGTACCAGTAATGTGTGTAGCTGTGGCCCAAGGCGAAAGCCTCGGATATGTCAGGAGTGGCCATATACACCAAAGGTTAATCACTCAATCAAGAGACTTGACACATCAAAACATTGTCAAGACCAAATATTTGAAGGTTGTGTGGAGGAGTTTGAATTTTCAGTGAAAAAGTTTTTTTATTATACTCCTGTGTAGATCCCCTATTTTAGACAACAGAGTTTTCCTCTGCAGCCTTGACATTGTGATAGATACAATCCTCAAGAAAAACAGGAAGTTGTGTGTGGATTTCAGTACAGAACTTTCTAACTGATTCCCCAAAGCAAAGAATGATAATTGATTTACTTGAATTTTACAACTAGAGTTCAGGGAAGCAGCAGCACAATCACAAATAATATCTTTATATATAGCTTTCTAGTTGATCAGCACAGTGTGAAAAAAGTTAATAATGAACTCTCAGACCATTACGAACAGATAGTAATTTTGAAACGAATCAAGGTAGAGTCAGACCGAAAAGTAGGAAACAAAATATTTAATGATAAGAATCCACTAGGAACACAAGACATCTAAAGCCATTCTCAAAGGGCTGCCTTGACAAGAAGACTGCACTACAAATGGCTTGAACAACAAATATAATATATTTTGTCAAACTTGTATCATGTTTGTTGAAAGTTCAGGCACATATGCAGTGATAGTAAGCAACCAATTTGGATAACTGATGCTATTAGCATTTAATGTAGGAGGAAATGGGAGTTATATCATAATATGAAGGATGGGCATAGCCCAGTAACAGAATTGTACTACAGAAAATACTGCAAAGTGCTGAGACAATCTCAAATGTTGTATTTCACCTAGAGAACAGAAGTCTCTCAGAAAAAAAATTAAAACTACACTGCTCAAAAAAATAAAATAAAAAATAAAATAAAAATAGTACCCCTAGTAACAGAATTTTATTACAAATAATATTGCAAAGTGCTGAGATAGGCTGAAACAATGTATTACATTAAGAGAATAGAAATTTTTCAGAAATAATTAAAACTGCAGTGCGGGAAAAGATAGTACATGTGGAAAGATGATGTTGATCTTGATCTGATGATGGCATATGCTACCTGGGGGATAGTAAATGTGTTTATAATGGTGTCAATGTCATCTGCCAACAGATAACATAGTGGCATAGCAACCAGAGTGCCATCTTGTCTATCATTTAATAGGGAATGTTCACAGCCAGAAGGCTCAGTGTGGTGCAGATGTGTGAAGCAAGCAGGCAACCATGCTTCCTGCAACCAACTGAGCCAGTTCAAAAGCAGTCAAATTGTGACCTTCCGATTGGCGGGATGGTCCTTTTGGAGAATTGCCGCACAAGTTGGATGTGCTGCATCACTTCTGCTACGATGCAGGTGTCAGTGGTCCCGTGAACATTGTCACACCCATAGACGTGGTTCTGGATGTCCATGTCCATACTGCACAGATGCCCGCTAGCATTGTCGTATTGTGAGGGCAGCAGTGGCAGATCGTACAGTTACCACAGCACAGATAAGAAGGCTTGTGAGCCCAGACATGTCAACATGAACTGTTGCAAATCAGTAATTAGTATTGGGACTACGGGCACACACATCTCTAGCCCCTCTTCCGCACAAGCCACAACATCGACGTGCACAACTCCACTGTTGCTGTCAGAGGATCACTTGGAAGACGGAAGGGCATGCCATGGTCTTCAGCAATGAAAGCAGGTTCTGCCTGCATGCAAGTGATAATTGTTTGTGCGTATGATGTAGACATGGTGAGAAGTGTCTCATAAGAGTGCCTTTGTCCAAGGCACAATGGCCCCACCCTTATGGTATGGGGTGTATTAAGTTACAGTTCTAGTCCATCTCTGGCGTTTCTGGAGGGGACACTAACCAGTGTTTAGTACATGCAGAAAGATGTTAGACCTGTTCTTTTGCTGTTTATGCAACAGGAAGGTAATGTGTTTGTTCCAACAGGATAATGCTTATCCATACACTGCCTGTGAAACTCAATGTTCTCTGCAAGACATACAGCATCTTTTTAGACCAACATGATTTCCAGACTAATCTGTAATTGAGCATATGTGGGATGTTATGGGATGAGAAGTGACTCGTGCAACTCGTCAACCAACAACTCTTACGGAACTACACAAACAGGTCAAGCAGTTGTCACATAACATATCCCAGGACAGAATTTGCCATCTATATAATCAACTGAATGCCAGAGTAACCAATTGCACTGCCACCTGTGGAAGCTACATCATGTGCTAGTATGGGTGTTTCAGCATGGATCGATACCTAGTACCTCAGAACCACTTGTGCTATTGATCTGCAAATGTAATCATTTCGTGTACACTACATGCTCTGCTGCAAAAATAAACTTGAGTGAATTGGAAACTTCTGAAAGGGTATGCTAAGTTTTTATTCCAGCAGTGTATATGGTCTGTTGTGAAAGAGGTATCTGGACAGAACATGTGTGCTCAGTATAACATGCCTCTCTAATGTGAGAATGAAACTGTTAGTGATCTACCAGAGTTATGTAGAATATTTAACAATCACTTCTTGTGAAAAATAAGCAAGATAAATCAAAATGTTGTTGGTAGTACAGGTAAATGTGTAGAACTCTTGAAACTTTATGTGCAACTACAGGAAACAGCCAAGAGACAAAACTAAATCAATTATTGCATCATTAAAAAGTAAAGTTTCCCGCAGGTATTATGAAATTTCAAGTGGTATTAAGATCAGTTTACCATACATTAATTCTGTACTTGAGTCATCTGTTCAATGAACCTGTCAGGAGAAGTCAGTTTCTTAAGAGACTGAAATACTCACAAGTGAAACTCTTTTATAAAAAGGATAGAAAAGATAATGCAGACAGTTACGAGCTACTTTCTTTGCTACCACAGTTTTCAAAAGTTTTTGAGAAAGCAATGTGTAAGTGAGTAATGGAAATTGTAGTGCATGTAATTTGCTGTTAGATTTTCAGTTTGGTTTTAGTCCAATGCTATTTATTCTTTTGTGTGAAGCAATAGTGGGGCTATATGATAGATTGAAGACATTTGGTGTTTTGATTGATATAACAAAAACACTGGATTGTGTGAACCATACAATACTTTCCCCCTCTATCTTTCCACCTCCTCCACCCCCAATCTCTATCCATCTCCTCCTACCCCTCATTCCATCTCCTCCTCCCCTTCTCTCTGTCAATCTGCCCCATCCCCTCTGCCCCATCATCATCTGCTTCTTCATCCCTATCCAGCTCCTTCTCCATCTTCTAATTCCATCTCCTCCTCCCCCTCTTTTTGTCCATCTTCCTCTCCCCCCTCTCTGTCCATCTCACTCTCCCCCCCCCCCCCCCCCCCGCCTCTCCCCATCTCTCTCCCTCTCCCAGTCCCTCTCCATTTCCTCCTCTTGCCTTCCTCTGTCCATTTCCTCCTCTTCCCTCGCTATGTCCATTTCCTCCTCCACCTCTGTCTGTTCATCTCTTCCTCCTCACTCGCTCAGACTGTCTTTTCATCTCCCCATCTCTCTTGATCTTCTCCTCTTTCTGTGTGTCCATACCCCCCTCCCTTATCTCTGTCCATCTCCTCCTCCTGTCTGTGCCTACCTCTTCTTTCCCCCTCACTGTCTCTCCATCTCCTTCTCCCCATAGTCTTCCCGTATTATGCTCATGCAAGTTGGAGGCTGGTCATTGTTACCCCTTCCCGTATTACTTTCCAGATTATAACTAATATAAGTCATCCAGGGGTTTAGGATAAGCTTTTTACCCATTGCTTTGCCCACAAATGCACATGTCAACAATATTTCACATTCATTTAACAATTTCACACATATTTGAACATTTCAAACAATTGAAAATCCAGGAAGGAATGTAACAGCACTATGAAAAGGAAAGTTGCCACTCACCATTTGTGGAGATGCTGAGTCGCAGATAGGCACAACAAAAAGACTGTCACAGTATAAGCTTTCGGCCATCGAAGGCCTTTGTCAGAAATAGATCACACACACACACACACACACACACACACACACACACACGCGCACGCGCAAAACTCAACTCACACACGACTGCAGCCTATGCGACGTAATCAAGAGGAATATTTGTGCACAAGATCCTGCACCAGAAATACTTTCACAGTTATTCATGGCTACCGAGGCAGCATGGCTCAATATTTCTGCAGGGGACTTCCAATGACCTGTAGAGTTGAGTTGCTGCACTAAGCTGGAAAAAAAGGAGGTCTGCCATGATATTAGCAGGTATTCCATGGCTTTTGTCACCTCAGTGTAATCAATCGTAGAAAATGGCATGACTATTTGCTGGTCCATTTGGGCAATGCTGATCAGATGCCTGTTTAATTTGGTATGGTGTCAAATGTTATGGTTTATGTGAAGAGCATTAAAAGTGTACCTATAGGAAGTTCTGCCAATGAAAAGGTCACCAGTAATGCTGAGTGCACTAACAGATGGAAGGGAGCTCCTCCGATATATGATTCTTTGCAGGTAAACAATACCAAAAGGAAAACTGCCTGCAGAGCTTATCTTTAGATGCCAAGAAAAAGTGCTGTATGACAAATGCACTGATTCTAGGTTGGTTGAAGGTTGGTAGGAACAGAATACCAGGCTCTTTGCCTAAAAGAAGAAAAATGTTTGTGTTGGTTGAAGGTTGGTAGGAACAGAATACCAGGCTCTTTGCCTAAAAGAAGAAAAATGTTTGTGCTGGATTCTTTCAGGGGATACCTCACCCAGGAAGTTAAGGTTCTGATAGTGAAGAACAACACAGACCTTGTCACAACTCCGGGTGGCATGACCTCACGACGTCAAGTAATAGGTGAATAAACCTTTTATGATTCACTTGTGACAGCTTTACAGTGAGTTGCTTCTTCCAGGAGACCATGCTCTCACTCCAGGGGGAAATTAAAGAACATTAAGTATCCATGCTGGGTCAGTGGATCCTTACCACCTGGGGCAGAATCTCAAGTGAATGTATTATGGAAGGATTCAAAAAGTGCTGCATATGCAATGGTATGGATGACTCAGAAAATGACATGCTATGATAGAAGTGTTAGGAAGGAAGAAATGCCTGTAGCCTTACAAGTGAATGTAGTGAGACCGATGATGATGATGATGATGATGATGATGATTAAAAATTCCATCCGCAAGTCACCGAAGTGTCATCACATCAAAAGACTTGCACCAGGTGACAGGTCTACCAGACGAGAGACTCTAGCCACATGACATTTCATTTCATTAAAAATGGTAATAACACAGAGATAGTGAGCAGAAAAGGAAGTGAAAATAGTAATGTAGGTAAAACATTTATTTTTTGTTGTTGTATTTCTCCATTTATCATCAAAATGTACACAGTAAATGGTATAAGTTCAGAATAGCTATAATGTTAACCTTTTTAGGCAGATACTTTATATCAATAAAACAGTTTGCAATTTTGATTAGTCAGATTACGTTAAAAATAAAAATTTTCTCAAGGAACCTCATAAAAAGGGGGAGGAGGAGATTATCTTATGTTCATGGTTGTCTTATACTTGAGTAAATACAGTATTCAGATTCAAGTTGAAAGGTTTCCCCATGGCATACTCCTATTCTGTACAGTAGTTCCTCACAGTACTTGAAAAATTTACTCTGTAATGTGTTATTTATTCCTGTACTCTCATTTTTCCATGTTTTATTTGTTACTTCTTTCTTCATAAATAAATTTTCTAGTAGTGTTCTGTAAACTAGTGCTGAGTCATTCCATGACCAAGTAGCTTTGGCTTGCACAAAACTTGTTGAGTAAATAAATCATAATAAAAATTACACAATATTAAAGAACTTCACACGTGTCTTAGGCAAGAATACAGTGTATATAAAAATTATTTTGTTTCTTTTATTTTGGTAATGTGTACCGCAGTCCATTTGAAGTCACTTTTTTTATTTGTTCAGTAAATAAAAGTATTGCAGAGTCCATCAAGGGACCACTGCAAGATGTTCAGTTCTCGTTTGGATATAATATTCCAGTTGCTAATTCTTTCAGAGAAAATACTTCAATGGCAATAACATCTTTGGCACCCTAGGTTATCCCAGTGGCTATCGGGAAATGAAAAATATGTAAAGTAGGGTAGTGTTTTCGTCTGACAGGTGTTTTTGGCTGATGGTCAAGACAGTAAATTCATTTACTGTGTATTCTGTGTTAATTTTGGGGTATGAGGTAAATGCCAGTTATTGGAAGTGCTTCTCCGTATTTCATTGTGTAATGTGTAAACTAAACTGAGGACTGATATATTTGCTTAAGAAATTCCTCGTTGAAACAACATCAAAAGATAATGTTGCTGCTAGTCTACATCTACATACATACTTGCAGACTACAGTATGGCACATACCACTACCTGTCATTTCCTCTCCTGGTCGACTCACAAATAGAACGAGGGAAAAACAACTGTCTAAAAGCCTCCAGATGAGCCCTAATTGCATGCATCTTATTTTCATGGTTCTTATGTGAAATGTATGTTGGCAGCAGTAGAATCATTCTGCAGTTGGCCCCAAATACCAGTTCTCTAAAGTTGTGCAATAATACCAGGCAGAAAGAGCATCATCTTTCCTCCAGGGATTCCTGTTTGAGTTCATGAAGTATCTCTGTAATACTTTCATGCTGATCTAACCTACTAGTAACAAATCTAGCAGTCTGCTTCTGAATTACTTCATTGCCTTCCTTTCATCCATACTGGTGCCAAAGAATGGATCACACCAGCTTTCTGTGTGGCATCTCCTTTATGGATGAGCTACACTTCCCCAAAATTCTCCCATTAAAAAGAAGTCGAGAATTCTCTATCCCTACTACCAACCTGATGTGCTCATTTCACATCATATTGCTTTGCATTGTTATGCCATAATTGTGCCTATGAATCGGCTGTCTCAAGCTGCACCCTATTAGATGCTGTATTTGAATGTTATGAGACTGTTGTTCCTATTCATCTACAGTACTTACATTTTTCTTCATTTAGAACAAGCTGCCATGCATCACACCAACTAGAAATTTTGTCTAAGCCATCTTGAATATTCCTATAGTCACTCAGTGATGACACCTTCCCGTACATCATAGCATCATCAGCAAACAGCTGTAAATTACAGCTCACCCTGTTCATCAGATCATTTATGTGTACAGAGAATAAGAGTGGCCCTATCGAGCTTCCCTGAGGGTTCCTGACGATACCCTTGTCTCTAATGAAAACTTGCCATCAAAGACCACGTGTTTTGTTCTATTGTTTTCTACCCACTCACGTAAACCGTATTTCAGATCTTCGTCAGTGATAGGCAGTGGGGAGCACAGTGTCAAATGCTTTCCAGAAATCTAGGAATATGGAACCTGCATGTTGCCTTCCATCCATGGTTTGTTTGATATCACGTGAGAAAAGGGCTAACCAGTAATCTAAAGCTGTCTTTATGGGAGTCCAGTATTAGGCACATAATGAGGCTCCTTAGGGATATGGCTGCCAAGAAAGGGAAAAAGTGCACTGTGTGCTCTGTCTGGAGAGTCATCCCTGATGTGGAATAGGCGCTTTTGGATGCCATGAAGAGCACAGAGTGCAGCCAGCTGCAGGTGGTGGCTCATGGCGTTACTAATAATGTGTGCCACTTTCTATTGGAAGAGATTCTTTCTGGTTTCCAGTGGTTATCGGAAGTGGTAGAGATGGCCAGTCTTGCTTGCAAGATGAAGGCAGAGCGTGCTATCTGTAGTATTGCCAACAGGACCAATTACAGACCTTTGGTACAGAGCTGAGTGGAGAGTCTGAATCAGAGACTCGGACAGTTATGTGACCGAGTAGGTTGCAGATTTCTTGACTTGTGCTCTAAGGTGGTGGGTATCAGGTTCCACTTAATAGGTCAGGGGTCCATTACATCCAGGAAGCAGCTACATGGCTAGTAGGGGTTGTGTGGAGTAGACTGGGCAATTTTTTAGGTTGGAGGGTCTCCAGAAAAAAACGAAGGCTTCGCTCTCAAAGGGTCCAGCTCAGACACAGGACAATGTCTGGCATTCCTCATGGAAGTGTTATGTGCCCTCTGCTGTTCATAATCTATAGTAATGATTTATGTTACTAATCTAAGGGCTGTTAATTCATCAAGGAATATCCGTTATGACCAACTTAAATGGGAACGATCACATAGATAATGTTGTGGAGGAGGTGAACCAAAGACTGTGTTTTATTTGCAGAACTTTTAGAAGATATAACGAACCCACTAAAGAGACTGCATACATTACACTTATCTGTCTTCTGCTAGAATACACTAGACTCTTGCTGAACTGGTCATTCCTCGTATGTATGGGTGCCGGATTAGCGGAAGTGCTGGATTGTTGAGAGTGTTTAAAATTTAGTATAAACACATAGGGATTGTACTTTATCAAATCAAAAGATACAATCATTTTTACAGAAAATTTAGTTCTCGAGTGTGTACACGCATATTAGTATCACTCGACATTCACTATGAAACATGTCCCAAAGTTTTGGTTGTCACCATGATGATACACGACGGTAGTATGCTTTATCACACAACGGCTTTACAAGCTTTTCATAGTTCTTGCCATGTTTCTGATTGTAGCATAATGTACTCCAGGAAGATGTTTCCAGCTTCAGCACTAGCAGTTTGAGATATCCTTATGTTTTCTCCTCCTATGTCCTTTTCTTCATCAGATTCATTGTAACTTTCCTGTGAGCTTATGATTACCTCTTTTCTGCTGAAGTTTGGTCATAAATAATTGCTCATCCAACACTGTTGCCAGCAACAACAGTTCTGTGAAGAACCTGAGTTCAGTTTATATCTAATTTAGAGTTTCTGCTTGAGGTTTAGTATAATGTGTTTCCCTTTAGAAACCACGATAATGATCCCTAAGGAAAGCCACAATTTCAACGTGTACGAGAATGTTGAACATTATAATAAACTAACAACATTGTTGCAGACAAAATTTCATTATTGTAGGCGCCATTTCAGGTTGAATGACTAGAAGCCAAAAGTGTGCCGGATTACTGAGAGGCAACTACTGAGGGCCATATTAGTGAGAGATTAGTGTGTTACCACGTGGTAAGGGATCCTCACCAGATAGGAGTGATGGAGGAGATCAAAAAAGTTCAAAGAAGGGCAGCTTGTTTTGTATTATTGCAAAATAGGGGAGAGTGTGTCATGGATATGGTACACAAGTTTGGGTGCTAATCATTAAAACAAAAGAGTTTTTTTGTTGTGACAAGATTCTTTCATGAAATTTCAATCTCCAACTTTCTCCTTCGAATGCAAAAGTATTTTGTTGATTCCCACCTACAAAGGGAGAAAAAAAAAGTTGTAGTAAAATAAGAGGAATCACAGCTAGCGTGGAAAGATTTAAGTGTTCTTTTTCCCTGTGCATTGTCAGGAGTGGAATGGTAGAGAAATGGTGTGAAAGTTATTCGATGAACCCACTTCCAGGCTCTTAAGTGTGAATTGCAGAGTAGTGATGTAGATGTAGATGAGTGTGCTCTATTGCCAGAAAAGTAGTAATGTTTGTTCCACTTTGCGAGTATTGCAATAGATTACATCTACAGTTGATTAGAGTACATGAAATTGGTTCAAGCACAGCTACAAGCAGTGAAAATCAGTCCTCTTCATAGGTTAACCCTGATTTTCATCTAGACAGCTGTTGTGAGTGAGTACTAGCCTGCACTAAATCAAGGAAAAGTTACCATTTGTCCGATGGGTTTGATAAAGATATACAAGGTTACTTCGTTTGTTGTAGCATATCTCTTTAAAGAAATGCAGTTGTATGTACTCCTGCATAAAGGCAGGGCCTGTCAGAAGATATGGGGATAATATAAAGAACTGCTATTATAAACTTTTTCTCAGTAACAACAAAGATAAATTGTTTCACTACTTTACAATACCCAACAACACTGAACACATAAAACTTGTGAATACTTAGAAGAGTAAGATATTTTACTCTGTTATTCCCATTGGTTTCATCATCATCATCATCATAATCATCTTCACCTTCATCTTGTACAGTGTCCTGCCACTGGCAGCTTGTGCTTGGAATACGAGCCCCTCCATCTTCTCCGGTCTTACCTCCACCTCTCTGTAGATTACATCTACAGTTGATTAGAGCACGTGAAATTGGTTCAGAGACAGCCACAAGTTGTGAAAGTCAGTCCTCTTCATAGGTCCAGTCTTCTCCTCTCAAATTAATACTTTCTTCTACTTATTTTAGTGATTTGTCTGTAAGCATTCCTCTTGGTCTCTTGCCCTACATCGTCATCACACACATCTTCCTAGTCTTCATTATGGTACAGGGTCTACTGGTTTAGTGATTACTTGAAATCAAATAACGGACTACATAATTGCTGTATAATATGTTTGGTATATCATCTTCGTAGTGTCTGGGGGACATCTTTGTTCCACACAAAGTAATGACTCCCCTCAGCTACCTTAAAAGCTACACATGTAAGGCTGATAAGACATCCTAAAATGATGCACAATGATGAGACACTGGAAGATTTCAGACTGATTATGTAATGGTAAGACAGAGATTTTGGAACCAGATTTTATACTGTAGGACTTTCCCAGTGGCAGATGTAGACTCTGGCCATAATTAATTGGTTATGAAGTTTAGATAAAAACTGAAGAATTCACAAAAAGGTGGGAAATTAAGGAGATGGGCCGCGAGTGGCCGCGCAGTTAGAGGCACCATGTCACTGACTGCGCGGCCCCTCCTGCCGGAGGTTCGAGTCCTCCCTCGGGCATGGGTGCATGTGTTGTTCTTAGCAAAGGTTAGTTTAAGTAGTGTGTAAGTGTAGGGACCGATGACCTCGCAGTTTGGTCCCTTAAGAACTCACACACATTTGAACATTTTTTTAAAGGAGACGGGAGCTAAATAAGTTGAGAGACAAGAGAGAGAGAGAGGATTTAATGTAGAGCGGTGTGTTTCATCATGTGATTGTTTAGTTGGCATGAGAGCATTGCAGAGATGCTCAAAAAACTATAGTGGCAGACATCACAGGAGACGTGTGGTGCATCATCTAGAGGTTTATGATTGAAATTTCAAGGGAGCACATTCTGGGAAGAAATGGACAACATATTATCCCATCCCACACACATCCCCACAAAATGACCACAATGAAAAAACTGGAAAGATAGGTGTAGATGTGGATAAAAATTGCAACAAATGAAGCAGGCAAAAGTGAATGTATATGTCTAACAAATGAGATTTGAAAGAAACTGCAAAATGGCAGGCAGCAATGTATAGAAGAGAAAAGCAAGGATGTAGAACCATGCATGACTTATTGAGAGATTGATGCTGCCTGTGGGAAGATTAAGGTGGCCTTTGGAAAAAAAAGAGAAGCAACTGAGTGAATATCAACAGCTCAGTTGGAAAACCAATACTAAGCAAAGCAGGGAAAGATGAAAGGTGGAAGTATCACACAGAGTGTCCTAGGATCAGTGGTCAGTATTCAGGGATATGACAGGAACAATCATCCAAAAACAAAAATTTCAGTTAAACATGGTCTCTGAAATGCATACCTTAAGAGGTATGAGCTTTTCTTCATCTTTGATACTGTGAAACAAATTTCTTCTACTGCAAGATCTTTGCTTTCTGTATTTTGAGAGGTTTAGAAACAAGAAAAAAATGTCCAACAAACATACCTTAAGAGGTATGAGTACTTGTTCATGATTGTTTAGTCAGCTTGAGAACATAGCTCATAGCTCATAAAGAATGCATTTTAGAGCCCATGATTACTACAGTCTGATTAAAGTAACTTGTTATTTGACATTTCACATTACAGACATATATGTCTGCTTGTGTCTGTATATGTGCGGATGGATATGTGTGTGTGTGCGAGTGTATACCTGTCCCTTTTTCCCCCCTAAGGTAAGTCTTTCCGCTCCCAGGATTGGAATGACTCCTTACCCTCTCCCTTAAAACCCACATCCTTCCCTCTTTCCCTCTCCTTCCCTCTTTCCTGATGAAGCAACCATGGGTTGCGAAAGCTTGAAATTTGTGTGTGTGTTTGTGTTTGTTATTGTTTCTATCAACGTACCAACACTTTCGTTTGGTAAGTTACAGAATCTTTGTTTTTAGATATATTTTTCCTACGTGGAATGTTTCCCTTATATATATATAAAAACAAAGATGATGAGACTTACCAAACAAAAGCGCTGGTAGGTCGATAGACACACAAACATACACACAAAATTCAAGCATTCGCAACAAACAGTTGCTTCATCAGGAAAGAGGGAAGGAGAGGGAAAGACTAAAGGATGTGGGTTTTAAGGGAGAGGGTAAGGAGTCATTCCAACCCCGGGAGCGGAAAGACTTACCTTAGGGGGAAAAAAGGACAGGTATACACTCGCGCGCACACACACACACACATATCCATCTGCACATACACAGACACAAGCAGACATTTGTACTTTTTGCCTTTACAAATGTCTGCTTGTGTCTGTATGTGTGCGGATGGATATGTGTGTGTGTGCGAGTGTATACCTGCCCCCCCCCCCCCCCCCGCCCCCCCGCAAGGTAAGTCTTTCCGCTCCCGGGGTTGGAATGACTCCTTATCCTCTCCCTTAAAACCCACATCCTTTCGTCTTTCCCTCTTCTTCCCTCTTTCCTGATGAAGCAACTGTGGGTTGCGAAAGCTTGAAATTTGTGTGTGTGTTTGTGTTTGTTATTGTTTCTATCAACGTACCAACACTTTCGTTTGGTAAGTTACAGAATCTTTGTTTTTAGATATATTTTTCCTACATGGAATATATATACACTGAACACTCAGCTTAATTGAGTGACCCAGAGATGTCGCTGGTCTCAGTGTTTGGCTGCATTTTTCGTCGTAAGGTGCCAGTTCACACAAGTAGTAAACTCAATTTTTAAGCTGATATAAAGAACTATGCAGGCAGGTATTGCGGTAAAATTTAAAAAAATATTGAGTTGCTCAAGTTGATGTATAATTTGAACAATTAGTTTATTTCTATTTTTCCACGAATAGTCTTCAATATATTGACTAAACACTTAAAATGCAGTCTGAGGGGCTTTTACATAAGGATAGCTGTTAATGACTGATGCTACAACAATTCACTATAAAATTTCACATGTCACGATCACGGCACTCGGCAGTCTGTTCACAGTTCACAAAATACACTATTGTCTGCTGTCCTAAACCACTATGTTGCGCTCAACTTGATCTTTTTCGAATGTCGCTACATACATACTGTCCCCGAAAGAGGCTACCAACCCACTAATACCCCCAGATGATGCGTGGCACATTTGGCTCTTAGCGTCGCTCAAAACCAACTGTTCCCAATTCAAAGATGGCTGCCCTACGCACCCTCGAAATGACTGCCTAATTCAGAACATTGTTTGACAAAAAAAATTATGAATATTCTAAAACTAAACACAAAAACACGTATGATACATTGAAAAATATGGAGATTTTCTGGGTAATAACAATCTAAAGTCCAATTTTTTGTGTCTGCCACCATTTTTTCACAAATAATGTTCTTGTGGCATGATTTTGCTTTTCCCTGATTTTTGATACTACACATAAACAAACACTCACCTACCTCTTTAAACTTTAGAATGCTGCTGCTAGTTTTGTCCCTTTAAATTTATGTATTACCAAAAACACAGTTTGTCTCAGTCGAATCCCATATTCCAACCTCTCATTAAAAAATGTTACAGGTTTTGATAATTTGGCAGCTTTGCTAGCCGCATCCTTAGACACTTTGTTTATATTAATCGGCCAAAGCATTGCCGATATATTAGCTTTTGAGCTTTCATAAATTTACAATTTTTAATTTTTAATTTTTGTAATGTGTATAGCTAATTTAGTTTTACATATTTTTCTGTCCATGAGTGCCAACTTGCACCTCCGTGTCACTTTTAGTTTTGTTTTTATCAATGTTTCTCTGGCATAAAAATTCCTCCAAGTGCAAAAACAAAGCCATATGCGCCCCTGCCTAGTTCCTGCTTGGGTTTTTCCAAGGCCCCATAAATGCTAGCTGCCCACCACAGCCCCGTAGCAACCACCAGCCATGTGCTCTGTGGTGGGAAACTGCAGCTCTAATCGCCCCCCCACAGCTTGTACACTCACAACATGTTGTAAATGTCTTCCTGCAATCAGTGTGTTCAATGTCACACCTAAATTGTTTCCCCTTGCCAGACTGCTACAACAAATGAACAGTTCACTTCCAGTTCCTTTTCTGCCTATTTTTCTTGTGTTCAAATCCTGGATCTGGCCCTTTTATTTCACAGTTCACCACACATGATCAACACAACCCAAAAAACACACCCAAATTTATGAAATTAAAATAATGCTGGATTCTTTCGCACAAGATGCGATTTGGCTTCACAAATTCAATTATTTTCATCACAGACATTGGCTTACAGTAGGTAAACTTCATATTACATAGCATGAAACCGAGTTTTTTGAAGGCAGCAAATGATCATTGCAACTGGTTCTATGCATAAATAAATGTAAAACCATAACCTGAAGACCTTCTGTAGCACAGTGGTAAAATTACAGTCTGAAGTGCAAAAAGTCATGGTTTGAACCTTGTCTGGTGATCATACTTTTATTTTTAAATCTTTATCAAGGTGACTAATTATTATTATTTTCAGTTAATTGGGTTCAGTGCATTTCTTTTTTTATTTTTAATCTTTTGTTGCATCATTTTCATCATTGTATTGACTTCTTTATTTCTTCATATATGTCTTCATATTATTGCTTTTTCATTTGAGATCAGCCTGTGTTGTCTACAGTCTGTTAACGAATTCCAACTAAGACTGTTCATCGGTGATATCATGTCAGTTTGTGTAACAACAGTGAGGTTTTATAGTTTGCTTTTAGCACTCAAACTTATTTTTTGTGTTCAGTTATCTTGTAAACATTAGCTTTAATCACTGTGCAAAAAGCGATCGTGACTTTAGTTCTGCTGCTGATTGTTGACTGCTGTTCTCCCGGATGCCTTGCACATCATGAGGTAGTGATTAGCTTAGGATATGAGTTCAAATTCAGGGTTACGAATCACGTCATGTGTCACAGTTCAGACATTGGTCACTGAAAATCAGCAGTTGAGTTGACAGAGTATCTTGCATTTCCGACATACCTCGCTGCAGCCACTTCCAACATTGCTCTGTGTTTTACATTGACAGCATTTGTGAAGCGACAACAATATTTGTATGTCAGCTGTAACTGAGCGGTAGCTGGTAGTTGATGTGACAATGCTGTAGCGACAAGTGACGGACATCAACTATCAAGTAATTTTAATCAGACTGTAGACTGTTTTGCTTCAAATGATCACTCCTGTCATATCCCTGAATATTGACCATTCATCCTGGGACAACCCGTTTCAAGGGACTATGCAAGGAAAATGAACTTGAAGGCAGTTTATGGAAAAGATACAGGAAGTAGGTGAAGATGAGATGGGAGATATGATACTGCGAGAAGAATTTGAAGGAGCTGAAACAAGACTCCTGGAGCAGATGACATTCTCTCAAAACTATTGGTATTCTTGGGAGAGCCAGCCATGACTAAACCATTCCACCTGGTATGCAAGATAAATGAGACAGGGGAAATACCCTCAGATTTCAAGAAGAATTTAGTAATTCCAGTTCTGAAGAATGTAGGTGCCGACAGGTATGAATATTATGCAACTATCAGTTTAATACGCTATGGTTGCAAAATAGTGATACGAATTATTTACAGAAAAAGGGAAAAACTGGTAGGTGCTGCCCTCAGGGAGGAAAAATTGAGTTCCACAGAAATGATGGTACACATAAGTCAGCACTGACCCTGCAACTTATATTAGAAGACAGATTAAGAAAAGGAAAACATATGTTTATAGCATTGATAGAATTGGAGAAAGCATTGGAATACATTCATTAAATTTCCGAAGGTAGCAAGGGTAAAATACAGGGAACAAAAGATTATTTACAACTTGTACAGAAACTACATCACAGTTATAAAATTCAAAGGGATTGAAAGAGGAGCAGTGGCTGAGAAAGGAGTGATATAGGGTTGTAGCCTATCCCAAACATTATTCAATCCCTACATTGAGAAAGATGTGGAGAAAAGCAAGGACAAATTTGGAGACAGAATTGAAGTTCAGGGAGGAGAAATAAAAACTTCAAAGTTAGCTGATGACATTGTAATTCTGTCAAGAGACAGCAAAGGACTTGATAGAGCAGTTGAATGGAATGGGTAGTGTCTTTGAAAGGAGGATACAAGATGAACATCAACAATGCAAAACAAAGATAGTGGAATGTAGTCAAATTAAATCAAGTTATGCTGGGGAAATCAGAATAGGAAATGAGACACTCAAAGGAATAGCTGAGTCATGCTACTTTGGCAATAAAATAACTTGCAAGAGCCAAAGTAGAGAGGATATACAAGGTGCAACAATAAAGTAAAGAGACTGATTTTCTTTGCAAGATGTGGCAACCCTGCAGGCTTGCCTAGGCACAATGTCTTTGACCAATGTCTATAAGCTGCGTCTAGTCCAAGCTGCACATCGATGCAGCTTCTCAGTCGTGAGTTGTGCTGTAATAAGTTAACATGTATTTGTGTCTCTTGTCACGGAAATGGAACCGCATAATATTGCGCAACAGTATGCCATTTCTTTTTGCGTTAAATTGGGTGAAAATGCGACGACAACTTACTGTATAAAATATTTAGTGAAGGCATCCTCACAGATGGATGTCAGCTTGGCCAGGGTGCGTGAACTCGTACGATCCAATCGAAGATTATCCGTGAAAATAATTGCAGAAGAACTGAACATCAATCGAGAAACGGTTCATCTAATAATAACTGAAGATCTTGGTATGAGAAAGATTTGTGCAAAAACGGTCCCCAAAAATCTCATACCACAACACCGAGAAACACGGAAAAATGTGGCAGCTGATCTGTTAGAGCAAATGGAAATCAATCCAGAATTGTTGAGCCGTGTTATCACTGGTGATGAAAGTTGGTTTTTTCAGTATGATCCAGAGACAAAATGCCAAAGTTCGCAATGGTGCTCAAAGGGATCACCCAGACCAAAGAAAACCTCGCATGTCAAAGTCAAAAGTGAAATGCATGTTTGTGTGCTTCTTTGATTCCAAGGGAATTGTTCATAAAGAGTGGGTGCCTCCTGCACAAACAGTTAACCAATATTACTACAGAAAAAGAAAGACTTCGTAAAAGAGTTCTTCGTGTCCGTGCCAACATCGCTGATAATTGGATTCTGCAGCATGATAATGCACCATCCCATACTGCTCTGTCAGTACAGCAATTTTTAAACTCAAAACAAATTTTAGTACTACCACAGCCACCTTATTCACCAGATATCGCTCCGTGCGACTTTGTTCTATTTCCAAGAGTTAAAATGGTGGTCAAGGGACACCATTTTCAAACAACACTAGATGTCCAAAAAGCTGTGATGAGGGTCTTGGAGGATATTACAAAAGATGAGTTCCAGAAATGTTACTATCAATGGCAGAAGCGCTGGAAAAAGTGTGTTCAATCAGAAGGGAACTACTTTGAAGGAGACAATACTAAACTTGACTAAAATGGTAAGCAACATTTTTTTTTTTCACATCAGTCTCATTACTTTACATGTAGAATGATAATGGCAAGAAAAATGTTTCTGAAGAAGAGAAATTTTGTAACATTGAATATAAATTTAGGCATTGAGAAGTCAGATCAAGGTAAGACTGAAGACGACGACAACAACAACAACGTCCTGTTTTTATGCTGTGACCACCAACTCACACTTCTTTGCGTTAAATTTTTGGGTCACATTTTTACGCAGTTTCTTTCCAAATATCTGATTGCTTCTGTACTTCTATCTTGTTGTTCTTCCATAGCATCAAATTATCTGCAAACAGAGTTACTGTCATCCTGCCTCCTCTCTCTCTTGCCACTTGTGTTATTATATCAACAAAAAGTAACGGGTTTCATGCTTTTCCTTGTTTCAGACCATTTGTGTTGATCAGCCATCTTATTACATCTCCCTCTCCTACCACTGTCATGCAACTTACACACCCCAGGTGTAATTATTTTATTCTTGGTACAGACTAATTCTCTGTTCCTTTCCTTCTTAGGGCCACACAAACTTTACTTCCAGGTGCGGTGTCACATATTTTATCTAATTCATGAAGATTATGAGTAGATGCCTACCATACCCGTAATGGTGTTCCTACAGCTGTCTTGCTGCAGGTTTGAGAGATGTTGTGGAACTTCCTCACTTGAAGCCATACTTTTCTCCTCTCAGCTACTTTTCCACTGTTCTCCTTCAAAATCTTCTCCAAAATTTTTGAGCTGCAGCACATGCTACTAATATCCCTGTAGTTCTTACATGATTTCAGTTTCCCTTCGTGAACACAGCCATAATTATTCAGTTCTTACAGTCTTGTAGAGTTCTCATTTCCTTCCATACAACTCTATACAGCTAACATGTCCACATTTATTTCATATCATCCCACTGAATTTCATCTTTTCATGTTCTCCAGTGCCACCTTCGTCTCAATCCGCAGTTGATCTTCTTTCATTCATTTCCTCTCTCCCTCTGTAAGCACTCTTTGTCTTTTCCTTTCTTACTTTATAGTCTTCCTATGCTTCTGATGTCCTTTGTTGAAACTGTATTCCAAATGCTGTATTCTCCTTCTAAACTCCTTCTTTGACTTCAGAATTCCAACAGGATGTCACTTGCATTTCCTCCTGTTATATATCTGCTGCTGCTTCTACCAGTGTTATCATAAGACTTCTCCATCCTTCTTCCACAGCTTGTAGCTCACCCAGTGGGATTTTATGTCTTATTTTTCTCTGATGATGTTCTTTCAGCTCTGCTTATTTTAGCCACTGTAGTTTTAATCCCCTTATTTGGTTTTATGCTCTTTTTCCCCTCCTTCAGTTCTCTTATGTTCGTAACTAACTGCTGG
Source organism: Schistocerca serialis cubense (assembly GCF_023864345.2). Classification (NCBI taxonomy): domain Eukaryota; kingdom Metazoa; phylum Arthropoda; class Insecta; order Orthoptera; family Acrididae; genus Schistocerca; species Schistocerca serialis. The sequence goes on from NC_064645.1 coordinate 411,093,940, forward strand.
TGGTCACCGTCTAAGGCTTCTGATGGCATTGTCTTGATATCTGCTGTGTTTCTCATCATTTCACCATTTGATAACATTAATTAGCTATCATTTGTTTTAGACCAAAGAATACCATATTACATTATGGCTATATGAATTATCAGACTATGAATTTACAACCTTTAATCCATTCCTTTTGCAGAAATCCGGCAATCTTTCATCCTCACTGTTCGTGCTTTTCCAGTGAGTTGCACCAAGGACATTTTCATGTACAATTATCTACACCAACCTGTAAATTCAGATATCTCATTACAATTGTATACCACCCAGTCATCTGCGTTCATAATTCTTCTTCAGACTCCTCATTTCCTCTGACCTGCATTCCATCTGTGGGAAAGGGTTGGTGGGACAGCATATGCTTTTAATACTGGCTTCTCATTTATTCCACTTATTTTGTCTTTCAGCCCATCTTTCACAACCATACGCACTTAATTCTTGGTGTCCTTCTCACTGTCTAGTGACATTTCAGTTCACTGTACTTCGCCCCTCAGGTAGTCCCCTGTTTCATGCCATTGTCCATCTCTCTTGACCTGGAGGAGGCTTTGTACTTCGTTGTTCTGTGGACTGTGTAACATTCTCCTTGGATCGTTACACTTAACTTAAATTTCTTCTACCTGGTCCATTGATGAATGAATACGAAATTTTCACGCTTCACAAAATTTATTTACATTAACTGACAACCAAACTGCACACTCGTCATGTAAACAAAACAGAGACATACTTCACTGATCTGTTTGACTTCCAAAACTAAATTCCAAACTGACCCCTAGCAGCATCGCTGCGTTGCTTTATATAGAATTTTAACAATGAATTTCAAAATAACCCATTATTAATTTTGTACAATTTTGATGTTACAATAAAAATTTACAAAATGTAAAGAAACGAATGTTACAGCTGAATAGGGTACAAAATACAATATAGAATGACATAATCTTTTGTAGTAATATCTTTAGTTTTCCATAAGAAAATCAATCTGAACTTTAATTACAATAATGTCTCTTGTATTATTTTAGTTTTGTAATTAATTAGTTTGGATTCGGTTAGTAACATTCAGTGGTAGTACAGAACTCCTGCTTTTCCGATTACATACATAAAATTTATGAACAAGGCCACAAATTCTGGAAATCGGAAAGTTGTGTGATGTAAACAATTGGAAAGTTAATTAGAAATGTAATTACAAAGAATATTAATTACAGAGGAGGACATAAAAATAACATATGAAAATACATCACTTGATAATAACTTTTAAGCTGTTTCTCAAGATAATGGTGTTTTTTGTGTTTACTTGTTACTCAATTGCAATTATGGTAGTTAGAGGTTACCTGGCTTACCCCTCCTGTGTACTGAATCTTAACATTATTGAGCATCTGTGAGATGCATTTGATTGTTACTTGGCTTACCCCTCCCCCCATCTCTCCATCCATAATAAATCCTATAAGAATTGCCAAGTAGTCTTGAGAGATTATAAACACTAATGTAGTTTGAGATGGTTCAAACTTGTGAGACTAGTATTTGTTGTTTTAGTCGCACATTGTGTATCCATCTACATCTACATACACTGATCAGCCAAAATCTTATGACTACTACCTAATAGCCAGTATGTTCATCTTTGGCACAGATAACAGCAGCAGCACGTCATGGCATAGAAGCAGTAAGGCCTTGGTCGGTCGGTGGAGGTAGTTGGCACCACTTCTGCACAAACAATTCTGAGGAGGGGGACAATGAGCTCTGATGCCACGTTCAATCATATCCCAGATGTGTTTGATCGTGTTCAGATCTGGCAAGTTGGGGGGGGGGGGGGGGGGGGGGGAGCAGCGCATCAATTGTAATTCACCGCTGTGTTCCTCGAACCACTCCATCACACTCCTGACCTTGTGACATGGTGCATTATCTTGTTGAAAAATGCCACTGCCATTAGGAAACACGATCTTCACGATGGGGTGTACGTGGTCTGCAACAGTGTACAGTGCTCCTTGGCCGTTGTGGTGCCTTCCATGACTTCCATTGTACCCATGAGTGCTAGTCTTGTGGAGTTTGCGAACGAACTAGTTCAGATGAGCACTCCCACAGGCGAACTACGAACTAGTTCACGGATAACCTTGCTACTTAGTTCATTCGCTCTTTTCCAAAGACTGACGGGCAATAGCAAGACGGAGCGAGAGCCCGCAGTAGGCTTTTAAAAAAAAGTCGCATGCCACCCCCCCCCCCTCCCCCCCCCCCCTCCCCCACCCTCTCTCCCCTCCGCCTATGAGCGAAATATAGTGCTGAGTGTCTGCCAGTTGCAGTTACATAGTTAAGTGCTGCGAATTTTCTGTTTTATGGTATTCTGCACTACAGTGTCTGACACATAACCATAGTGTCAAGAAGTAAAATCGTACACAGCGTTAGGTAAGTACAGTACCTAAAATGTGTAATGTAAAATGACTATCGTCAAATAACAATGGACTTCTACAATGCGATAATGTGGAGTATGGTAATGCGTTTCAGTTGGTTATAGTGTTACTATGTTTTGTTTTAGGCTGTTTATTATGATGTCATCAAAAAGGAAACACAGTTCCTTGTGGACACATTTCACTGAAGACACAGATAAAAGAAAAGCAAAATGTAACCACTGTTCAGCATTAATAAGTATTGCAGGAGGCTCAAACGGAAATTTAACCCGGTATATGAAAACAAAACACGTTTTAATCCCAATAACGATGGAAATATTACCAATTAGAAGTTAAATACATTTTGAAATTGAAGCTGTTAGGAACGAACATAAATTTTCATTTCCAAGACAGATAAAATTGTTAAAATACTAACTAAACTCATTTAATTTGCAAATATCCCTTGTTTCATGGTAAAAGACCTTGGTCTGTTTCAGGGCACAAGATTGTGCACGAACGATGAGACTTAGCTTACCATCCACACATTATATGACCAGTATTAAAAACGTACAGAATTTTACTGGCAATAAAATTCGATAACTGAAGAATTAATAATATATTCCACATACTTTAAATACATTATACAGCGCTTGAATATGTGGAACTCTATAGTTACAAATTCTGTACAAAACACAACCTCACATCACATCTAGCAATGACAAAAACAGTATAAAATGGCAGAAACTGTTTATTGCGGTCTCTAGTGCTCATTCCTTCATGTAATTCTAAAATCACTGTGTAGACTGAATGAACCATGAACCATGGACCTTGCCGTTGGTGGAGAGGCTTGCGTGCCTCAACGATACAGATAGCCGTACCGTAGGTGCAACCACAACGGAGGGGTATCTGTTGAGAGGCCAGACAAATGTGTGGTTCCTGAAGAGGGGCAGCAGCCATTTCAGTAGTTGCAGGGGCAACAGTCTGGATGATTGACTGATCTCGCCTTGTAACACTATCCAAAACGGCCTTGCTGTTGTGGTACTGCCAACAGCTGAAAGCAAGGGGAAACTACAGCCGTCATTTTTCCCGAGGGCATACAGCTTTGCTGTATGATTAAATGATGATGGCGTCCTCTTGGGTAAAATATTCCGGAGGTAAAATAGTCCCCCATTCGAATCTTTGGGCGGGGACTACTCAAGAGGATGTCGTTATCAGGAGAAAGAAAACTGGCGTTCTACAGATCGGAGCGTGGAAAGTCAGATCCCTTAGTCGGGCAGGTAGGTTAGAAAATTTAAAAAGGGGAATAGCTAGGTTAAAGTTACATATAGTGGGGATTAGTGAAGTTCGGTGGCAGGGGGAACAAGACTTTTGGTCAGGTGAATACAGGGTTATAAATACAAAATCAAGTAGGGGTAATGCAGGAGTAGCTTTAATAATGAATAGGAAAATAGGAGTGTGGGTAAGCTACTACAAACAGCATAGTGAACACATTATTGTGGCCAAGATAGACAAGAAGCCCATGCCTACTACAGTAGTACAAGTTTATATGCCAACTAGCTCTGCAGATGATGAAGAAATTGATGAAATGTATGATGAGATAAAAGAAATTATTCAGGTAGTGAAGGGAGACAAAAGATTAATAGTCATGGGTGACTAGAATTCAACAGTAGGAAAAGGAAGAGAAGGAAACGTAGTAGGTGAATATGGATTGGGGCTAAGAAATGAAAAAGGAAGCCGCCTGGTAGAATTTTGCACAGAGCATAACTTAATCATAGCTAACACTTGGTTCAAGAATCATGAAAGAAGGTTTTATACATGGTGGAACCCTGGAGATACTAGAAGGTTCAGATAGATTATATAATGGTGAGACAGAGATTTAGGAACCAGGTTTTAAATTGTAAGACATTTCCAGGGGCAGATGTGGACTCTGACCATGACCACAATCTATTGGTTATGAACTGTAGATTAAAATTGAAGAAACTGCAAAAAGGTGGGAATTTAAGGAGATGGGACCTGGATATACTGAAAGAACCAGAGGTTGTACAGAGTTTCAGGGAGAGCATAAGGGAACAATTGACAGGAATGGGGGAAAGAAACACAGTAGAAGAAGAATGGGTAGCTTTGAGGGATGAAATAGTGAAGGCAGCAGAGAATCAAGTAGGTAAAAAGACGAGGACTAGTAGAAATCCATGGGTAACAGGAGAGATACTGAATTTAATTGATGAAAGGAGAAAATACAAAAATGCAGTAAGTGAAGCAGGCAAAAAGTAATACAAACGTCTCAAAAATGAGATCGACAGGAAGTGCAAAATGGCTAAGCAGGGATGGCTAGAGGACAAATGTAAGGATGTAGAGGCTTATCTCACGAGGGGTAAGATAGCTATTGCCTACAGGAAAATTAAAGAGACCTTTGGAGAAAAGAGAACCACTTGCATGAATATCAAGAGCGCAGATGGAAACCCAGTTCTAAGCAAAAGAAGGGAAAGCAGAAAGGTGGAAGGAGTATATAGAGGGTCTATACAGGGGCAATGTTCTTGAGGACTATATTATGGAAATGGAAGAGGATGTTGATGAAGATGAAATGGGAGATATGACACTGCGTGAAGAATTCGACAGAACACTGAAAGACCTAAGTCGAAACAAAGCCCCGGGAGGGGACAACATTCCGTTAGAACTACTAATAGCCTTGGGAGAGCCAGCCCTAACAAAACTCTACCATATGGTGAGCAAGATGTATGAGACACGCGGAATGCCCTCAGACTTAAAGAAGAATATAATAATTCCAATCCCAAAGAAAGCAGGTGTTGACAGATGTGAAAATTACCGAACTATCAGTTTAATAAGCCACGGCTGCAAAATACTAACACGAATTCTTTACAGACGAATGGAAAAACTGGTAGAAGCTGACCTGGGGAAGATCAGTTTGGATTCCGTAGAAATGTTGGAACACTTGAGGCAATACTGACCCTAGGACTTATCTTATAAGAAAGATTAAGGAAAGGCAAACCTACATTTCTAGCATTTGTAGACTTAGAGAAAGCTTTTGACAATGTTGACTGGAATACACTCTTTCAAATTCTGAAGGTGGCAGGGGTCAAATACAGGGAGCGAAAGGCTATTTACAATTTGTACAGAAACCAGATGGCAGTTATAAGAGTCGAGGGACATGAAAGGGAAGCAGTGGTTGGGAAGGGAGTTAGACAGGGTTGTAGCCTCTCCCCGATGCTATTCAATCTGTATATTGAGCAAGCAGTAAAGGAAACAAAAGAAAAGTTCGGAGTAGGTATTAAAATCCATGGAGAAGAAATAAAAACTTGTAATTCTGTCAGAGACAGCAAAGGACTTGGAAGAGCAGTTGAACGGAATGGACAGTGTTTTGAAAGCAGGGTATAAGATGAACATCAACAAAAGCAAAACGAGGATGATGGAATGTAGTCGAATTAAGTCGGGTGATGCTGAGGGAATTAGATTAGGAAATGAGACACTTAAAGTAGTGGAGGAGTTTTGCTATTTGGGGAGCAAAATAACTGATGATTGCCGAAGTAGAGAGGATATAAAATGTAAACTGGCAATGGCAAGGAAAGCGTTTCTGAAGAAGAGAAATTTGTTAACATCGAGTATAGATTTAAGTGTCAGGAAGTCGTTTCTGAAAGTACTTGTATGGAGTGTAGCCATGTATGGAAGTGAAACATGGACGATAAATAGTTTAGACAAGAAGAAAATAGAAGCTTTCGAAATGCGGTGCTACAGAAAACTGCTGAAGATTAGATGGGTAGATCACACAACTAATGAGAAGGTATTGAATAGAATTGGGGAGAAGAGGAGTTTGTGGCACAACTTGACTAGAAGAAGGGATCGGTTGGTAGGATATGTTCTGAGGCATCAAGGGATCACCAATTTAGTACTGGAGGGCAGGGTGGAGGGTAAAAATTGTAGAGGGAGACCAAGAGATGAATACACTAAGCAGATTCAGAAGGATGTAGGCTGCAGTAGGTACCTGGAGATGAAGAAGCTTGCATAGGATAGAGTAGCATGGGGAGCTGCATCAAACCAGTCTCAGGACTGAAGACCATAACAACAACAACAACAACAACAAGATGGAAAGACAACCACTGATAATGTCTAGTTTAAACTTACTGCAAGCAAATCAAACTACATCGTTATTGTAGAATGTTATATTGGTATCAGCCTCCCAACAATCAATGAACCAATATATTCGAAGACCACCACCAGTCCAAAAGGATGATGAAATAGACAAACAAGTTGTCAAGATGGTAGCTAAAGGTATCACACACTACGAATTGTGGAAGAAAAAGATTTTCGAAAACTGATAGAACTAGTTTCCCGTTGCCCAAAGTACAAACTTCCATCAAGAAAAACTTCATCGGAAAATTTAATATCAGGGGTTCACAATGACGTAATGGATTAAGTACAAAAGAAGGTGCAAGGTGTATCTCCGTTATCTCTCAGTACTGATGGTTAGATGTCGATGAATAATGAAAGGTATATAGCCCTACCGAGCGAGGTGGCGCAGTGGTTAGACACTGGACTCGCATTCGGGAGGACGACGGTTCAATCCCGCGTCCGGCCATCCTGATTTAGGTTTTCCGTGATTTCCCTAAATCGCTCCAGGCTAATGCCGGGATGGTTCCTTTCAAAGGGCACGGCCGACTTCCTTCCCCGTCCTTCCCTAATCCGATGAGACCAATGACCTCGCTGTCTGGTCTCCTTCCCCGAAACAACCAACCAACCAACCTATATAGCCATTGTAGCCCACATTATAGATGAAGAGACAAAACTTGAGTCGGCATTACTTGGTTGTATTAATTATAAAGAGCGGCATACCAGCCAAAACTTGTGCAATTTCATGAAAGACGTTATGACAGACTGGCATATTTCCCACAAAGTTGCTGCTATTGTTAGCGATAGTACTGCAAATATCTTATCTGCTGTCAGACTTGGTGAGTGGCGATCAGTGTCATGTTTCGCCCACTGTCTAAATCTTGTTGTACAAGAAGCTACTGTAGAAATATCTGATGTTTTGGCACAAGTTAAAAATATTGTCGAGTTTTTCAATCATAGTACACAAGGCCGGGGGGGGGGACAAAAAAAAAAAAACTGATTGCTACACAACAGCAAATGAATCTGCCTGTCCTCAAGCTCAAACAGGATGTCGAGACCCGCTGGAATTCTACTTTTGACAAGCTTCAGCGAATAATGAAGGTAAAGGATGCAGTGATTGCTACATTAGCACTTCCGCGCTCCGACCTAACGATAAAAGAAAGTGACTGGCAAATAATAGAAGGAGTTTTGCCCTTACTTAGTCCATTCTATGAAATTATGGCAGAAATAAGTGCCCAAAGAAATGTGACTTTGTCAAAAGTTATTGTGTTTTGTAACCTGCTCAACAGTTTTCTATAGAAGCATGCTTCTAACAGTAAAAAAATTGTCGCTGTGCGATCAGTGCTCAAAAGGCATGGAAGACCGTTTTAAAGATTTAGGGAATAACATTCTATACTCTGAGTGTACTATTCTGGACCCCCGATTTAGACAGAGAGGATTTAGAAATCAAAAAGCTTGTGAAGTTGCAATACAACGCCTCAAAAATAAAGTTGGCAGAGTGCAGTTACTTCAGAGGGAGAGTGGAGATATTTTAGTGGCTGATCCTACTGCTAGCGACCCTTCGGCGTCTTGTTCTAGCAGCAGCAGTAATGAAAATAGAAAAGACTCTATATGGGACGAGTATGACCAACGAGTAAGAAAAAACACTAGACCAGATAACCAATTTGCTGCTGGTATTCGCGAACTCGATAAATACCTCATTGAAGAGTATTTAGATTGAAAAAAAGGTCCGCTTGAGTGGTGGCACGAATGTCGTCAGTTATATCTTCATGTATATGCATATGTGTTAAAGAGATTTTGCATAGTAGTGACATCAGTGCCCTGCGAACACGATTTTTCGGCGACAGGACAAATCCTTAATGAACGAAGAACACTGTTATCAATGAACAAAGTTTCCAAATTAATAATATGTAAATTTTTGTAATATTTCACTTGAAAATTAGAAGACTGATTATTTAAAGAATGATAGTGCAAAGCACAAAAAGTATGCTTTAGAATACGATCTCACTCAGGGGTCATAGTTATTTTTTCTATGTCTAATTGTCTGGTAACAAAGTGTTAGTGTTTCTTCTGTTAATGATAAAGATATTATTGTTTGTGCTATATAGTACTTAACCTGTACCTAAAGCAGAAATATTTTTTGTTGGTTATTTCCAAAACTTTAAAAAAGTTGATTATTTATGAAAGTGTATTTTTATTCACAAAAAATGCATTTAGCATATTCTGTAAGTAATATTCCTGCAATGAACTAATAAATAAATTAATAAATATATTTTAAAATTAAAATATGAATATAATAGAGGGAAACATTCCACGTGGGAAAATTATATCTAAAAACAAAGATGATGTAACTTACCAAACGAAAGCGCTGGCATGTTGATAGACACACAAACATACACATAAAATTCAAGCTTTCGCAACCAACGGTTGCTTCATCAGGAAAGAGGGAAGGAGAGGGAAAGACGAAAGGATGTGGGTTTTAAGGGAGAGGGTAAGGAGTCATTCCAATCCCGGGAGCAGAAAGACTTACCTTAGGGGGAAAAAAGGACAGGTATACACTCGCGCGCACACACACACACACACACACATATCCATCCGCACATACACAGACAGAAGCAGACATTTGTAAAGGCAAAGAGTTTGGGCAGAGATGTCAGTCGAGGCGGAAGTACAGAGGCAAAGATGTTGTTGAAGGACAGGTGAGGTATGAGTGGCGGCAAATTGAAATTAGCGGAGATTGAGGCCTGGCGGATAACGAGAAGAGAGGATATACTGAAGGGCAAGTTCCCATCTCTGGAGTTCAGACAGGTTGGTGTTAGTGGGAAGTATCCAGATAACCCGGACGGTGTAACACTGTGCCAAGATGTGCTGGCCGTGCACCAAGGCATATTTAGCCACAGGGTGATCCTCATTACCAACAAACACTGTCTCCCTGTGTCCATTCATGCGAATGGACAGTTTGTTGCTGGTCATTCCCACATAGAAAGCTTCACAGTGTAGGCAGGTCAGTTGGTAAATCACGTGGGTGCTTTCACACGTGGCTCTGCCTTTGATCGTGTACACCTTCCGGGTTACAGGACTGGAGGATTGGAATGACTACTTACCCTCTCCCTTAAAACCCACATCCTTTCGTCTTTCCCTCTCCTTCCCTCTTTCCTGATGAAGCAACCGTTGGTTGCGAAAGCTTGAATTTTGTGTGTATGTTTGTGTGTCTATCAACATGCCAGCACTTTCGTGTGGTAAGTTACATCATATTTGTTTTTAGTTAAAATTAAAATACTATGAGTGCACTGTATGTAAAGTAAAGTAGTTGACTACCCCATTTTACCCATTTGTGTAAATAACTGGTTTATTTGCCCTTTCGAAGTCTAATTACAAGACATAAAACTGTAATAATAGAGGCATTGGTAACACTGGTCATTATTTAAAAGACTAGCATAATGAATAAAAGAGCGTGTGCAGTAGCGGTAGCAAAGCGAGCGAACTGTCTTTCTGGAAATCGAGATGGGAGCTAATGAACTGAAAGAGCGACCTAGTTCGTGACGGAACCACAAACTAAACTGAACGTTCCCAGTCGCGAACTATTATGCTCAAGACTAATGAGTGCCCACATGAATGTTCCCCAGAGCATAATGGATGCACCGCCAGTTTGTCTCCGTCCCGCAGTACAAGTGTCAATGGAAGATGACTGATTCGCGCTCTCCCATCAGCATGGTGAAGAAGGTATTAGAATTCATCAGACCATGCAAAGCTCTGCCACTGCGCCAATGCCCGTTGCCGATGGTCACATGCCCATTTCAGTCATAGTTGCTGATGTAATGGTGTTAACATTGGCATATGCATGGTTCATTGGCTATGGAGGCCCTTTGTTGGGAGTGCTTGGTGCACTGTGTGTTCAGACAGACTTTTACTCTCTCCAGCATTAAAGTATGATGTTAGTTCACCCCCTGTTCACCACCTTTCCTGTTTTACCAGTCTGCCCATCCTACAACGTCCAACATCTGTAATGAGGGGTGGTTGCCGAACCCCATGATGCCTGGACGTGGTTTTATGTTGGTTTTGCAATGTGTTGAAGACACTCACCACAGCACTTCTTGAAAACCTGAAAATTCATGCTATTACCAAAATGGTTGTGCTGAGCCTCCAGGCCATCACAATCTGTCCTCAGTCAAACTCAGATAGATCACGCACTTTCCCCATTCTACACACAGATGGCACGCTCACTGATACTACATGCACCATGCGTGTGTCTGAGTAGCAGTCATACCTTTCCAGGTGACACTATTGTTGCCTGGACGGGTTTATATTGATAGTAGATTGGTGGTGATAAAGTTCTGGATGATCATTGTATACAGGGTGAACACTAATAAAACTGTCAAACTGCAGAGATGGATTCCTGAATGGAAACAGAGGAAAAAAGATCCTGTGAACATATGTGCAAATGCATTGTTGCCATGGTAGAAGGTGTTGACGAATGAAAGTTCCTCTGACCACAGATGACGATTATGCGACTGATAATGCCAGTTCTGTCAAAGACTGCTTTGAAAGTGAAGAGGACTAATGACAGAAATCCCATAATTGTGATGGTCTGGTGCAAAAAAACATTTTAAAAAATCCTTCCCATAGAGGGAAATCTGTTGCTGATCATCCTTGCACTTGTTGCAGGTGATAGGGATAGTAGTGGTTGTCATGTAGGATCCAGTTAATCAGACTTTAGCTTATGCCATGTTGGCAGGCCACTTGCCTGGAGCTTGTAGTAGCATTCATCTCAATATCCTGTAGAATGTTGTTCTCCAAACCTAGTGTGTGCACAGTCTGCCACTTCCCTGCGCATTCACCTGTCCAAAAGGACCCAAAACCACACAACTGCCCAAAAAAGGCTTGAAATGCTATGTGATATGGTTGGTGTCTGTTAGGGTACTTGTTTTGGTACAGCCATCCTGCCTCTGGAGCGTTTCCAATTGCTTGGCTGCACACAAACAGCATTGTGGCTTGTTCCTGCACAAATACCAGACCATTCTGCTGCTTACAGCACTCTGTATCAATCACACAGCCTGCAACACACAAGGAACCCAGGGCACATGGTGAGAGGAACTTTCATTTGTTAGTGGCATCTCCCATGGCAATGATACATTGCCGGACACATGTTCACAGGACCTTTTTTCCTGTTTTTCCATCCAGGAATCAATCCATGCAGTTTGTTGGTTTTATTAATGTTCACCCCTTATAATGTGCAGACCACTTCGATGTCTGTGGCGAAGAGTACTCACCATAGTAACACATGTTAAGGGTTTCTTCCTATTCCATTCACTTATGAGGTACAGGAAGAGTGGCTGGTTAAAAGCTTCTGTACGTGTTACAATTAGTCCAATCTAGTCTTCACAATCCCTACGGAGAGATACCTTAGAGTGTGATGCATATGGGGCTGAAGTATATTCCTAAATTCTTCACTTAATACTGATTCTTGAAACTTTAATAACAAATGCATTTTAGTACCACTAAGCCCTTGGACTTTTGTAGTGTTTAATCATTTTATGGATCATGAGTTACTTTCTTTTGTCATAGTATTGTAGTTAACTTTTTTGTGTAGTAGTCATTTGTGCAGAGTAGTCACTACAAATGTCAGTTAATCTGTATTCTTTTTGATTGTACCTCTCTTACTAAATGGGCTAGAGTGGTATATTCTCCTATAATTGAGTCAAAGCCATTTATTCAATGCTAACAGCCCATAACGTTCAGGCACAACAAAAGCAATATATTTTATGATATGAATATAATAGAGGGAAACATTCCACGTGGGAAAAATATATCTAAAAAGAAAGATGATGAAACTTACCAAACAAAAGCGCTGGCAGGTCGATAGACACACAAACAAACACAAACATACACACAAAATTCTAGCTTTCGCAACCTATGGTTGCCTCGTCAGGAAAGAGGGAAGGAGAAGGAAAGACAAAAGGATATGGGTTTTAAGGGAGAGGGTAAGGAGTCATTCCAATCCCGGGAGCGGAAAGACTTACCTTAGGGGGAAAAAAGGACAGGTATACACTCGCACACACACACATATCCATCCACACATACACAGACACAAGATGCTTGTGTCTGTGTATGTGTGGATGGATATGTGTGTGTGTGCGAGTGTATACCTGTCCTTTTTTCCCCCTAAGGTAAGTCTTTCCGCTCCCGGGATTGGAATGACTCCTTACCCTCTCCCTTAAAACCCATATCCTTTTGTCTTTCCTTCTCCTTCCCTCTTTCCTGACGAGGCAACCATAGGTTGCGAAAGCTAGAATTTTGTGTGTATGTTTGTGTTTGTTTGTGTGTCTATCGACCTGCCAGCGCTTTTGTTTGGTAAGTTTCATCATCTTTCTTTTTAGCAATATATTTTATGTTCATCATAATTGACAGACATATTTATTATTACCTTTTTTTTGCAGGAAGTAATCAGTTTGCTCATCCAGCTTCCAGTGCTCAGACTGATAGGTGAGTTCATGAGAGGTATTTTTATATTGCTTTCAAATATGCTAATTTGGTACAGTGCACGTTATAAGTGTTTCATTATGTTCATTAAATTATCATCTAATAGTGGCTCGTACAGGTTACTTCAGAATATATGTGATGCAGCTTTAGGGCAGTTTCTCACTTTTGATGGCTTGTCACCATTTTAATAACTGAAAAAAAAATAGTGGACCGTAACTTATTCATGATGTAGATCTGCCTGGATAGCAGAGTATGTTAAAGCACCCACTTCTGGGACACGGGGAGACGCAACAAACTGGGATCTAATCTGCCTGGCAGATTAATGGCGAGAGCCAGTTGTGCCGGCCAGGCTGTATGTGGTTTTCCACAGCTGACTAGGTGGCTTCTGGGCTGTTACACACCTCCCACCTCAGTTACACATTTCACAGACATTTAGAAAATGTTCTCTCAATTCTATACGATGCTTGCTGTAGACAGATGGGGTGCACAAATTCCATCCCTGTGTGTGTGTGTGTGTGTGTGTGTGTGTGTGTGTAGGTGGGGGGGGGGGGGGGGGAAGAGGGCCCCTCAGTGAGGACTTCCAAGAGACCCATTACCACTGAAATTGCCAAATCTAAATCTGAAATAACATGCTAAACCTATGGAGACATGGGGTAAGGCAAGGAAGAGGAAGAAGAACAACTTGGTCATGATATGCATAGACCATTTAGTCATCAGTATAAGCAGCTCTTAAAGATTCTTTGTAGATGATAATAATACAATAATATTCAACAGAAATTGTGGAAGCTTAGTGCTTGGTATGGAGACTAACAGTTCACTTTATGTACAAATAACACAAAGTGATGTAATAAGTACCATATTTACTCGAATCTAAGCCGCACTTTTTTTCCGGTTTTTGTAATCCAAAAAACCGCCTGCGGCTTAGAATCGAGTGCAAAGTAAGCGGAAGTTCTGAAAAATGTTGGTAGGTGCCGCCACAACTAACTTCTGCCGTCGAATATATGTAGCGCTACACAGGCATGCTTTGCAGGCACAAAGAAAAATACTGGCGCCAAAACCTCTGAATCAGTAAATAAATTTAAAAAAAGGTGGAAGACGAGCTTTTTTTCTCTGCCCCGAGTTTCGAACACAGCATTTTCATACATTATCTAACGAAGTAAATACAAGTTCCGTATTGTTCATCTTCTAATGTAGCAGCATTTCAATGTACTATGAAAATCCGACTGGCAAGACTGGGGTGTTTGTCAATTTGGCCAACTCTACGTTCTGAACTTTTTCCTGCCTGTGAAAAGAGATGGTTGCTAATAGGAACTTTTATGAATTGAGAATCATATGCAGTATTCTTTCCACCTAAGAATAATACGAATATAAACATTTTGCCATGTATTCTTTCGTGTTTGCTGCTATCTCATTTAAATCCTGTCTGGCTAATAAACTACGAAACTAGTGTGAGACAACAGCAAACGCGGAAGAATATACATATCATTTCATGTTTATATTCATATTATTCTAAAGCCTGATAGTGATGCTGTCAGAAATGAAGCACGGCAATTGACTAGATTCATAAATCTATGATGACTCTAATTTCTGTGCAGAATGTAATGTACAAAAGAGGCGTCTGCAAAGATTTTCAAACGGCAAAAAATTTTAGCTAAACTCTCGTTCAGAACATCTATCATACGCAGTCTATTATTTGGTTCTTGTTGATCATTATCAAAGAAAGCAGCAGTGTAAGTAACAACAAATAGCAGTCTCTTGCCATTGTTTCACTAATGAGACAATTCCTCTCTCTTTTTTTTTTTATCGTAATTGGTGGGAGTGCGCACAAAAGAAGCCATGCGGCTAGCGCCGACAGGTCGTAAACACACAGTATCAGAATGCGACAAACAATGCATGACACAGTACAATAACGCATTTTCAGCTTAGAGTGACGTAAACACCTATAACAAAGATAACAGCACTTATCAGATCAAAGAAAAATAAGCAATCGATTCAAACCAGACGAAGCACGTGAAAAAGGAAGGGTACCCGTATAAATACGGGCCTGATGGATAGCAATGGCTACCTGGTAAAGCTTAACTGCTAACCTTACGACTGTAGCTGTATCATCATTCATTCGACCTAAATTGTGTCTCATATTACAATAGACCAACTTTGTTTCGATTTGAGGTGCGGCCTAAAACTATTCTCTCCCTTGAATTTCGAGTCTCAAATTTCAGGTGCGGCTTAGATTCGGGAAATTTCTTTTTTTCCTTGATTTCGAGTCTCATTTTTCAGATGCGGCTTAGATTCGAGTGCGGCTTAGATTCGAGTAAATACGGTAGATGGAATTCTTTTGTGTAGTGTCAGTGATGCACCAGGGATAAACCAGTAGAGCTTTTCTAAAGGACATCATATTTGCCGTTGACTGTAGAAATTATTTGTTCCACAATTGCAATATTGGCCTTTTGGCCATTTTTAAGTGGTATTGCAGAAGATTGTGCCCCTGCGCATGTCAGACTTTAAAATGTGCTGAAACAAAATCTTTTGCAACGCCACTTCAAAATGGTCCAAAGGCCGAAAATTCAGTTGTGAAATAAATAATTTCTACTGATAATGCCAGATAATTTGTTCTTTTAAAAAATTCTACACAAATGTGAACCCTGATGATGAGAAGTTAATTCAAGGATTTTGTAGAGTTAGGGATTCTCTTAAAATGATGTAACCTAGAAGACGTGTTAATGTGTTGGTATCCGTATTGAGTCACAGTGTTTTTATTAAAAGAGAATGTTCAAAGAAGATCTGACCTATTTGTGCCAGGTTTGTTTTATCAATATGTATGTGTTAAAAGCTTGTACAGTAAATTCCCATGGAATTCTCCACAAGAAAAATGTACTTTAGATTAATGGGTGCTTGTAAGATACTGAGAACCTGTTTACACAGAAAATTCTGGCAAGTACGAATAATGTGCAGAAACAATAAACAGAATAAAGGGTTATACTTAAATGTAATATAATAAATTGCATTAAAAACTCTTAACAAAAATCACTGTTACTGGATTATTTATTAGGGCATGTATGCGAAAATTTTGACAATTATTCCTTATGTGTAGCTCTGTGAATGCATGAGAATGGGAGCTTGCGATATTTTTGTGGTCCCTTTTGGCTGTTGTAGTAGATCTTCCTTTGGTATGAAAATATTGTTTGCATTCTTCGGTGTTGGTTTAAGATGTCTGAATTGGATTCAGGTGTTGTTTGCAGCAAATTCTGATCCTTCTTGCTAATCCTCTGTTACAGTTTAGACAAAAACATAAAGCAACTGTAGCATCCAAATATAAATTAGCAATATTAAACTACTCAAATTGCATGTTGCATTACTTTGTGACTAGTTTTGATTGAATATACAGAATGAATTATTGAGGGGGGGGGGGGGGGGGGGAGAGAAAAGAAAAAATAAAAGAAAAAAGGCATAAAAATAAAATATTTGTGAGTTTATGTACTATTGAAGCAGCAGTATCACAACTGCAGGTACCAAATGCCCTCTCATTATTATATGTGCTTCAAATAATTATTGTATTACCAGAAAGTTTGGGCTTGTAAAGTAGAGTCATGAGAAAGCCATACTTACTGCACTTCAAGTGGAATGAAAATATTAAAAAAAAATGATTTTTCATTAATATTTGCACAACTTAATATATACTGTTCATTAACATAGTTTACAATTTGTAATTAAAATTTTAAATTTGAAAGAGAGCGGATATTAACATTACATATAAGTTATTTTGATAAGTTAAATGTGAATGCCCTGTCTGTTATAAATTCAAGGCTAGTGCATAGATATTTCCTGGTGTGTTGTCACTTGGGGCCATTGGATACAGTAATAACTTAACACCAGTGCTCATGGTCCTCAGTATAAAGATATCGTAGTACATAACTTATTAGCTGTAATGACAACCATTGATGTTTCAACAGTTGGTGTTCAAATGTTCTTTTTTATATGACATCTATTCATTTTTATCAGTTACTGTTTGTATTCCACTATCACAATTATGGCATTTTTTCCATTTTTAGTGTATGATATGATGTTATATTATCCATAGAAATAGGTTAAAAATAATGTTGTAGGATTTTGCTAATTTTGATATGTGTCATTGGTTGTTAAAACAATGTTATTAGATTTATTACTGACATTGTTATTTTTTAAAATACAAACATTTTAGGTTAGGTTTTACAGAGACTGTTACTAATATCAAATGAAACTACAAGTTTACTGTTAGCAGTCCTAATTCATTTCCACAATGTGTTGCAGAGGTTTAAACCTCCTGCTTTAGGTGGAGTTATTTGTATTAATATGACGTTTGTGTTGTGGTATACTTTTGGGGTAACCAGTGGCACTGAGAAACAAAAACACCTCAGAAAAAACTTGCAGTGGTGACACAGCACATTCACTTTAATAGAATAAAATGAACACAACTGTAAAGAAAACATTAGAACACCTGTGGAAACTATGGTTGAAAAATGAATTGAAGGAACTTGATAGTACGAGGGTCAGTCAAAAAGTAATGCCTCCTATATTTTTTTCTACGTTTAATTGTCAGGAAATTTAAATGCAATTACATAGGTTGAAAACCACAACATTGAGGATCATTTTGTCATTTTTCAATGTAATCTCCGCCCATCTCTACAGTTTTGGTCCATCTTTGAACAAGGGCATGTATCCCAGCACGGTAAAAATCACAGCTCTGCTTCCTAAGCCATTGACGCACGGATGTTTTGACGGCCTCCTCATCTTCAAAATGAATCCCACGATGAGCTTCTTTTAGTGGCCCGAACAGATGGAAGTCTGATGGTGCCAGGTCAGGGCTGTATGGGGGATGAGGCAAAACTTCCCATCCAATTTTGACAATCTCGTCAGAGGTGTGACGACTGGTGTGTGGTCTTGCATTGTCATGCAAAAGAAGAACATCTGCCATTGATTTTGTTGGGCGAACTCGCTGAAGACGTGCTTTAAGTTTGTTGAGGGTTGTGACGTATTGAACAGAATTTATTGTGCATCCCTGCTCCAAAAAATCAACCAGAATCACACCCTCTGTATCCCAGAAAACTGTTGCCATAACTTTCCCTGCCGATCGCGCAGTTTTGAATTTTTTCTTCCTCGGCGAGCTTGTGTGACGCCACTCCATTGACTGCCTCTTTGATTCGGGTTCAAAAAAATGCACCCATGTTTCGTCCCCAGTCACAATTTTTTTCAGAAACTCATCTCCCTCCAAACGGAAGCGCTGCAAGTGTTGGGAGGCTATTGTTTTCCTTGCCTCTTTATTCTGATCGGTTAACATTCTTGGAACCCACCGTGCACAAACTTTTGAGTACCCCAATTGTTTAATAATCGTGATCACACTGCCTTTACTAAGAGAAATAATGCGACACACTTCATCTGCAGTCACCCGACGGTCACCACGAATGATGTCATCAACTTGCTGAATGTTGTGTGGAGTCACTGCACTCACCGGCATGCCGCTCCGCTTTTCGTCAGTCAACGGTGTTTGCCCTTCAGCTTCCTTACAACGACGAACCCATCGTCTAACAGTGCTGACATCCACTGTCACAACACCATACACCTTCTTCAGTCTTTCATGAATGCGTATGGGCGTTTCACCTTCTGCATTCAAGAATTCAATCACACAACGCTGTCTCAAACGAACATCGATGTCGGCCATCTTACAAACTTCTGCTGTGCTGCCACCTGTTGACACAGAAAGTTACTACTGCAGTGGATTGCAGAAGAAGGTTTGAGGAATGGCGCCAAATTCAAATTTTTCACTTAACTTAATTTCTTTAAGTAGAAAAAAAATGGGAGGCATTACTTTTTGACCGACCCTCGTAAAAAAACAAATGTTTAGTACACAGCTTTATTATGAAGAGTTCAGAAAGTACACCATATTCAGTGTGCAGAAAACAAAAGCCACACAGAAGGAAGAAACTAGCTGCTTTTGTCAAACTGTAGTTACCTTCCAAACTGAACGAGAAAAGCCGACCCAAACATACATTTTACACCTTTCGTCATTGAAACTGACATAATGTTCACTACAGAATAAGAGGCACAACTCGTCAAAGGATTGAAACGCAACATTCGAGATCCACAGGACGAAAAGAACCAATGGGAGGTCATCACTAGTGTCGCACAGATTTCAACCATTGCCCTTGAGAAGCAAAATGACAGAATAACAGCCTGACGCAAAATCAGTGTAATTACTGAGGAGGAGATCACAAAACCACACTCAGCAAAAATAAAGGAGAAGATGTTGTTGCATGCAGTAGTAAGACTAAATTTAATACAAATAATGCAATGATTGTGAGTTGAGAATGTCAATACAACTGTAGTTATGAACAGAGCTACATACATAGAGAAAACTATAGCCAAAAACATAACAGAAATACTCAAAGACCAAACAGCCAGAATCCAAAAAGAGATTAAAAACATCTCAAACAATATAAACTTTCTACTCATCATTCAGGAAGCAAGAAACATTATAACACTGAGCCCACAAGCACCTTGTGCTAGGTCATAATCAAAGATACACAAGAATGAAACTTCAGTCACGCTTATAGTGAATTTTGGGAATAGTCTAACATTCAGACTCAACAAAAAGCTCTTCAGAACTCGTAAAGGGGACATACACATAAAATAATAGTAGAAAACTTGGAAACACAGCACAATTGACACAACAAGTCAAAAATGTTAACGCTCTAATGGAGCCACACTTGCCTCATTTGGCATACAAAACCTTTTATGCTGCTTTACCAACAGGTCCCACAAGACAGGTAATTAATGACAACTTACAAAAACACAAAAAATACCTTCCTCTCACACTAACGAACTAATTGATGTGTTAGAATTCATGCTTTCACACAACCATTTCCGACTCAACAGTAAACTCTACAATCAGATGGCCTAGCAGTGGAATCAAACCTTTTGGATTGTTATCGGAGATGTTTATAAACAACTTAGAAGACAAAATTGTGAATTTCAATCACCACACACTCAAAATTATCTGCTACTACAGATATATAGCTGACAGCATCATTTTAATCAGTGGTACAAAAGATGATACCAGTGCGTTGAACCAGTTGTTCAACAGCTCAATGAAAATGTAAAATCATTATTTGAGAACCAAGTGGATGACAGCATGAACTTACAAGAATTGACGGTTAGAATAATGAATAAAAGACACCAATTTGAAATTTAATGAAAATCTACCACAACACCCACAGCTATATGCAACTCCTCTTCTCACCCCCACAGAATGCCAGCATTCTGGTATATGGTCATAGATCAATGCAACTACCGTTCTCGAAAGATAAATGTAAACAAGAAATTGAAGTAATAAAACAAACAGCCATTGCAAAACGCTGTAACGGCTCCATAGTAGACATCCTGAAATACTCAATGGTTGCAAAATGATCAAAGCATAAAAAACACACAGAAAATAAGATCTTCCATAAAGTACCATTCCTGGTTAGTATTTTGTTTCAGAATGCCAGTGTCATCAAATGAAAATGCGTAAACATATCTTTCACCATTAACAACAAGATTGGGCAGAAGTTACCTCACAACAGCAACACCAGACACCCACTGCACCATATGGTTGTATATCAGATTGAATCTTTGGCCTGTGACTGTTTCTATGTGGGCCAGACAGATATATCATTTGACATTAGACTCAAGGAATACATGGAAGCACTAAAAAAGAAAAAAGAAAAAAAAAAAAACAATACATCAGCAGTATCTAACCATCTGCATGAAGTAAACCAAGCCGACAACTAAAGTGCCGGCATCCTACATATCCAACCGAAACACAAAAAACTAGACATCCCTGAAACACTCCAAATACACAAACACCAAAGAAAACAACTTGAGTTCATCTGAAATAACAAAATGACAACATTTACAGTGGAATTGCCTTACTCACAAATAAACCAACAGTTTGTACTCTCTGTCAGCTAGAGAGTATATGTATCTATGTATATTGTAAGTAGTACATCTGGGTATTATTTTAAAACATAATCAACTTTTACTTAGTTATAACATATAACAGATGGACACTAACCACCCACGACACCGACATAACGTAAACAACTTTGTTCTCCCTCAAACAATGGAAAGTCCAGGTCAGAATATCAATAACATTATGAAAAGGGTAAGTTACTACTCACCTTAAAGATGACACCTTGATCTCCAGACAGGCATGGTGATAAGATTGTTACACATTTGAAATTTTAGCCAAAGCCTTCTTCAGAAAGGAAAACAAGCACATATTCGCATTAGCAGGCACACCTCTTTCACACATGACCATTATCCCTGCCCACTCCAGCCAGAATGCAACTGTGTTGTGTCGAATGGAAGAAGCAGTCTGGAGTGGGGTGGGGAAAGGAGAAGGATAGCAGGGTACAAGTGGGGGGAGACAAGTTAGCGCTACCTGGTGGAGCATGAAGGGACTAGTTGGAGGCAGGACATGGCTGCCAGGCAATGTTTGGGAGGACTAGTTGGAGGCAGGACAAGGCTGCCAGGCAATGTTTGGGAGGCTGTGGGAAAGGGGGGAAATGGGAAACAGAAAAGGAGAGAGGAAAAGACCTGTGGGTGCTGTGGTGGAGAGCAGCACACAGTGAGGGTCAGGGGCACTAATTGTGAAGCAGTGATAAGACAGAGCGGCCAGAAACCATTGGGTAGAGAGTGTGAGGACCATAGACTGAGGCCAGGTTGATTTCAGGAGTGGAGAATGTGTTGTAAGGATAACTCGATGTGTGCAGTTCAGAAAAGCTGGTGATGATGGTGGTGGTGGTGGTGGTGGTAGAAGTGTGTGTGTGTGTGGGGGGGGGGGGGGGGCCTATACAGCCTGGGCTATGAAGCAGCCATTGAAATAAAGCACATTATTTTCAGCAACATGTTGTGCCATAGTGTGGTCCATTTTGCTCTTGGCCACAGTTTAGTGTGGCCATTCATCCTGGTGAACAGCTGAGTTATACCAATATAAAAAGCTGTCCAATGACTGGAACAGAGATGGTATATGACATCACTGCTTTCACAGGGGGTCCAGCTTGTGATAGGACTGGAAATGCTGGGAAGGTGTGTTAGGGAGGTTTTACACATGGGTTTTGCTCAGGCATATGAGTCTCCCTTTAGGCATGTGATCCTTGTGCCAAGGGGGTTGGGATTGGGAGTGTCATAAGGATGGACTAGAATGTTCTGGAGGTTGGGTGGATGATGGAACACAACTTTTATTAGGAGTAGGAAGGATGTCTGTCATTTCAGAGCATGATGATAGCTAATCAAAGCTCTGAGGAAGGCTGTGTTTCAGATGTTTGAGTCCAAAGTGGTATTAGGTGACGAAAGGTGCACTCCTTTGTAGCTGGTTCTTGGGGGTAGTGGGAGGATTGGGATGTGTAGGGATATGGCATGGGAAATCTGTTTGCGGACTAGATTTAGGGTTAGTGCCTGGTTGTGGAGGCCTTCGTGACACCTTCAACATGTTGGGAAAGGGAGTTATCATCACTGCAGGTACCCCCGTCTGCCTACAATTTTGGTGTAGAAGGATGGCAGCTGTCGAAATATGGGTACTGTTGGCTGTTGGTGAGTTTAATGTGGACATAGGTGTGGATGAGCTGCCAGAGAGGAGGAAGTTAACGTCCAGAAAGAAGACATGCTGGCTTGAGGAGGACCAGGTAAAGAAGATGGGAGAGAAAGGTTGAGGTTGAGAAGGAATGATGATTGGGTGTCTTGGCACTGAGTCCATACCACAAAGATACCGTCAATGAACCTGAACAAAACCAGGGGTTTGCGCTTTTGGGAGGCTAGAGAGGTTTCCTGTCGGTGGCCCATAAACAGGTTGGCATTAGAAGGGTGCCATGGGAATGCCCATGGCGGTGGCTCAGATATGTTTGTATGGGTATGAGGAATGAGGAAATGGGTTTGGAATTTGAAGGACATTGGGAGAGATAAGTGTTCAATTGTGGCAAGACCAAGGGCATGAGGGATGTTGGTGTAGAGAGAAGTGACGTCAACAGTGACGATTAGGGATCCAAGAGATAAAGGGACAGGTATAGTGGAGAGTAGGTGAAGGAAGTGGTTGGTATCTTTGATGTGGGAGGGTGGATATCGGGCAATGGGTTGGAGGTGTTGATGAATGAGGGTCAATAATCTTTCAGTGTGAACACAATAACCAGCTGCAGTAGATTGTTCAGGATTGTTGATTTTTGGGAGCATGTGGGAGGTGGGTGTGTAATGTGTCACAGAAATGAAGAGGAAAATGGATTCAGATGAGAGGTTCTGGGTTGGACCTAAGGCTTTAAGTAGTGGATGGAGGTTATGTTGGACATCTGAGATGGGATCCCGCTGATGGAATTTGTAGATTGTTGAGTCAGGCGAGTCCTTCCACCAGGTCTCTCCACATTAAATCCACTATCCAGAAACAGTACCTGCAGCAGCTGCCATCTCTTCCACACCAAAAAATCCCTCCCATTCAGTGTGGTCATCCAGAGACAAAGTGTCTGCATTGATGAGTATTCCCGTATCCAGTATGCTGAAAGTCTCACAAAGGCATTCACATACAGGCTCCATCCCCAGACCTATTTTGTAAACAGATTTCTCATGAAACTCCCTGGCAGATTAAAACTGTATGTGAACCAAGACTCGAACTTGCGTCCTTTGCCTTTCACGGGCAAGTGCTCTACTGACTGAGGTACCCAAACACGACTCACGACCTGTCCTCACAGCTTCAATTCTGCCAGTACTTCGTCTCCTACCTTCCAGACTTCACAGAATCTCTTTTGTGAACCTTGCAGAACTAGCACTTCTGGAAGAAGGTATTGCAGAGATATGGCGTAGTCACAGCCTGGGGGATGTTTCCAGAGTGAGATTTTCACTCTGCAGCAGGGTGTGTGCTGATATGAAACCGCCTGGCAAATTTAAATTGTGTGTCAGACCAAGACTTGAACTCGGGACCTTTGCCTTTTGCAGGCATTGTGGAAATATCCCCCAGGCTGCAGCTAAGCTATGTCTCCACAATATCCTTTCTTCCAGGGGTGCTAGTTCTGCAAGGTTTGCAGAAGAGTTTGTGTGAAGTTTGGGAGGTAGGAGATGAGGCACTGGCAGAATTGAAGCTGTGAGGATGGATTGTGAGTTGTGCTTGGGTAGCTCAGTCGGTAGAGGACTTGCCCATGAAAGGCGAAGGTCCTGGGTTCGAATCTTGGTTCACACACAGTTTTAATCTGCCAGGCAGTTTCATATCAGTGCACACTCCGCTGCAAAGTGAAAATCTCATTCTAGATTTCCCATGCCATATGCCCACACACATCCCCAATCAAGCCACCACCCCCAAGAAGCAGCTACAAAGCTAGGTCATCTAATACCACCTTGAACGGGAACATCTGAACCACAGACTTCCTCAGGGCTTTGATTATCTGTCATCATCCCCTGAAATTACAGACATGCTACCCAAGAGTGGTCCCACTGGTCCTAAAGTGATGTTCCGTCATCCTCCAACCTCCACAACAAACTAGTCCATCCTTATGCCACTCCCAGTTCCTGCTTAATCCACCCATCCAGCACTTCCAGTCCTGTCACAAGCTCATCATAACCCATCATAGGCCAGGTCATCTGAGAAAGCAGCCGTGTCATATTCCAGCTCTACTGCAGTCATTGCACAGCTTATTATATTGGGATGACTACCATCCAGCTATCCACCTGGGTGCATGGACACTGCCAAACTTTGGCCAAAAGCAAACTGGACCACCTTGTGGTACAACATGTTGCTGAACATAAAACCCCTGATTTCAATGACTGCTCCACAACCCAGGCCATATGGAACCTCCCGCCTTGACCACTAGCTTTTCTGAACTGCACAGTTGGGAGTTATCTCCTTACCACACATAATCTGCTCCCTAAATCAACCTGGCCTCAACCTATTGTTCCCACGCCATCCACTCAATGGTTTCCAACCCCTCTGTCTTATCAGCCACTTCCAGTTCACATCCCCTCATCGTCATTGTATACTACTCCCTGCCAGCACACTTGCAGGTTGTTTTGCCTCTCCTTTTCTGCTCCCTATCCTCCCTGCCACACAGTTTCCCAAACTATGCCTGGCAGCCTTGTCCTGCCATCAAGTCGCACTGACTTATTTCCTCCCACATGTACCGTGCTATCCCTCTCTTTTTCCCCACCCCAAACCGAATTGCTGCTTCCGTTTGGCCATTTGGTGTGACACAGTTACATTCTAGCCGAAGCAGTTGGAGGTAGCAGTCAAGTCTGTGTGAGGTGTGCTTGTTTGTGTGAATGTATGAGTGCTTTCATTTCTGAAGAAGCCTTTGGCCAAAAGCTCAAGTGTGGAAGAGTCTTTTCATCATGCCTGTCTGCAATTCTGTGTGTGATCTTGACAGTGAGTAGTGATATGTCCTTTGCATAACTTCGTTCTCCTTCATTTCATCCTCTGTATACTCGCATGTTTCTTTGATATTTTATAAATGGACAGTTAACGTGCCTAACTCATAAAACTCAGTAGATCCATCCAAAAGCCAACAATTTGTACTGCATATCAGCCCAATATTACATGTATCTGTTTATATTGTTAAGAGTATATCTATCTGAATATCTTTAATTCCTTATCAGTGTATAACTTATTTACTTAAGTGTAACAAGTAACAGATGTAAGCCTAACAAACCCATAGCTCTGGCATAAGCAAAACTTTGCTCTTTTCTGTCATTCTTTTCATCCTTTTTCTTTGAATCCCAACCTAAATTGTTATTTATATTTGTTTTGCCACTGTTCTCAAGATAATTATGACACACAATTGTTTTCAACATGTCACCAGATTAAAAAATGAGTACCAAGTGTAAGCTATGTAAATTTGACAGAAAAGGATTCATGAACTACTTGAAGTAATTAATCTAACATATCAGTTCATCTACTGAACCATAGACCTCCACAATATTTTAAGTCTTACTCCGAAATAATAATTTATTATGCTATGTATTCTTTGTACTTTGAAACAGTGTTTCTGTTTTGCTATATGTCCTTTGCAGCTGTCAATTTCTAGATACCATCTTTGTTTGCAAAGTATAACAGTTTATACATGATGTTTTTGAACAAAGAAAAGAACCTATGACCACTGCGGATATTCTATTTTAGTTGTTTTATCTGCGCATTTACATACAGTTTTTAGTCAAAGTCCTCCACAGAGCCATGTTCTGAAATAGTTTTTGGTTTCTGTACTTTATAGAGCCACAGGTTACCCCAACATTGTAACACAACATGCAAGTCATATTAATACAAATAAATCTACCTGATGATGGAGGTTTAAACCTTTGAAACACGTTGTTGAAATTAATTAAACAGTGACTGGTAATAGTAGACTTGTTGTTTCATTTGATTATTGTTACTGTCAACTGCCTGTCAATAAGAAATCTACCAATGTCATTAATATCAACCAATGACATTATTACCATGAACAGTAACACAGTCCTACGACAACATTATTTTTAACCTATTTTTATTACATAAAACTGCATCTAGCTCTCTTAGTATGCTCTTTAAATCTTGTATTGATATTCCTTTCAGTTTAGTCAATGTTCCATGACTGCCCTGCTGCATTCCAGCCATTTAGAGAGTATAGGGGCAGCTGTAAAAACTGATAATGGGCATTTGATCATTGATTCATCAAAGTCAAGTTTAAAGGTTATCTGTCTCCCTGATGCCAACATGTTTGTTTCCAAAATGATTATACAGTCCCAATGAGAGAAATATTTTGCAGCATGAAACAGCATGAGCTATTGCCACAGGAGCCCTGGCATTTAATGATAACAGTTAGTTAATTAAGTGTAATACTTGGACTTTTAGGTAAGATTTTACATTACAGCTTCTATAAGCTCTGTCGTGGGCTAATGTGGTGGTATTGAATAAAAAAAGAAAAACAAAAACAGTTGAATCCCTGTTTTGGAAGAAATTTTCATCAGCATTAATTGTCTGAGAAGAAAAAGAGGTGTGGTGAAGTTTCCAGTTTAAGACTATATGTGAAAGCCCTAGCTAACACCTAAAATCTCTTCACTGTTTCTAATTTAGTGAAGGAATGTGGCACTGCAACAGCTATATGAAATGAACAGATTGTTACTCACCACACAGAGGAGGCATTAAGCAGTGGACTGCTACATTGAAAGAAGACTGCTAGATATTATAAGCTATCAGATAAAATTTGGAAATTCCAGGTAGGGATATCAAAAAAGACAGATTGCTACTTAGCATAAAGAAGACAAGTCATGTTGGAGACATGCACAATTAAAAGACACTCACATAAAGCTCACAGTTAGTAAAATGTTCCATGCTATTATGCTGTGATCGAATGGATTTCACTTGAAGACCCAACGTTTCATCCCCATCTGTGCCATCTGTGGAGGACATAAAGCTTTTGGTCACAGCCTTCATCAGTAAAAGACACACAACCCACACACAAGGAAGCACACCTCACACACACACTACAGCCAACTCCATCATCTGTGTGTGCTTGCTTTTGTGTGTGTGTGTTTTGCTGATGGAGGCTGTGGTCGAAAGCTTTAGGCGAGTGTCCTTTAATTGTGCCTGTCTGCAACTTGATGTGTCTTCTTTGCGGTAAGTAGCAATCTGTCTTTTCCTACGTTGTTAAAATTCTTCTTCAGATGTGTACACACACACACACGCATGCGCGCACACACACACACACACACACACACACACACACACACACACACACACACACACACAAAAAACCACTGTCCTTCTCTTAGCACTAAGGCCTGACTAGAGTGAGCAACAGTTTCTGCTGCAGTGGATAGTGAGGGTACAGTAAAGTGTGGGGAGGGGAGGTTGAGGGATAGTGCATTAGGGGTGAAGGGTGAGGGGTGAGGGAGGTTGCTGTAGTGCACCTGGGGATACCACTGTGGGGCGAGATACAGTGACTACAGATGGCTAGGCTGTATCCAAGGAATATCTTGGTATAGAATGGGTGGCTACTGTTGAAAACGAGGTTATTGTTGGTAATTAGTAGGTCTGATAAGGACAGAGGTACTGATGGAGCCATTCTGGAAATGGAGGCTGACATCAAAAAACGGGTCTTGATGAGCTGAGGAGGACCAGGTGATGTGAGTGTTGGGGTTCTGGATCAATGTAAATTGAGTGTCCTCAACTTTGGTCCAAATCCTGAGGATGAAATATCAGTAAACCTGGAACAGGTGAAGGGTTTGTGATTCTGAGCAACTAGGAAGGGTTCCTCAAGGAGGCCCATGAATGGGTTGGCACAAGATGGTGCCAAGCATGTGCACATGGCTGTATTGTATATTTAATTGTAAGTGATGCTTTCAGAGGAAATGTAATTGTGTGTGAAGATGTAGTTGGTGATGGTGACCAGGAAGGATCTTGTAGCTTTGGAGTCGGTTTGGTGTTGGCAAAGGTAGTGTTCAGCGGCTGCAAGGCCGTGTGCACTCGGGATGTCAGTGTTGAGGAAGATGGTGTTGAGGACGACATGCAAAGTGCCATGTAGTAAAAGGACAGGAACTATGGAGCATTGATTGAGGAAATGGCTAGTTTCTTTTATATAGGAGGGTACGTTCTGGGTAATAGACTGTAGGTATTGGTTCACAGGAGCAAAGGTTCTCTCTGTGAGGTTAGAGTATCAAGCCACAATGATTTGACCTGGGTTATGAAGTTTGTGTGTTTTAGGAATGATGTAGACGGTAGGAGTGCGGCGAATGGTGGGAGTAAGGAGGGAGGTGGGATTTAAGGGGGTGCTGGAGATAATGCTTGATTCCTGGAATGAGGTCACTTGAGCAAGGCTTGTGAGTGGACAGTCAGCAGGTAGAATTATAAGGTCAGGATCAGTTTTTTGGTGGATTACAGCTCCTTCTGCATTTGTAACATTGGTTTCCTATATTGAGAGGTTTGGTTGGGGGACAATGATGGCACAAGGTTTGGGGTTAGGTAGTTCTGGAAAGTTATCAGGAGATGATTTAGAGGGAAAATGCGGTGTATCACAGTTAAATGGAGGATGCGGTGTATCACAGTTAAATGGAGGAGTAAATTGAGTAAGGTAGGGTTCAGTATTGGTTTTGGTTCACACTTGATTATTAGGGTGGTGAAAAAGTGTTTTCACTGTAAGGGCTGGAAGAAAATGGTAAGGTCTTTAATAAGCCCATCATGATTGAATTTGGGAGTGGGACAAAAACTCAGACTGTTGGAAAGGACCGATACATCTGTGGGACTGATGCTTATGGAGAACAGGTTTGTAACTGTGTTGCAGGTCTGTTTACACTCTTTGTTTTGTAGGGTGGTGGAAAGGAGTTTCTGAAAATGTGGCGCCCGCATCTCGTGGTCGTGCGGTAGCGTTCTCGCTTCCCACGCCCGGGTTCCCGGGTTCGATTCCCGGCGGGGTCAGGGATTTTCTCTGCCTCGTGATGGCTGGGTGTTGTGTGCTGTCCTTAGGTTGGTTAGGTTTAAGTAGTTCTAAGTTCTAGGGGACTGATGACCATAGATGTTAAGTCCCATAGTGCTCAGAGCCATTTGAAAATGTGGCAGATGTAGTAGAACTAAAAGGCAGGGTTTGTAGGAGTGGAGGTTTGATGGAGACTCTCTTAGCAAAGGCGGGGTAACAGTAGTCTAAGGCAAGAGTGTGAGTTGAACAAATTGGTCAGATTTTCATGGTGGCATTGTGCATGCTACTCTAGTTCGTGGAGGTAAAGGTTTCAGTCAGGGAGAGGGGATGTGTAGGGATATGGGATGGGCATGACCACTAACAAGCTGTCTGACTGCTGAATGACCACTGCCAAATTGTGGCCAAGGGACGTCTGGACCATCCAGTTGCCGAGCGTGCCATTCAGCAAAGTGTGCTTGACATCAGCAACTGCTTCAGATTGTGTGCCATCTGGATTCTTCTCACCCACACCAGCTTTTCTGAATTACTCTTGTGGGAACTCTCACTACAACATATCCCTCCCTCCCCTGAATTCAGCCTTCGCTAGTACCTGTCCCGACAAGCCTTTATCCCCTGTTATCCTCTGTCTGCTCCCACTCTAGCCTCGCACACATCTACTATGCCCAGCACACCATAGTCCTTTTCCTTCATTTCCCCCACCCCTACCCTGCTATCCCTCCAGATACTGCCCCATGCCCATGTAACCTCACTACCCATCCCAGCTGAGATTGCTGCTCACGACAGTCAGGCCGTAGTGCCTAGACATGACAGTGGCCATGGGCATACGAGTGGTGCACATACAAATGTGACTGTCGTTTCTACAACTGAAGAAGGACTCCATCTGATAGCTTCTAATATCTAATAATCCTCATCATTCAGTGTGACAGACTGCCATTCAATGCCTCATAGATGTGGTAAGTAGAAATATATCCATTTCATATTGTTGTTATTCTATCATAGATTTTCCGTTGTTCCATTGTTTAAAGTGATACTGTAGGTAGTTATCTGCCATTCAGATGACAATATTAAACATGATGGTCCTAGTGGTGCATTGTGAGAGGAAGAGGTTGTATGCTAGCACTGAATTTTCATTCTTTATTCCCCCCACCCCACCCTACCCCAAACTGTTCCACATTTCCTCTTAATCACCACAATCATAAACAACACCAACAAAAATAGAATCTTCACTCTACAACTTTCATCAATCACCAACAGTCCCTGATTTCAAACTTAAATATCTCGAAAGATTGATTGCATGCAACAAAATGTATGTTTACTGTGAAAGCTGTAAGAATTTTATACAGAAGTTTCAAAGTACTTCAAAAAGCTACTATCAGATGGCACTGTATGCTGTGCAGCTCGTACAGTATCGGCACACATAATTAAACGCGTCCCCTGCAAGCGATCTTTACATTCACATCACAGTCTTTTTGAAATGTCCACCACTTGCAGTACAGAGGTGACACAAATGAACCGTGAAATTTGCTATCACATCCTGCAGTGGCTCAAAGAAAATGGATTCAGATGCCACACCGATTGCCGATTCAAGCTTGCCCAGCACAGTGGGATGGTTCCGGTAGGCAGTGTCTTTCAGTGTACCCCACAAATAGTCACAAGGAGTTAGAATGGGCAAGTACAGAGGTCAGCCCATCCCTGCACCAGAAAATTTGCAATAATCCAGTGCTGTGGCTCTATCCCTAAAGTACTCATCAAGAAAGCGAAATACCTTTTTGGTGCGATGTGTCTGGCTCCATCTTGCACGAACCACTTGGTGCGTGACTGATCTTCCAATGTTAGCTGTTTGGTGACAAGGTGTTCCAAAATTGCAATGTAATGTTCACTAGTGAGCATTTCGTTTCTCGAATGAAAAAAGGGCTAATAGTGCCTTCGATGCATACCTCAGCCCAAACAATAACTTTGGGGATTACAGTGGTTTTGCTACACACACATGGGGATTTTCAAAACCTCAGAATCACCAGTTTTGTTTATTCATGACTCTGTTCAGTTGGAAGTATGCTTCATCATCAGTAATTGCGAGAATCTGGGTCACAAAGACAGCCAGCCCCCTTTCACCATGGCTCTTACAGGTATAGCCTGTTGGCTCCGGATTTTGAACGGGAGCATGTAGACTTTGTCTTAGGTTTTTCTTCATGCTGGAATGCTTCAAACCAGTCTCTGATTCAGTTCTTTTGATGAATTTCCTTGGATTTTGCTGAATAATTCCAGAAATTATGGAGAAATTTTCGGGAATAACTACAGTTTGCTAAGGCCAACATTCCCCACTAGATCATTAGCCATGCTGCCTGTCCATTGGAATTTGGTGAAGAGCTTGTGAATGGTTTTCTCAACAGGTGCTTTTGGAACATTAAGTTGTGTTGCTGTAGGACTGTGTTCCAACCTGTAGTACTCTAGTACCAGAGAAACAGACTGTTCAGTGTAATACTTGATTTTAACATACTCCTTCAGTATGCTAACATCCTTCCATTTTTCAACAGTAGAACAGATCACTCAGCTGTGTGCACCATTTATAGGCAATCCATGTTTCGATTGCAGTGTCATCTGTTAGCAGCTTTTTTAACTATTTTGAAACTTCTGTATAACTTCTGTACAAAATTCTTACAGCTTTCACAATAAATGTACCATTTGTTGCACCCATCTATCAGTCTTAGTTTTCGAGATATTTAACTTTGAAATCAGGGATTTTTTCACTGGACACCCTGTATTTAGGATGTAGTACACCTTGTGAAGAAAAAGTGTCAGTGTGAATGGAAACAGAAAATGTTTCAAATTATGTGCTTCAACCTTTCTCGTGGGGTCTCCCATGCAATGATTCTATAGATCTTTAGTTTTTTTCGCTGATTGGTTTTGCACAATATTATTACTGTTCAGTAATAAAACAAATGATTGATTGTTAGGTGCATTACCACTTACTGTTGCATGAAACTAAACTATGTAGAATATATGAGAGGGGTATCCTGCGCAATTAAAGACCGCCATGATATTAAATTCCTTTCATTTTAATCCAGAATGAGTTTTTCACAGTTTTTCATTTTCAAGGGCCAGGCACATGTAGGAATATACTTAAATTGATGACATGTCACAATTTTTTAAGAGGTGGCTTGCATGCTCTCAAACACTAGGGCTAGTGAGCTATAAGAAAAACTGTCATACTTCCCTATTATTAAAACATAGCACCTACAATAGGACAGATCACAATTAGCAATGAGACGTACACTGAAGAGCCAAAAAAACTGCCTAATATCGTTTGGGACCTCCGTGAGCACATGGAAGTGCCACAACACAATGTGGCATGGACTCAAGTAATGTCTGAAGTAGTGCTGGAAGGAATTGACACCATGAATCCTGCAGGACTGTCCATAAATCCGTAAGAGTATGAGGGGTGGAGATCTCTTTTAAACAGCACGTTGCAAATCATCCCATATATGCTCAATAATGTTGTTCATGTGTGGGTAGTTTGTCGGTCAGCAGAAGTGTTTAAACTCAGAAGAGTATTCCTGGAGGCACTCTGCAGCAATTACGGATATGTGGGGTGTTTCATTGTCCTGCTGGAATTGCCAAAGTCCATCGGAATACACTATGAACAGCAATGGATACAGGTAATCAGACAGGGTTCTTATATACGTGTCACCTAACAGTCATATCTAGATGTATCGGGGATCCCATATCACTTTAACTGCACACACCCGACACCTTTACAGAGCCTCCAACAGCTTGAACAGTCCCTGCTGACATGCAGGGTCCAAGGATTCATGAAGTTGTCTCCATACCTGTACATGTCCATCTGCTGGATACAATTTGAAATGAGACTCGTCTGACCAGGCAATATGTTTCCGGTCATCAACAGTCCAATGTCGGTGTTGTTGGGCCCAGGCGAGGTGTAAAGCTTTGTGTTGTGTAGTCATCAGGGTATTCGAGTGCAACTTCAGCTGTGAAAGCCCTATCAATGATGTTTCATTGAATGGTTCGCACGCTAATGCATGTTGATGGCCCAGCGTTGAAATCTGCAGCAGTTTGTGGAAGGGTTGCACTTATGTCACGTTGAATGATTCTCTTCCGTCATCATTGGTCCTGTTATTGCAGGATCTTTTTCTGGCTGCAATGATGCCAGAGATATGATGTTTTACCGGATTTCTGATATTCACGGTACACTTGTGAAATTGTCATATGGAAAATCCTCACTTCATCGGTTCCTCAGAGATGCTGTGTCCCATCAGACTATAACACCACATTCAAACTCACTTAAATCTTGATAACCTGCCATTATAGCAGCAGTAACTGATGTAACAACTGCGCCAGATACTTGTTGTCTTATACAGGCATTGCCGACTGTAGGCCATATTCTGTCTGTTTACATGTCTCTGTATTTGAATACGCATGCCTATACCAGTTTCTTTGGTGCTTCAGTGTATATTGGAAACTTTACGAAGATCACATGTCAGCAACCATAAAGAGGTTAAACTTAAAGCCTATAAAAAAAAAAGTGTGACGAGGGCCTCCCGTTGAGTAGACTGTTCGCCAGGTGCAAGTCTTTTGATTTGACATCACTTTGGCGACTTGCGTGTCGATGGGGATGAAATGATGATGATTAAGACAACACAACACCCAGTCCCTGAGCAGAGAAAATCTCTGACCCAGCCAGGAATCGAACCCGGGCCCTTAGGATTGACAATCTGTCGCGCTGACCACTCAGCTACCAGGGGCGGACACTTAAAGCCTATCAACAGATACTATATGTGTATCATACCAGATATGTAGATCATGCCACTTTTTTGTTATTTTTAAGTAATATTACTATTAAACAAAGATACACTTCTCCACTATTAATAGTTATGTATTATTACACACGTGTGGCATTTGGAAAAGGACAATTGTTCAAAAACAACTGTAGTTTAAATAAAAGAAAACGTAAACAACCATTTGAAACATTGGAAAGTTTATCACAAAGTTATTTTAATGAAAATATGAGAATCCAGTAATGAAGATGGGTTTGTTGTCAGAGGCAGTGGTAATTAAATTGTTTGTATTATTGAAAAGAAAAAGAACAAATGATTTAACAGTTTTATCTCACTATAGAAATTCATTTCAGATGTGTCTTAAAGCCTTCCACAAAATTAAACTGCATTTGTATAGATTTGAAAATGTTGTCACAAGCAAGCTATTTAATAATTCAGTCAACATACAAGTTGCCAAATGGTGTCAACTAAGAAGAGTGGCACCTGGCGATCAGTTTACCCAACAGGAGTCCCTAGCCACATACATTTTTTTTTTTCTTGTCTGAGAAACAGCCTCATTGTTCTTGCTTCACAAGTTGACAGTCATTTCTGATGTTGCAGCAGTCAGCTGAAGAATGTGTAGAGAGGTTAACTTTATACATTTATCAAAATATCATGTATAAATTAGTTCCCTGTTGTGAAATATTTAGTTACCAGTTTCTCTTTCTCTTTCTCTCTCTCTCTCTCTCTCTCTCTCTCTCTCTCTCTCTCTCTCATATGAATGTGAGTGTATGGATATGGGTGGGAGTGTACATCTCGCTCTTATGCCGGGTTGTTCCTCCTAAGAGCCAGATGCATTTTCTCTGATGTCTCATCATATATTTGCAATCTGATCCTCCCGCTGGAGGTTCAAGTCCTCTCTCAGGCATAGGTGTGAGTGTTGTCGTTAGGGTTAAGTTAGTTTAAGTAATGTGTAAGTCTAGGGACTGATGACCTCAGCAGTATTGTCCCATAGGAATTCATACACATATGAACATTTTGCAATCTGATTTTTGCAATGTGTAGCTGGAATCAGCCCAAACAAATACTACTCATCAAGTCTTTCATGAGATGCATAGTACTGATTGAAAGCAAGCCTTTGTTTCCCATTACAAACAAAATTATTTTTATTTTAAAATGGAATTTTATGTGC
The DNA here is from genome assembly GCF_023864345.2 of Schistocerca serialis cubense. Classification (NCBI taxonomy): domain Eukaryota; kingdom Metazoa; phylum Arthropoda; class Insecta; order Orthoptera; family Acrididae; genus Schistocerca; species Schistocerca serialis. Next base: position 411,129,341 of record NC_064645.1, read on the forward strand.
CCCTTCTATAGAGTGGTCTCAAATAAGTCTAGTGCTATGCTTGTGTTTGTTTTATTGATGTGTGTTATCAATTGTTTTATCGATATGCATTAACAGGATTGGAACCAAGGACCATGCTGTTGCTGGAGAGGCTAGCGTGACCTCAGCTATACAGATAGCTGTACCGTAGTTGCAACCACAATGGAGGGGTACCTGTTGCGAGGCCAGACAAACATGTGGTTCCTGAAGAGGGGCAGCAACCTTTTCAGTAGTTGCACGGGCAACAGTCTGGATGATTGACTGAATTTCCTTGTAACTTCAACCAAAACAGCATCGCTGTGCTGGTACTGTGAATGGCTGAAAGCACGGGGAAACAACAGCCATAATTTTACCCGAGGGCATGCAGCATGTCTGTATAGTGAAATGACGATGGCGTCCTCCTGTGTAAAATATTCTGGAGATATAATAGTTCCCCATTCAGATCTCCGGGCAGGGACTAATCGGAACCGGCCATTGTGGCCGAGCAGTTCCATGCGCTTCAGTCCGGAACCGCACGACTGCTGCGGTCGCAAGTTTGAATCCTGCCTTGGGCATGGATGTGTGTGATGTCCTTAGGTTAGTTAGGTTTGAGTAGTTCTAAGTTCTAGGGGACTGATGACCTCAGATGTTAAGTCCCTTAGTGCTCAGAGCTATTTGAACCATTTGACTAAGCTGGAGGACGTCGTTATCAGGAGAAAAAAAAACTGGCGTATTGCGTATTGGATCCCTTAATAAAGCAGGTAGGTTAGAAAATTTAAAAAGCTTGAATGGATATGTTAAAGTTTGATATAGTGGGAATTAGTGAAGTTGGCAGGAAAAACAGGACTTCTGGTCAGGTGAATACAGAGCTACACATACAAAATCAGACAAGCGTAATGCAGGAGTAGGTTTAATAATGAATAAAAAATTGGAATGTGTATAAGTTACTATAAACAGCATACTGAAAGCATTATTATAGCCAAGACAGACACAAAGCCCACACCTACCACAGTAGTACAAGTTTAAATACCAAGTAGCTCTGCAGATGATGAAGAGATTGAAGAAATGTATGATGAGATAAAAGAAATTACTCAGATAGTTAAGGGAGATGAAAATTTAGTTGTCATGGGGGCTGGAATTTGGTGGTAGGAAAAGGAAGAAAAGGAATAGTAGTAGGTGAATATGGACTGGGTTTAAGGAATGAAAGAGGAAGCTGTGTGACAGAATTTTGCACAGAGCATAACTTAATCATCGCTAACACTTGGTTTAAATCATGAAATATGGTTGTATATGTGGAAGAGACCTGGAGACACTGGAAGGTTTCAAATTGACAGGGAACCAGGTTTTAAATTGCAAGACATTTCCAGGGGCAGATGTAGACTCCGACTATAATTCATTGGTTATGAACTGCAGATTAAAACTGAAGAAACTGCAAAAAGATAGAAATTGAAGGAGATGGGATCTGGATTAACTGAAAGAACCAGAGGTTGTAGAGACTTTCAGAGGGAGCATTAGGGAACAGTTGAGAAGAACAAGGGAAAGGAATACATTAGAAGAAGAATGGGTAGCTTCGAGAGATGAAATAGTGAAGACAGCAGAGGATCAAGTAGGTAAAAAGATGAGGGCTAATACAAATCCCTGGATAACACAAGAGATATTGAATTTAATTGATGAAAGGAGAAAATATAAAAAAGCAGTAAATGAAGAAGGTCAAAAGGAATACAGACATCTCAAAAATGAGATTGACAAGAAGTGCAAAATGGCTTAGTGGGAATGGCCAGAGGACAAATGTATGTATGTAGAAGCATATATGACCAGGGGTAAGACAGATGCCGTCTACAGGAAAATTAAAGAGACCTTTGGAGAAAAGAGAACCACCTGTATGAATCTCAGGAGCTCAGATGGAAAACCAGTCCTAAGCAAAGAAGGGAAAGCAGAAAGATAGAAATAGTATATAGAGGGTCTATACAAGGGTGATGTACTTGAGGGCAATATTATGCAAATGGAAGAGGACATAGATGAAGATGAGATGAGAGATATGATACTGCGTGAAGGATTCAACGGAGCATTGAGAGACTTAAGTTACAACAAGACCCTGGGAAAAGACAACATTCGGTTAGAGCTACTGATCGCCTTGGGAGAGCCAGCCCTGACAACTCTCTTCCATCTGGTGTGCAAGATGAATGAGACAGGTGAAATACCCTCAGACTTCAAGGAGAATATAATAATTCCAATTACAAAGAAATCAGGTGCTGACAGATGTGAAAATTATGAAACTGTCATTTTAATAAGTCATGGTTGCAAAATAGTAACACGAATTCTTTGCAGGCAAATGGAAAAACTGGTAGAAGCTGACCTCAGGGAATATGCATTTGTAGATTTAGAGAAAGCTTCTGACAATGTTGACTGGAAAACTCTCTTTCAAATTCTGAAGGTGACAGGGATGAAATTCAGGCAGTGAAAGGCTATTTGCAATTTGTACAGAAACCAGATGGCAATTATAAGGGTTGAGGGGCACGAAAGGGAAGCAGTGGTTGAGAAGGGAGTGAGACAGGGCTGTAGCCTATCCCCCATGTTATTCAATGTGTATATTGAGCAAGCAGTAAAGGAAACAAAAGAAATATTTGGAGTAGGAATTAAAATCCCGGGAAAAGAAATAAAAACCTTGAGGTTTGACAATGACATTGCAATTCTCTCAGAGACAGCAAAGGCCTTGGAGGAAGACACTGTCTTGAAAGGAGGATATAAGATGAACATCAACAAAGCAAATTGAAGATAATGGAATGTAGTCAAATTAAATCAGGTGGTGTGCTGAGGGAATTACGTTAGGAAATGATACACTTAAAGTAGTAGATGAGTTTTGCTATCTGGCAGCAAAATAACTAATGATGGCCGAAGTAGAGAGAATGTAAAATGTAAACTGGCAATGGCAAGGAAAGCGTTCCTGAAAAAGAGAAATAAATTTTGTTAACATTGAGTATAGATTTAAGTGTCAGGAAGGCTTTCCTGGAAGTATTTGTATGGAGTGTAGCCATGTATGGAATTGGAACATGGATGATAAACAGTTTAGACATGAAGAGAATAGACACTTTTGAAATGATATACTACAGGAGAATGCTGAATATTAGATGGATAGATTGTTTAATTATTGAGGAGGTACCGAATAGAATTGGAGAGAAGAGGAATTTGTGGCACAACTTGACTGGAAGAAGGGATTGATTGGTAGGACACGTTCATAGGCATCACGGGAACACCAATTTAGTGTTGGAGGGAAGTGTTAAAATCGTAGAGGGAGACAAAGAGATGAATACAGTAAGCAGATTCAGAGGGATGTAGGTTGCAGTAGCTAGTCAGAGATGAAGAGGCTTGCACAGGATAGAGTAGCATGGAGAGCTGCATCAAACCAGTCTTTGGTCTGAAGACAACAACAACAACAACAACAACAACAACATTAACAGGGACAGTAAAACATGAAGAGTGACCAGTATGCCAGTGGCAATTGAAGCAATGGGATAATGCTATTGAAAGAGCATATAAAATTCTGCTTTAAAAATTAAACTGCAAATATCTACCAAAATACCACATAAAGTGCACCTCATGACTCTTTGGAGCGGGACACACACACACACACACACACACACACACACACACACACACAGACATCCTAACCACATTCCACCTGATTATCATTCCAATTTGTATTGCTGTGCCATCCTCCTGATGCAGTGTATGAGGGTAAGCCAACAAGTATCTGCAGTTTCGCTCTGATTGTCTTTAGGTTGGCTCTATTGCTTTGTATGCTCACCAGTCAGTAGATGACATCATTACCTTAATCTGTGGTATGTTTCAAAGTTATCACAATGTCCACTTTGCCTTGTTGCGATGTAAAGATGGCCACACCACTCTCTGTTTGCACTATAGAAGAATAGTGTTCTGTAATCCATTTCTTTGTTGTCTGAAGGTGTATCGGGGGTGGCAATTCACAGGAGAATTTCAGCACAACACAGGGACAATTTTTTATCACAGTGAAGTGTTTGTCAGTGATTGAACATTTCAAAAGTGGTCTAACAAGCATGAAGGATGAGGAAAGAGTGGGGCATCCAGCTAAAGCCACAAATTACGCCAGTATTGAGCAATTCTGTGCTTTGAATCTGAATAACAGATAAGTGACTGTTTATGTGGCAAAAAATATGCAGATTAGTCTACTTAATGGTGCTTAAGAGGCCTTCCATTCAGCCCCAGTCAGAGAGCAGTGAGTACTTGGGTTGCTGTGCCACAATTTTTTTTTTTTTTTTGTGTTGGGGGGGAGGAGGGGTGTATTGGAAAACTTGTGCAATAGTGGGTCAAGTGCATCAAAAAATGGGGTGACTATATTGATAGATGATTTCAATAAAATTGTGTTCTCTTGTTGTAATAGCTTACCCTTGTACTTGGCAGTGTGAAGCAACATAATCATCTCAGCTTTTGATTTGTTTTACTTTGAAAAATCTGCATTTGATTGCACCTGTTAACATCTTGATATGACTATTTAAGAGTCAGCCATAAAATTAGTGTGTTAATAACTTAATATGTTTAGAAAAGTATGCATATGTCCATGTGGAAAGTGAGGTCTTCATTGTGTGTAGTAAAAACATTAATAGGGAAAGGCAACCTATCACCTATAGCAGATCAACGTGTGGAACACAGAAACACACAACAGAAAACTGCATTCACACTAGCTTTTGAGCAATAGCTCTTTTTCTAGCACAAGTACACACACACACAGACACCCAAACGCACACTGCTGTACTCATGGGAAGAAAGTGGGAATGTTAGCAATTTTTCTGAATAATTGGAAGTAGATCTGAACCAATTTATCCCTCTGCTGTAGGCTTTAATTTGTAGTATGGGGCATGTGGAAGTGGTAGTGTCTTTCGGCCACAGCTGACCATTATCTCAAGGCGCACTGGCACTCAGCTCTCACTTGTTAGCTCCAAGGAGTATCGCTTGGGCAAAAGTGTCTCTCACTTGTTAGCTCCAAGGAGTATCACTTGGGCAAAAGTGTAATTAAATTACTTTAAATGTAAAAAGAGGCTTTAGAATGTTGAAAGGTAACTGGATTTATCACAATTCTTTCAAGGGCTCTAAATTAGTGATGGATCTCATCCTGATGACAGTCAGAACCAAGGAAAGAGCATTAAATGAGGGACTAAACAAACAAAATCACGAACAACTGTAGGACAAAAGCAAACTGTTGCTTTTCATTTGTTATGTATAAAACTTAAGAGATGGAACTGTAGATACTATTACACTGACCTGGAAATGCGAAGAATTGATTGATGTAATGGAAAGAAGGAAACTAGGTGTGCTGGGCCTCACTGGAACAAAGTGGAGAACAACAGGAAAGTAGCTTTTATGACATAATTTCATCCTCTGCTGGTGTGGCATTAAAAATGAAGCTAAACATTGGGTAGACTTTATTCTCAGCAGAGAACAGTCAGGTGTCATGTACATTAATGAAAAAATGATAAAACTGATTCCAGCGACACACAACAAAATAATAACTATAGTACAAGCCTAAGCATGCCAGCCAGGCTGCCCTGTCAAAGAAAAAAGAATATTTCAGGAACAGCTGGAGGACCATGTTGATGAAAATGTAATAGTCATGTTGTTGTTGTTGTTGTTGTTGTTGATGTTGTGGTCTTCAATCCTGAGACTAGTTTGATGCAGCTCTCCATGCTACTCTATCCTGTGCAAGCTTCTTCATCCCCCAATACTTACTGCAACCTACATCCTTCTGAATCTGCTTAGTGTATTCACCTCTTGGTCTCCCTCTGCGATTTTTACCCTCCACGCTGCCCTCCAATGATAAATTTGTGATCCCTTGATGCCTCAGAACGTGTCCTACCAACCGGTCCCTTCTTCTTGTCAAGTTGTGCCACAAACTCCTCTTCTCCCCAATTCTATTCAATACCTCCTCATTAGTTATGTGATCTACCCATCTAATCTTCAGCATTCTTCGGTAGCACCACATTTCAAAAGCTTCTATTCTCTTCTTGTCCAAACTACTTATCGTCCATGTTTGACTTCCATACATGGCTACACTCAATAAAAATACTTTCAGAAACAACTTCCTGACACTTAAATCTATACTCGATGTTAGCAAATTTCTCTCCTTCAGAAACGCTTTCCTTGCCATTGCCAGTCTACATTTTATATCCTCTCTACTTCGACCATCATCAGTTATTTTGCTCCCCAAATAGCTAAACTCCTTTACTCCTTCAAGTGTCTCATTTCCTAATCTAATTCCCTCAGCCTCACCCGACTTAATTCGACTACATTCCATTATCCTCGTTTTGCTTTTGTTGATGTTCATCTTATATCCGCCTTTCAGGACACTGTCCATTCTGTTCAACCGCTCTTCCAAGTCCTTTGCTGTCTCTGACAGAATTACAATGTAATCGGCGAACCTCAAAGATTTTATTTCTTCTCCATGGATTTTGATACCTACTCTGAATTTTTCTTTTGTTTCCTTTACTGCTTGCTCAATATACAGATTGAATAACATCGGGGAGAGGCTACAACCCTCTCTCACTCCCTTCCCAACCACTGCTTCCCTTTCGTGCCGCTCGACTCATAACTGCCATCTGGTTTCTGTACAAATTGTAAATAGCCTTTCGCTCCCTGTATTTTACCCCTGCCACATTTAGAATTTGAAAGAGAGTATTCCAGTCAACATTGTCAAAAGCTTTCTGTAAGTCTACAAATGCTAGAAATGTAGGTTTGCCTTTCCTTAATCTTTCTTCTAAGATAAGTTGTAAGGTCAGTATTGCCTCATGTGTTCCAATATTTCTACGGAATCCAAACTGATCTTCCCCGAGGTCGGCTTCTACCAGTTTTTCCATTCATCTGTGAAGAATTCGCGTTAGTATTCTGCAGCTATGATTTATTAAACTGATAGTTCGTTAATTTTCACATCTGTCAACACCTGCTTTCTTTGGGATTAGAATTATTATATTCTTCTTGAAGTCTGAGGGTATTTCGCCTGTCTCATACATCCTGATCACCAGATGGTAGAGTTTGGTCAGGACTGGCTCTCCCAAGGCCATCAGTAGTTCTAATGTAATGTTGTGTAATCCTGGGGCCTTGTTGCGACTCAGGTCTTTCAGTGTTCTGTCAAACTCTTCACGCAGTATCATATCTCCCATTTCATCTTCATCTACATCCTCTTCCATTTCCATAATATTGTCCTCAAGTACGTCACCCTTGTATAGACCCTCTATATACTCCTTCCACCTTTCTGCTTTCCCTTCTTTGCTTAGAACTGTGTTTCCATCTGAGCTCTTAATATTCGTACAAGTAGCTCTCTTTTATCCAAAGGTTTCTTTAATTTTCCTGTAGGCAGTATCTATCTTACCCCTAGTGAGATAAGCCTCTACATCCTTGCATTTGTCCTTGTAGTCATCCCTGCTTAGCCATTTTGCACTTCCTGTCGATCTCATTTTTGAGATGTTTGTATTCCTTTTTACCTGCTTCATTTACTGCATTTTTATATTTTCTCCTTTCATCAATTAAATTCAATGTTTCTTCTGTTACCCAAGGATTTCTACTAGCCCTCACCTTTTTACCTACTTGATACTCTGCTGCTTCACTACTTCATCCCTCAGAGCTACCCATTCTTCTTCTACTGTATTTCTTTCCCCCATTCCTGTCAATTGTTCCCTTATACTCCCCCTGAAACTGTGTACAACCTCTGGTTTAGTCAGTTTATCCAGGTCCCATCTCCTTAAATTCCCACCTTTTTGCAGTTTTTTCAGTTTTAATCTATAGTTCATAACCAATAGACTGTGGTCAGAGTCCACATCTGCCCCTGGAAAATGTCTTACAATTTAAAACCTGGTTCCTAAATCTCTGTCTTACCATTATATAATCTATCTGATACCTTTTAGTACCTCCAGGATTCTTCCATGTATACAACCGTCTTTTATGATTCTTGAACCAAGTGTTAGCTACGATGAAGTTACGCTCTGAGCAAAATTCTACCAGATGGCTTCCTCTTTCATTTCTTACCCCCAGTCCATATTCACCTACTATTTTTCCTTCTCTCCCTTTTCCTACTCTCGAATTCCAGTCACCCATGACTATTGAATTTTCGTCTCCCTCACTGCCTGAATAATTTCTTTTATCTCATCATACATTTCATCAATTTCTTCATCATCTGCAGAGCTAGTTTGCATATGAACTCGTACTACTGTAGTGGGCATGGGCTTCGTGTCTATCTTGGCCACAATAATGTGTTGACTATACTGTTTGTAGTAGCTTACCTGCACTCCCATTTTCCTATTCGTCATTAAACCTACTCCTGCATTACACCTATTTGGTTTTGTATTTATAACCGTGTATTCACCTGACCAAAAGTCTTGTTCCTCCTGCTACCGAACTTCACTAATTCTCACTGTATCTAACTTTAACCTATCCATTTCCCTTTTTAAATTTTCTAACCTACCTGCCTGATTAATGGTCCTGACATTCCACGCTCCAATCCATAGAACGCCAGTATTCTTTCTCCTGATAATGACGTCCTCTTGAGTAGTCTCTGCCCGGAGATCCGAATGGGGGACTATTTTACCTCTGGAATATTTTACCCAAGAAGACTCCATCATCATTTAACCATACAGTAATAATAGTTATGGGAGATCTAAATGCACAAGTTGGGAAGGATAGAACAAACAATAAGACTGTCATTGGCCTATTTGGATATGCAAGCAGAAATACATGGGAGAATAACTACTCTCTTTCTGTAGAAAAAACTCATTGACTATCAAGAACATAGGGATGAAAAATAGAGGCAGCCACAAAATATCAAAATAAGTTGGTTTAAAAGATGGAAATCTCTAATTGGTTTCATCGTAAAAAATTATGGAAGAAGTAGATTGGTTAACAGATGTGAAGACTATACATAGCGAAGACTTGAATGACTATCATAGGTTAACAGCGGCAATCTTCTCAAGCACTGTGTTTACAAAGGTTAGGTTGCAAAGAAAACAAAAGATGAAGAACTAGGAGCTAGAAAGGTGAAAAAGTGGAGTTCCTTTTTACAAGTAATAAGGGATAAGTTACCTACCAGTGCAATACAAAGTGATGAAGAACAATGTGGAAAGAGTTTTGGGATGCCTGTGTTGGAGAAACAACAAAGAACTGCGGGAATACAAGCACCAGAGTTAGAGAACGAGAAACACCACAATGAAACAAAAGGATAAAAGATAAAGTACATCCAAGAAACCAAAGAAACTGTTGGACAAAAAGAAACATAAAGCAGACGACTCTGAAGAATGAAAAGCACATGAAAATACTGACCCAAGAATACAGGCAATGAAAACTAATTGTAAAATGTGTATTAGCTGAGGAGAAAAACAAATGCTGGGAGGAATTTACAGACAAACTCACAGTAAACTGCAATGATAATAAGAAACTCCTTGACAAAGTAATAAGCTAAGGCCAAGAATCCATGAAGTTGTGGGAAATAGGATACCGGCAGTGTGGTAGCAGAATAGTGCCACGGCATAGAGATACTATTTATTAGCGAACACACATACATAACATTTGTAAGCTTTACGAGTGTACAGAGCATAACAGTAACTCCCACTGCCTCATGGGATAGTGATGATCATTTACCGAGTCAGAGATATTATGCCGCCATAGAGCACCCCATGCTGTGTGTAGTGATGCGGTGGCGTCCATGGTTCGTCTCTGTAGTTATTCATTGGTGAGGCTTGTGACCTCATTGTCATGATGTAATCATGAGTACTCGGCTTCCTGTGAGTGTAGTTGATTGAAAAGTTCTTCTTTTTGTAGCTTCAGGTTGAGTGGTGTGGCAAGTGGTGGCATTGTGACCGAGGGCGTTGCAGTGACAGCAGGTAGTATATTGCTGACCACACCACAGATTGACTGCTAGCCATCCCATCAGATTTAAATCTTGCAGTAGTTGGTAGTGCCAGAGGAAGTTGACTACAAGGACCGGTTTAGCTGTCTCTGCCACTAGGAATGTCCAAGGTATTTGCGTATCCATGCCAAGCTCAAGTGTGATGTGTGCCTTTCCTGGAACTGCAATTGGCTGGGCACATTTGCAGCATCGATGGCAACAGTGTAGCAGGTGCAAGATCAGGCTGTAGAGTGCTCACATCAGCCATGGTATCAACAAGGAAATATATGTGCAGGCACCTGTCATGGACAAATAGTCTTGGCCATCTGCCCGTTGAAATGCTGCATTGTTGCTGTTTCGTTGTGGTGTGCAGAGGTGTCTTGTTATTGAAGAGTGGCCTGCTGCACCTATGTCAGGTCACAGTACTAGTTAGGGTAGATGCAGGGTAGTCTGCAGTGCAATGCATCCTGCCCAAATCTGGTTCGAAACTAGAAGTAGCGTTGTTGTGTGCTGGGCATGGAAGCAGGTGATGCACTTGGTTGGGGCGGCTTTTGTTTATACACAGTTGGGGCAGTGGCCGACTAGGGGGGGGGGGGTGACAACCTCAGCTGTCGCTGTAGGTGTCTGTTGTCCACTGGTGCTTGGAGTGGTAGAGGTGGGGAGCGTAGCCCAGTTTGGGTCGGTCTGGCCATTGTTGGGCAGTTTGCGGCTGCATGGAATGTTGGGGCAGCTCGGCCAGGATTGTGCAAACTCAGCTTCAGTGCAGACATATTGAGATCAGATGCAGCGTGACACTGTAGGTTTTTGACTAGAATGCGATGTTGTGATAGTGCGTGCATTCTGTCAGCAGGTTGAAGTTTAAGCTCTTGTGGTGCCTCTTCATGCACTAGTATTGCTGTTTGGATATTCACTGGCAGTTTTAGGAGCCAATGTGTTTATAGTGTGTGATCAGGCAGGAGCTCTGGGTCAATTAGAACTCACAGGTGGCACCAGAGGGAAGAAGGCGTGCTGTTGTTGCCCAAAGTAGTCTCTTTGACGATGACATATAGTTGCTGCTCAGGCGTTTGTACTAGTCATCGGAGCAGCAGTGTCTTAGCAGTTTCATATTTGTGAGAGTGTGGAACATCCAAAAGCAAGTTGCTAATAAGATCCGCACTGTCTCTGAGGTGATTAAGAGGGGACAAACTTCTCATCATCATCAATGATGCCACTGTCTGACATCAAACACTCGCTTAGGGCAAACCACATCATGGGACAGTCCGTGTGGAATAATGGTAGTTTTGGATGGTGGTGAACAGTATGATGGTTGTCAATGGTTTAATTGTAAGGCACTATCACGAGGAGAGCATGGAGCAATGTGGGAGACTTGGGTGGTGCAGGAGCATCGGTGCGCAAGATGGACAGGAAATACGGCTTGATGTAGGGCAGCCTGTATGAGGTGCGTCATGTTGCGGCATGGGTGTCTAATGTGCATAGAACTTGGGTGGCTGTTGGAAGAATAGCCGTACATGTGAGTGAAGTTCTGGAACGATGCAATGCATACAACTTTTCCAATGTCAGAATTATGAGACAGTGAACAATGCATGTGAGAGTGCATGTAAGGTCCTGGCACTGTATGGAAGGAAGGCATGGTCCATTTATTATCCAATGGCACTGTCTGTGTCTCATGGAGTTTGTGCAGATGTGCAGTCATTTGCGGTGTGACTGATGTGGGTGTGACATCACTCAAACCGGGAAGAAGCGGTATCCGACCTTGCCAACGTTAGGTCATGAAAAATGCTTTCTTGGAGTCAATAGTTGGTATTGGTGCTGGGTGATGCAAATGTGAAGCATGGAGCTGGACTGGAAGCGAGTCGGTTGTGATGCCTTGTGCAGCTGGGAAATGAGAGACATCATAGTCTGTCTCACGGAACTCACGTATAGTCACAACAGTCAGAACAAGATTTGGAAAATTGGAAAGCACAAATACTGAAAGGTGATGTAAACCTTGATCCTGTGGTCCATTGGCAGATGGATGACAAAATGGAATGACGGAGTGGTATGGTGCAATCATTATTGTTCAGTCATAATGGCACTGTGGGTGTCCATATGCTTCAGGCTCTTAATGTGAATGTCATAATGTTCATAATCACTAGTGCTGGAACACACTATGTTTCCTGTGCAAAAGTTGAAGGCACTTAGATTAATGTTTGTTATGAAGGCGGGCAGCCATTGTTTATTGTGACTCTCTGCTACACTTTTGTCTGATATACCAGGAATAGATTCACTATCAAATATGGAGTATTTATTTTAAAGTATTTGGTAAATTCAACACTTGTCAGAGCACAGTTTGCTGCTTGGCAGCAGCAGCGATGTGAAGTTGCTCTGAAGATGTGGCAGACAATGAAGGCATTGTCGCTATGTCATTTTGGCACTGTAGTATTGTCCAAGCCTTGGCAGATATTTAATGATTTTGCACATGGGATGTTCATAGAATTCACGAGCACTTGTTGAGAGATGTCAACATTACCGAAGAAACGGCTGGGTTGTACCATTTGTAACAGCAGCATTCTTGATGGTGTAACTGGTGTGGCAGATTTTCTGTGGTGCGATGCAGGTATTCAGGGTCACCACTGTGGGAAATAGGGTAGCGGCAGCATGATAGCAGAATCGTGACACAGCACAGAGGTACGTTTTCCACACTGCTTATTTGTAAGCACACATACATAACACATGTCAACATCGTTAGCATACAGAGCGTACTAACTCTTACTGCCTCACTGGACAGCGATCCTCATTTTCCGAATCGGGAATGTTATGCCACATAAGGTAGTTGAGGGCAAAGATGAGAGCCTAGTCAGAAACATGACAGATATTCAAACAATAATGGAGGAATTCTTCAACGAACTCTTGAATGAATTGAGGCATGAACAACAACTGAATGATAATGAAATGCAGAGTGGGCATTGTGATTAGAACAGAAGCAATAAAGAAACAGCACTACTATGCAGGTTGGAAGTCGAACTCCTCTGAAAAGCATGAGCAAAGGAAAATCTAATGGAGTTGATGAATTAAATGCAGATATAATCAAGGCAACAGGAACATATGGAATCCATTGGCTGTACAGTGTGTTAAATGAAATCTGTAGAAAGAACGAAATCACTGCTGATTGGGCCAAACATGTAATTATACCATCATTCAAAAACATTAGTAGAAAACTACCTCAAAATAACAGATGTACAACATTGTTTTGTGTGGATTAAAAACTTTTGGGGGAAGTCATAGGAAATAGACTGCAAAGGATAATTGAACGTACCTGGAGGAAGAAACATGTGGGTTTCTGAAAAACAGGAGTTCAATTCACCTGATCTTCGCAACAAGAAAACACTTGGAGAAAGATAAAAGCATCAGCTTGTCTTCCTAGACATAGAAAAGCCTATGACAGTGTACCAGATTCCAAAGTCTGGGAATGTCTAGAGAGAATAAATGTACCCAAGATACTGATTGAGAAAGTGAAGATGCTGTGCAGAAGATGCAGAGTAGGAAATGGAGAATGGTATGAGACTAAATATAGAGTCCACCAGAGGAGTACCTTGTATCACTTCTTCTCATCATTGTGAAGAATGATATCATGGAAAGGAAAAAGGAGACAAATGAGGTGGAATCCAAAATTTTCAGGACTATTGCCGCCATCTGGAAAGTAGAAGTAGTAGATATTTGCACCGCTAGGTGGCGAGAGCTGCATATCCGATGAGTCAGTGTGCAGAGTGGCATTTAGCTGGGAGGATGTGTTGCATGCCCACAGTGATTTCCGTAATACTCTGTGTTTGGTGTGTAGTGATTTTACGATGGATCCGCGAACAGAACAGTGCATGTGTATCAGATTCTGTGCAAATCCCGGGAAAAGTGCTACAGAGACCCTTGGAATGATGCAACAAGTGTTTGGGGGACAGAGCATAAGCCGTACGTGTGTGTTTGAGTGGCATGCTCGGTTCAGGGCTGGCCGCACAGATGTCGAAGATGATGCTCACACTGGAAGGCCTGTTAGCCGCACATCACCAGACATTGTTGCCAAACTTCAACAATAGGTTCATGCTGATCGACGTTGAACCGTTCAAGACCTTGCAGATGAAGTGAGTATTGGCTATGGGACATGTCAACGAATGTTGACTGATGAATTGCGTCACCGCAAAATTTGGCCAAGGATCTTGACTGTCAATCAGAAGGCACAGCGTGTTGAAGTGTGCACGGACCTTTGTCAGACCGCATCTGATGATCCAACCTTCTTGTCATGGATTATGACCTGCGACGAGAGCTGGATTTACGGTTGTGACCTAGAGACAAAGCAACATTCGTCCCAATAGAAGAGCCCGGGCTCTCCAAGAACCAAAAAAGCAAGACAGGTGAAGAGCACGACTATTGTTTTCTTTGATACCAAGGGAATTGTGCACAAAGATTTCGTCCCACCCAACCAAACTGTGAACTTCCGTACTACTGTGACATTTTGCGACAGCTCTGTGAAAACATGCGGTGCCGACGACCTGAACTTAGGTGTCGAGGGAACTGGCTGTTGCATCACGACAACTTGCCCCATCACATGTCTTGCTCACCAGGACCTTTTTGGTAAAAAACAACATGGTAGTTTTACCCCACCCACCGTACTCCCCAGATTTGGCACCTTGCGACTTCACGCTATTCCCAAAACAAAATCAAGTTAAAAAGCCATTGGTTCGACAGTCTAGAGAGGATTCAAGAAGCATCACTGGTGGTGATAAACACCCTCAAAGAACACGACTTCCAGGTAATGTTTGACCAATGGCAGAAGCACTGGGACTGGTCTGTATGTGCAGATGGGAACTACTTCGAGGATGATGGTGACCATTAGTCCAAAGGTAAAGTTTTCAACAAATGGCAGCACCAGTCCCAAAAAGTTTGGATAGCACCTCGTATGGACCTGAAATGAAATGAGTTGTGTTCACTGGTGACATTATTATGTGGGGAGAAACTAATGCAGTCCAAGAAAAACTAAATATATGGTACAATTACTTTGAGGAGTTTGATCTCAGAGTCAGTGATCAAAGACTTGTAAAGGTAAGTAGACAAGGACAGTCTGATTTACAAATAAATGGAAGACCGCTTCATAATCTGTGTCATTTCCTATATTTGAGCAGTGTGATAGAATCTACAAACTTACCTTGAAGTGAAGTTCTAAACTGTGCACAGAAAGCTGCCCAGTTTTACAATCAAGTAAAATGCTTCCTTTGGGACAATCAGATACCACACAAGGCAAAACTAACCATCTCCAGTACCTTCTATACTCTCATTGTGACCTGTGCCCTGACAAGAGGCAGTGGTTAACCAGATCCAAGCTACTGACATGGTGTCTACTAGATCTGTGCTGAGGCAAACAAAAAAGAGTAAGGTAAGGAATGAAAGAAACAGAATGGGTGCAGCTGGAAATGCAGTGTGCTGGAAAAAACTCTGCCAGTCTAGTGTAAGATGGCCTGACCATGTGAAATGGGTGAAGAGAACAGATCGTCAAGAAATTCTTTGAAATGACTGTAAATGGGAAAAGATATGTGAGACAGCCAAAGAGAAGATGGTTTGGCATAGTCAAGAAGGATGATGTCAAAGGTAGTCTCCTTTTGGATAAGTTCCTTTAGGAAGTGCTCAAAAAGTTTGAATAGGCTCATCACCAGCACCCCGGAAACGGGTGTGACTTGATGATGATGACGACCCACTTCCCTTTTCTTTCTTCCTTCCTCTTTAGCTGTGGTCATTTGCTACACATTTCTGCCTAGTTGTTTCTCAAGACTGTTTATAGTATACATAACTATTACATTGCCATGGTTGGTTGCAACTTCCCAGCTATTGAATGTCATTAGCTACAAGTAAAGTTGCTCTCAGGACAAATGGAATCTGTATTTTCCCATTTTTGTTTCTATTTCTTTTCCTTCTTTTCTTTTCTTTTTTGCGCTGAGATATTATTCAATCAAATGATTGTTTGCAAAATGTCTTTTTGTGTGTATATATGTCTGAAGTATGTTTTATGTTTTCTTTCTTTTTTTCCATGCTTGTTGACTAAAGTGGCAGTACTGGCAGCAGTCGAGTTCTTCAGGGACAGGATTTTGTAATTGATGCTGGTATACATCTCTCTGGAAAACAAACAACACACATACCCAGTCCCCGCAGAGGGCACAGCCAGCAGGGTCGACACCAGAACAGGAGAAGTTGGGCTGGATCATCGAGTCCAAAGAGCAGAGGCCAGACAGACAACAGTGCACCTTTGCAAGGGACGAGTGACATTGATCTTTTAGATACAGGACAAAGTGATAATGGTAGAGTAGTTGCATGTGAGGGTGCTGCAGGTGGAGCTAACTATCAACAAAATCCACTGCTGCAGAATGTGAAACCAACAGGTATAGCTAGAGGAGTGATACATAATACTGTCAATAAAGATAGATCCGGGGCTTCCAAGGTTCCCATGGGGAAGCCAGGACGTGCAAGTTCCTCTTTATTAGGCAGTCCGGTGATCATGAGGTCTAACAGAGGTAGAGGTAACAGAGACACTGCACACAGGAATAGTGTTGCTGCCATCCCAGTGAGAACAGAAAATGTGCAGCCCTCTGGTAGGCAGGGTGAGGAAGATGGTAAGGCATCAGTGGTACGAAGGCGTAGTGGGCAGTTTTCAGGTGGGAAGACTGCTGCAGGTGGTAGAGGCACACAATACACACTGAAAAGAAACAGTGCGATTGAAATGCATTTAGGAAATTCCAGGGACCGAGAACATTTTACTGGTAGGAGAAGTGCAACATTTGAAGGAATTCCAACTTATCAGTCTCCAAAATCTGTGATTCAGGCTCATAGAACATCATCAAAAACTGTGGCTAAAGATAAGGATAAATTTGTGGGTTCATCAATTCCATCCTCTAACATAACTGTGCAGAAGGAAAATGATGAAACACAGAATGCTGGAAGCAACATTAAAGTGTCTGCACAGGAAACAAGAGACAGCTCTGAAAAAGAAATGATGCCTGCTGGAAAGCTGGACACAAATAAAAAGCTGTTTTCTAGAGTGAATATTTGTGGCAAAGCAGTTGCAAATGTTGTTGACAACAAACATGAGAACTATGTGGAAGAGGGCCTGTCATTAGTGATAAATGAATCCAAGGTACAGTTTGATGAGACAAAACTACGTAATGTGACTGATCAAACTAAGAAAAATACAGCAGGAGAGAGTAATGAGACTGTCATAATTTCTGGATGTTCAACAGAAAAAGGTGATGGAGAGAAAGCAGTACATAATAATATTATTACTGGGAAAGTAGAAGCAAGAAGTGCCAGACAGGCAAGAAATAATGATTGCTCACAAATTAATTACATCAGTGCCTTAGACAAACAAGGGTCTAAGAACAAAATGGGCAGTAATAACAGCATTCATAAAGGCAGCAGTGAACAGAAAGCAATGAATTACTTACACCTGAGGGAAGCATCAGGGAGTCCAGAGAACCCAGGAGACTATGGTAATGCAGTCAGTAAAGGAGTCATAAAGAGTAAAATCTTATCAGACAATCAGCTGGAGGATTTAGGTGGAAGGCAGCAGACCATGTGCAACACGATTGATCAAATTCCTTTTAATGCAACTGGAAAGACACCAGTGAAAGAAGAATTTTTAGATGAACTAGGTGGAAATTTCAGTCCTGTAGTGAGGAGGGAACCAGAAACTGCAGTTGCTAAGAATGACAGGAGAGATATAAGCACTGAAAAAAATGGAGAAACAGTCAAGCAGATTTCAAGAAGGAGCTTTAACCTGGACAATTATGCAGCTCTGAGACCTTCTCCTCAAGATATGCATTTACTGGTAAATTCCTCCCCTACCTTTGAAAGACAAACAGTGTCAACTGTGGGTCCAGCTCAACGGCGAATAAGTAGCAACAGACACAGCTTTGGCGCAGTTCTGGCAACACCAGTGCCTCCGAGACGTCACAGTTCCCTTGATCGCCTGGGTGGACCGAGATCTGATCTTCATGAGGAGGGCTTGGGATCACCTAGGAGTGGTAGCTGTCGTTCTAGCCCTACCTCAGGACTGCCTGCTAGTAAACTACCCATCCTTAGGTCAGTATATATTTTATTATTGTGACTAATGTAATTGTGGTTTCTGATTGCGAGATTATTTGTTTCAAAATGCATTTTCATTGCTGGCTTTTACAATTATCTATGAAATGTAACCCAAGACAGGACTCAGGATGAGAGTCACTTCTCAGGGATCTAAAGAAGACACACACTAGCAAGAGGTAATCAAAGAGCAGAAACAGTTATTTGGGGTTGGCGTGTATAAGCAGTAAATTGTGGAGAAGTGCAAATGAGATGACACTGTTTTAATGTTCAATTGTCGAAAAAACCTAGGAATTTGGATAGTTGAAACAAACTCTGTAACTCACCTCCTCATACGTAATTTGATAGTAAAAGATTTCCTTTGATGACTTCTTTGAACTCTAGTTTTCTTGCTATCACTGGCCTGTGTTTTATGAGATGAAAATATGTTCTTTCCTCTTTGATTTACTCCTTGTGATAACTTTCTTATCATTCATTATTCTTATGCTGCAGTTTGTGTGAAGCAATACACTTGCTCTAGATACAGTCATCGTCTGTATACAGATCATCTCACATGGTAAGCTGTAATTTTTTGTGAAATTTTGATATTACCGTCTACATTCCACCGTTTGTATAGTTTTCATCCATTCATCATGGTCTGTAGATACAGCCGTGGAGGAGGACTTATAGCAAGATGGAAGAAGTCAAGATATACATTAATAAGATATACGTTAGTAAGATTAATGAGATATACATTAATAATTAAATTTAACATAGTAAAATTAACAGGATGTCTGAAAGTTTTTTTTAATCTTACTGCTATCTCAATTACATTAACTAGCCCTCATTGCCTCCTTTCTTTTCCTTATTATTCATGTGTTCTTATGCTCTTCACTGTCTTTATTTAACCAGGTCACTGTATTAATTTAACTCTTTTTCATTGCCACTTCTTCTCATTAGTTTTTTTCCTCCCTATTCCTCTTCTGAACCAGAAGATCACCTTAGCTTCAACATCCTATTAGTCAGCTTCCTTTTTTGCATACCATTGCACCTGAGGATTGTACAATAAGTAAAATGTCTGAATTCTTTATGGAGCAGTCTCCAGTTTCAGTCTTGATCCAAATATTATTTATTTTTTTCACTCTTTAGCATAATTTTAGTGCAATTATTAAAAGATACAAATGGATGTGGAGAAAATTACATTTTCGTTCTCCTGTTCTGTGACAGTACAGCTCCTAAGCTATGTATAAAAAAAAGTAAAAATCCAATGCAATAACAATGTATGAGATTAAGCCACACACAGATGGAAAATCTATAATTGGACTGATAGCAAAAATCTATAATTGGACTGATAGCAAACATAAAAGCATAAAAGACAGTGGTGCCTATAAAACTTTGGATATTTCTTCAGGAGGAAAAGAAAGGATAGGAAGGGAAAACACATTAAGGAAACAGCGTAATTCCTCCTCCTCCCCCCCCCCCCCCCCCCAATCCCACCCACCAACCCCAACCCATTTGCATCCTCCCTCTCCCTTTCTCTGCCTGTCCCATTCACACACACAAAACTACATTCATGGAGACTGAGAATGGAGGGAACTTGTTTCAGATCATCCTTTGCTTTAAACCTCCAGGCTGAACATCTGGAAACAACCACTGACAATGATGACTGGATGGTTATAGTCAAAGTTTCCCTATTTAACATGTTATAACATGGAAACTAATTACAGTACAAGTATCAGATTTGGTGGCATTAATGTCCAGAGTATGGGGTGCATGATTTCTATGCATCACTGCACCACTGTCCGGTTCCACCTATGGCCACCAGGTGCCGTGATCAGTCATCATGATTCACAGTCTCACACACCTGACCAGTTGCAGTGCACTTGTTGATGTGTCAACATAAGCATGGACAAAAAGAGCTGGGCGTTGTTGGTAATGCTGTATTATAAAAATAAGTAATGCTGCAGCTTGCACTTCAAGAATATCTCTGACTGAAAAGATTACTGAAGGAATCTCTTTCTACACATGTTGTGTGGAGCATAATGAAAAGTTCAAATCAACTGGAGAACTGGACGTTGCTCCGGGAAGAGGCCGACGACCAGCTGTACCAAAGGTGTTACATGAAATCGCTGTTGTTAGGCAGACAGCGCCACGTGCAATTCGCGATTGTCGGGCAGTGCGCGTGCTGTGTCACGACAGTTGAACATCCCATGGTCCATTGTACAGAAGATGCTTTGAACTATTCTCAAATAGTATGCCAACAAGATCCATATTGTACAGCGGCTTGCACCACAGGATGCAGAATGACATGTTGACTTCGCTCTCCAATTTCTCGCAAGGAATGAAGTTGACGAGGGCTGGGCCCCCCTCCAGTCACTGTACATGAAGTTCCTCTGAATGGTGAATGTGTCACCATGTGGTGTGGCTTCACATCTACATTCTTTTTTTAACAGATTGGTGCTCAAGTACCAAAGACATGCAGTGTGACTGGCCAGTGTTACTGTGATATGCTTCGTCGGCACGTCATACCCTTCCTACAGGCGAGAGGTGCATTGAACGCAAGCATTTTCATGCAAGATGGGGTCCCACTGTACATCGCTAGTGAATTTCACCTGCTTCTCTGAAACACATTTTGAAATGATTAAATTATCAGCCGATCATTTCCAAATGCTTGGCCGGTGTGATCACCTGATTTCACTCCCTGTGATTTCTGGTTGTGGGGCTACCTGAACGACAGGGTTTACTGAGGAGAGCATTCACACATGTGCTGATCTGAAGTGTAGCCTATGAAGAGAAGTAGCCATCACACTACAGACATGCTTCCTTCTGCTGTGCAGAATGCAGTCCTGCACTTTCAGACTCCCCTGGACACTGATGGGCACCATATTGAGCCCCTTTTGTAGCAGTAATGGTACTGGTAAGAGATGGGTCATTCACAAACTAACAGGTCCAAAGGAACGGTTCATCAAGATGAACAGAATGAGCGATGGACAAATTCTAAGGAACGGTCTTTCATAGTTCACTTTGGTCCCAGTTTTCTACTTATAGTTCCCGGGAACAGGAAATGGTCGGTCTTTTCCAGCGTCGGTTCCGCTCCCGCTGGTCTGGGTCGTGGCTTTCTACTTATAGTTCCCGGGAACGGGAAACGGTCAGTCTCGTTCCCACAACGGCACATCAGCTGGTCTCGTTCCAGCCTCTGTCCCGTTCCCGGTGGTCTCAGTCTCCCTTGACCGGACTCGTCCTTCTTCGCGTGGCCACTTGTCGCAGTTCCACTGCTGACTGCTCCTAGTTAGTTCAGTATCAAATTGTTTTTCATTTTGTTTGCTGCGCATCCCCATTCTAGATAAGTTTCAAACCATTTTTTAACTCAGAACTTCTGGTTCTTTTCGTATTCTATTCAGCGTCCATGACCGCTAATTAAAAGGTATTTTATAATTACGTAAATTACATAAAATTACATGGTAACAAAATAGCATATCAGCTTACTTCAGTATTTTGATAAACAGCAGAAGAAATATTTGTAAAAAGGCAAGATTTTTTTTATTACACATGCAAAGAAAGTCGGCACGGCACACACAAGTGGCCATTTTCCATCTTTATTTGATCCAAGATAAAAGAGTATGTTGATTGTTATGGAAGGCAGACCGACTTACAACCGAATGACGTCTGCATTCCATAATAGGGTGCATGGCGTCACATTTTGAAAAGAGAATATGATAACTTCTACAATATTATTTCAGTGGTACAGGGTGGCGCACAAAAAATCGGTCCCAAGTACTAGACTGCTCGTTGTCGCCTACCAATCATCATCTATTGCTTCAAAGTTGTTGTTTGCATTAGCTTATTTCTTATTTCTTCACTGCCTAATTATTACATGTTTATCTATTCTGCTCATAGCGGTCAACAAATCGTGCGTAATTGGCGAGCAGTCAGTACTCAAGGCCAGTTTTTCATGCTCCTCCTTATATTATTTCACTGCTGTCAGCCACATAACATTACAGTTGGCTAAACAAGAAGTTTTGCAGAATCACGGAAATTACAATTGTGTGAGAATTCTGTTATGAATAAAAACTCTGTACTCCAGGGCGGATGCGAGTGCCCCCTCTTGGCGCCTTCCTTCTTAAGTCACCTATGCTACTAATTTTCAGTTTTTCATAAGAACCATATACCATGCACTAATGAACGGTGAACAAGTAAAAATGAACAGTTCCCAAAAAAGAGCGATCACCAGTGAACTAGTTCCCGAGGATGAACGAGTTTGCCCATCTCTAGTACTGGTATGTAATGGTATGATGTATTGTAACAGCATATGAAAAGTGTTTCTCTTCCCCATGTCCTTGACGTTATGCTACCAAGTTTGGCATTTGTACGGTAATTAATTTTCATGTTATAATGTGTTAAACAGGGAAAGTTTAATTATAGCCACCTGGAAGATGTGATGCATTTCCCATCAGATATAGCGTGATAATATTTTAGCAAGTAGGCTCTCTTTTTTATTGAAAAAATGTTAGCGACGTTATTTCACACATTAGAATTAAATTCCATAGTAATTAATTCATTTCCTCGTGTAAGCTGTAAGTTGTTTTCTTAATGAATAATAGAAATTTGTTGAAGCTTTTATGCACACTTCTTGATATGTTGACTGCTGGCTTTTGTCGAACATCTTCCGGCAACATTGTTTAATAATTTTACTGGCATTACACCAGCATGAGTGGCAGGGATTGCCAAATATTCATCTTCCATTGTTGGTGGCAGATGTTATAAGTACTCTCCACTCTAATATCCATGAGAGGCATGTTCCTAGTCATTAACACAGTAGCTCCTGGATTGTTACTTGAAGGATTTATTTGTTGCAGCATGGGAATTCAGGAGATAAAAGTAGATCTACATTCAGAGTACAGTTCAGTAGAATGTACTGCATCTCCAGTCGTTAATGGGGCAGTGCAGCTTGTGTACATTCCTCATTCTGTCAAGATGCTTCGATGGGTTGATTCGAGCTTAGAATGTGCTTATATTGTCACTTTATGGCAAGAAGGTTTGTCAACATGTAACTTGCACTCCAAAATGAGGTACGATACAGCAGTTTCATTTGAAGATTCATCTGCTTTTGTGACACAAATTTTAAAGGTGTGACTTGGAGTGGTCACCTGTGGTCAGCTTATGACTACTAATTATAAGCTATAGCTCATAAATACCATGACAGTAATTTAACAGGACTGGGGATTTGAAGGTAATTAGCAGGGCTGTTTCAAACCATACAGTCTGCAACCAACTCCAAATGATCAGTTTGGCCTCTAGGCATCCACACAAACAACAGACAACAGTACAAAACCCTACAGTACTTGAGTGCATGAGGGAGGTCAGTAAAGGAAAACCTAGAGTGGAATAACCAACAATTACAATAGTCGTCTGTCTTGATGATGATTATAGAAGAGTGTGGAGACGACCAGATATTTATTAATGCCTCTGACATGTAGTTCTATGTGTTCTGCTGGTAGATGAGGCAATCACATTTTGAGCTGATCTCATGTACAAATTCTGGATGCCTCTCACCACGATTGATGGTAATTTGAGAGCTTTGTAGTATCAGGACAAGATCCTCGAGACTATTGTCTGGCCTTACAGTTAACATTTTGGTGAGGGGTTCGTCCTTCTATATGATAAGGCACAAGTTGATCGTCCTGTAAATACCTTCCACTAGGAAGTAGGAATCAACAAAATGGAAAGATCTGCATTATGTTCTGATATGAACCTCATTGAGCATTCTTGGAAACAGTGAAACATGCAGGGTCTCATTTCAAAAATCCTCCTCACACACTGGATGACCTCTGGAGGACTCCTGTCAAAGAGAGGGTTAGGTGTGAGCAATGACATCTTAATTTCCTTATAGACATCATGGCTAGGAAGCTTAAAAATATGTACAGTGCTCAGGTGGAGCAATGTAATATTGAATGTTACACACAGGACATTTCATATATAGTTCTATACAGTATTACAAATAGTCAAGATAGCAGGATGCTACCTGCAACCAGTGGACATGAGCTTCTTATTAAGAATTTCACACAGATTTCCCCTATGGATCAAGGCAAACATTTCTCATACATACACTTTTCGTTTTTAGGCTCCAAAGACATAATTTGCATCAACTTATTATTTTTATTTAGTAATATTTTCATTATTTTTTGCTGTTCTTAGTTCCTTATTTGTTTTTGCCTGTTCTGAATCTGTATGAGATTCTAGAACAGTATTTGCTTTATAAATTACACCAAATTAAGTAACTACATTTCATGTTGAAAATGCTTTTAAAGTCAGATATATTGGTTTTGTACCATTATTCATTACAATTGTTGTGATATCTGAAGATTTGGAGTGATGCACACAGCTGTCAAATAAACTTTCGTGCATAGCAGTAGATTCAAATAATTCAGATACAATACTTCAATTATTTACCCATGAAAGAGAGCTGCATTGAATTTTATTGTACTGCATTAGATATTCCATTCAATATTATCACCATAACCATCCAGAGTTTGACATGCAGTGATGGATAAAGGCTTTCTCTAGACTTTTACATGCATGACTGTATTAAGCTACAGGCATTAATATCGCTCCTGCGTGTTTTCTGTTGCCTTCCTTCTATTAGGTTATTGGCTTAAGTATTCCCCCCTTTTATGATTCCATCAAAGAATGTAGTTGTTGTGTTACCATGCATTCACCTGGCTGCTTATCCTGCCCCACTTCCATGTCATTTTTATCACATTGAATTACGTGTTCCACTTCATTCTGTTCTCTGACTGATTTGTTTGTTTTCCTATCACTGCTGGTAATACATTTTTCGATTGGTCACTGAACAAATCTCAGTTACTGAATACTTTTCACATTTAAATTTTCACTTCCAGTCTTCAAAACCAGTAATACATATTGACTGTAAACTTTGCAGATACATAGGAATCTTAATTTTGAAATTCCTATTTAATTTACCAAAAGCGCACCACACCTTTTTCTTCTTCAGTTTTTTGATGACCATCCAGTAACAGTTTCCAAAAGATCTACAGGAAAAGCTCATCAAATAATTTTATGACTGCATTGTTAATTTGCACTGGTTTATTTCAGTTATAATGATTGCACATTAGTCTCATCTTACTGCAAGTAATTTTCAAGCTCACTTTAAAGCTTGCTCTTTTAAGTTCCTCCATTTCTTGGATGCAAACATTACAATATTGTTAAAAGCATTGAGGTGGGTCAGGTGTGCTCCGTGAATGTACAGGATGTGAAAACTTCCTGTAGAACAGCTTAGAATAATTTTGATATATGGACTTTCCTTATCTGACTTCAACTTTCAGTACCAAATTTATCACTATCCTAATGTGTGTAGGCTCTGCTAACGTTACTGTCTTCAATAAAACTAAACTGACGAAGTCTTCAAGTTGTTTTATACATAGATATTTAGCCCACAATTACATGTGGTCGTCATTGTGGCAGTTTGTTTACTATTCAGTAGTAAATAGAGGACCTATAATATGCAACTTCGCATCACAGACCAAAAAATTGGTCTATGCAACAACTTGACGACACGGTCTCATGCCTGGAAAAGTTTTATTCGAGGTATCCTGATGATGTGTAATGGAATCTGCAGCACTGACATACATTGAGGTGACAAAAGTCATGGGATAACTTGTAATATCATGTGAAACCTCCTGTTGCTTGGCATATTGCAGCAACTCAACATGGGATGGACTCAACAAGTCATTGGAAGTCCGCCGCAGCAATACTGAGCCATGCTGCCTATATAGCCATCCAAAATTGCAAAAGTGTTGTTACTGCAGTATTTTGTGAACGAATTGACCTGTCAGTTATGCCTGATAAATGTTTGATGGGATTGATGTCAGGTGATCTGAGTGGCCAAATTGTTTGCTCAAATTGTTCAGAATGTTCTTCAAACCTATTGCAGAGAATTGTTTCTTGATGACATGGCACATTGCCATCCATAAGAGTTCCATTGTTGTTTGGGAACATGAAGTCTGTGGAAGGCTGTAAATGGTCTCCATGTAGCCGAACATAAGCATTTCCAGTCAATGATCGGTTGAGTTGGACCAGAGGATTGAGTCCATTCCATCTAAACACAGTCCCACCATTATGGAGCCACCACCAGCTTGCACAGTGCATTGTTGATAACCTGGGTCCAAGGCTTTGGGGTCTGCACCACACTCGGACCCTACTGTCAGCTCTTACCAACTGAAACAGGGATTCATCTGACCAGGCTACCATTTTCCAGTGTAGGGTCCAGTCGGTATGGTCATGAGCCCAGTAGAGGTGTTGCAGGCGATGTCGTACTGTTAGCAAAGACACTCACGTCAGTCACCCGCTGCAATAGTCGAATAATGACTGATTTCGCCGCACTGTCCGAACATTTACATTAGTCGTGGATCCCATGTTGATCTGCAGTTATTTCATGCAGTGTTGCTCGTCTCCTAGTACTGCCAACTCGACGTAAATGCTGCTGCTCCCAGATGTTAAGCAAAGGCTGACAGCCACTGCATTGTCCATGCTGGTGAAATATGCCTGAAATTTGTTATTCTTGGCACATTCTTGACACTGTGTGCCTCAGAATAATGAATTCCCTAATGAGTTCCAAAATGGAGTGTTCCATGCACCTAGTTTCAACTACTCTTCCATGTTCAAAGTCTGTTAATTTCCAGCATGTGGACATAATCACATCGGAAACTTTTCGCTTGAATCACCTGAGTGCAGATGACACTTCCAACAGTGAACTGCCCTTTGATATCTTCTGTAAGTGATACTATTGCCATCTGTATATTTGCATATGGCTTTTGTCATCTCAGTGTATATATTCTTCAATATGACCACATAGGTTGAAGCAATGCCTTGTTTCTCTAGGGCTGTTAATACAGATTTCACTGAAACCAAGTCAAAGGCTATCTCAAAAGCTATGAATTTCAGTGAAAGCGGTAATTCTGCTTGTTGCTCCATTTTATAGTTTCATCTGTGATTTGAAATTGGCCCCATGTGCTGTATTCACTTCTAAAGCCAGCTTATTCCTTTGCCTGATTAAAATAAAGTGTTTTTTTTTTTTGCACTTGGGAATAATTTAAGTAAATATATTGTATGTTGTAGAGAGCAGGTTGATATGTCTGTAGTTTTTGACTCCTTTCTTATAAAATACAATGATTATTGTATTATTTCAGTGTTGGCAAATTGTTTACCTCTGCCAACATTCTGTAAACAGCTAGTAAGTTCCTTTTGTATACTTTTGGCTACAGCATTGAACTGATCTGTTCAAGCACTGTCATTTTCTGGTACAGTTCCTTTTTCACACCTCAAATGGCTGTATTCATCTCATCTGGCAATACCTGCAGGATATCATTATTTTCAACATACTCTCTCTTTTTCTCTGATTTGTCTTTTGAAGTATAGAAACATGTAAAGAAATTGTTACTTTTTTGTACGATTTTGTCTCTCTTGTTAGTTACTGTGACATTTTCACTGGTGTAATGTGATGTTCATCTGTGGTAACTTTCTGTAATTTCTTCTCATACTCTTACGGTTCTAAGTTGTTTCTCTTTTTATATGTCCATAGTACTTTCTCAAATGCTCTTAGAGAAAAATGCTCCTCAGGACATTTATAGACAGTTTTTTAAATTCATTATTGTTTGCTTGTAATTCTTGCCATCTGTGTAATAGCTGTTTCATTTCATCTGGTATTTTCTTTTCCTTTGCTCTGTTCATACTTGCACCATCTGTCTGCTTAAGTGCCTTTGTTGAATAATTTCTTCCCTTGTGTGTGTCTTTATATTTTAAGATGCTGAACTGGTTGCTTAATTTAATGTGCTATGCCCCTTATTCTCAAATAAATTACCATAATCTACATTTCTGACTTCTTGCTATCTTTGTATCTATCTTTACTCAGCATTTTTTAAGTCTAAGGTCACTTTGTATTCTAAAGTATTGTATTGCTATTGCATTATCTACAATTTCTTTATTGTTTGATAAAAATGTTCAGTTTCATTTTTAGTTTGATTGAGTTGTTGCCAGATCAACTTATATTTGTTTTGTCTCACAAAATGGTGTTGAGGACAAATGTGTTATTATTTTTGACAATTTCTACTAGTGTGTGGCTACTGTAATTTCAGATATTATATTTGAATTTTCTTCCCACTTTTAGTTCTACTTTCACATTACAATCTTCCATCATTATCATGTAAAGGGCTTTGCTATCTTTTATAAGCTTCTGTAACTCTTCATAGAGGTCTTTTGCTGCTTCATCAGAATGTGAGCATGTTGTGTGGACATAGACGTGGATGATTTCTGTAGAATACTTTCACTGGTATTTTTAAAAAAAAATGTTTCTCTAAAATTTCTTCAATTTTGGTAATATTTTTTTTTAAGTTGCCTTGTTTAGAGTAAGAAGCACACCTTAATTTTCTACCTTTTCTTATATATAATAAAGGAAAACATTCCACGTAGGAAAAATATATCTAAAAACAAAGATGATGTGACTTACCAAATGAAAGTGCTGGCAGGTCGACAGACACACAAACAAACACAAAGATACACACAAAATTCAAGCTTTCGCAACAAACTGTTGCCTCATCAGGAAAGAGGGAAGGAGAGGGAAAGACGAAAGGATGTGGGTTTTAAGGGGGAGGGTAAGGAGTCATTCCAATCCCGGGAGTGGAAAGACTTACCTTAGGGGGGAAAAAAGGAAAAAAGGACGGGTATACACTCGCGCGCACACACACACACACACACACACATATCCATCCACACATATACAGACACAAGCAGACATATTTAAATCACGTATTTAAATACAGACATATTTAAATCACGTATTTAAATACGTCTGCTTGTGTCTGTATATGTGTGGATGGATTGTGTGTGTGTGCGAGTGTATACCCGTATTTAAATCACGTATCTTTCCCTCTCCTTCCCTCTTTCCTGATGAGGCAACAGTTTGTTGCGAAAGCTTGAATTTTGTGTGTATGTTTGTGATTGTTTGTGTGTCTGTCGACCTGCCAGCACTTTCATTTGGTAAGTCACTTCATCTTTGTTTTTATATATATATATATATATATATATATATATATATATATATATATATATATATATAAAAACAAAGATGAGGTGACTTACCGAACAAAAGCGCTGGCAGGTCTACCTCATCTTTGTTTTTATATATATTTTTTCCCACGTGGAATGTTTCCTTCCATTATATATATATATATATATATATATATATATATATATATATATATATATATATATATGAATGTAATAGAGAGAAACATTCCACGTGGGAAAAATATATCTAAAAACGCAGATGATGTGACTTACCGAACGAAAGTGCTGGCAGGTCGATAGACACACAAACAAACACAAACATACACATCAAATTCAAGCTTTCGCAACAAATTGTTGCCTCATCAGTAAAGAGGGAAGGAGAGGGAAACAAGAAAGGATGTGGGTCTTAAGGGAGAGGGTAAGGAGTCATTCCAATCCCGGGAGCGGAAAGACTTACCTTAGGGGGAAAAAAGGACGGGTATACACTCGCACACACACACACATCCATCCACACATATACAGACACAAGCAGACATATTTAAAGACCTGTCTGCTTGTGTCTGTATATGTGTGGATGGATATGTGTGTGTGTGTGTGTGTGTGTGTGTGTGTGTGTGTGTGTGTGTGCGCGCGAGTGTATACCCGTCCTTTTTTCCCCCTAAGGTAAGTCTTTCCGCTCCCGGGATTGGAATGACTCCT
The DNA here is from genome assembly GCF_023864345.2 of Schistocerca serialis cubense. Taxonomy (NCBI): domain Eukaryota; kingdom Metazoa; phylum Arthropoda; class Insecta; order Orthoptera; family Acrididae; genus Schistocerca; species Schistocerca serialis. The sequence continues at coordinate 411,159,093 of NC_064645.1, forward strand.
TACCCTCTCCCTTAAAACCCACATCCTTTCGTCTTTCCCTCTCCTTCCTCCTTCCTTCTTTCCTGATGAGGCAACAGTTTGTTGCGAATGCTTGAATTTTGTGTGTATGTTTGTGTTTGTTTGTGTGTCTGTCGACCTGCCAGCACTTTTATTTGGTAAGTCACATCATCTTTGTTTTATATATATATATATATATATATATATATATATATATATATATATATATATATATATATATGTGTGTGTGTGTGTGTGTGTGTGTTTTTCTTGTTCTGATTAAGGACTTTGTCTGATAACTAAAAGTGTACTTTTAAATGTGCTTGACTGTTGTTTGATATCACCTCTATATGACAAGTAGCAATCAGTCCCAATTCATATCATTTTCCTCTGTAGTGTGACATTTGTCTTGAATTTAATTCTGTTTAGACCTCACTTTTTTGCCACACTTCTGTTAACCTCACTATATTCTTTTTGATTTTATATATCTCTTCTCTCAGTTTTGCTAACCTATCTTCAAGTTCTGGAATTCTGAAATTTAATGGCCCTAAATTAAAAATAGCAGCAACTGAGTATCTAAGGCCCATGTTATTACCTAATTATTCAAACTTTACCTCGTGCTGGAAACTGCTCTTGCCTGCATGCACTACTTGATTCCTCACTCCACTCTCTCAGTATTCTTTTGAGTTTGGTAAGACATGTGAATTGTAAATAAAGTAAGCAGAGCTATGGTCACAGGAAATTCAGCTGAGGCCTGCATATTTCTCAATCTCAGGGCATGGGACCAACATGAGCAGCTCACACACTGATCGTGTGCTTGCAGAGCCATCAAGTTTCCAGTCAGTAATGGTATAGTCACACACATTAATTACATTAAGTTGATCAATCTTTGTCATACTCATAGTACATTTAGTTGAGAAGGCAGAAGACATTGACTCATCACTTCAGTGCAAGTTGGTGAGCAGCCCATCCATATTTCTTCTTTATAAAGCAACGTATCGAGATTATCACCTTACTGATGCTAACAGCTGCATGGTGTACTCATGTGGATTTGATATTATGGCCTACTATGATTGGTTTCCATAATTCTCACAAAAATGTAACTAAGGGATGTTCCTCAGTTCTTAGTAGATCCATCTTTTGCAACTTAGTACAAAGAAATTGGCTCAGTGTCTGTAGTTATTTTGAGCAGTTAAAGAATTTATCTTGACGTTTATGGATGTTCTGAGTTATTTGTGCTCCATGGACTCACAAGGTAAGAATCAAAATATATTTAACAGAAAATACAAAATATTTCATCAAGTGCATGTTACTCATTTCATAATTATTCCAAATAATTGTGTGTAATCTTAAGGCCATTACGCAAATAAGAAATATGTTAACTTTTCTGAAAAAAGTTGGCACGCGTTATTGTGGACTGCACTGGATTGGATTGCATTTTACCCTGACACTTCATTTTACTTCATACCACGCCATTTCTGCTTTATTGCATGTTCTTCTACTCCTCCACCAATCCCGCTTCTTGCTGCATGATGTCCAATCATTCATGCTAGTGAAATAACTACTTTGACTGACTCTCATGCCTGTGCTATGCAATTACTGTTAAGTCACCTTCTGGAGTATTGTCTGTTTGCTCTGCTTTCATACAAGTGTGGCTTAAGTTCCAAAGCAATAATTCTTTTTGTGTATATAAATCTCCTCCATCCTGCCTGTGTTCAGTTAATGTCCAGTAAGGTAATGTTTGTGTTTGTAACACAAGTTATTAATTTTCTGTAATTTTTTTGTTATCGTAGTTTTTAAATGTTTGGTTTTTAATTGTACCTAATGGGCCGCTTTGTTATTTGCTTGCCGTGTGTTTGATAATAAGGTGAATATTGTCACTATAAATGCTAATTATTTGATATTTCCTTTCAGGCGGCAGCACCCACCATGATCTCAGTCAATGGCTTACACTCACTACTGTGCCTTTGATCACTAATTCTCAGAGGCATCATTTTGTTGTGCTTCCACTCTCAAGAAGGAGAAATGACTGTTTTGTTTTTGTTATATTTTTTTGAAAATAAACTACTGTTGTTAATAAATTATTTGCTTCACTGACTTATCCTTTTTAAGGACAGTATAATACTAGTAATGGAACGAGAGGCAAATCAAAAGAATGCATAATGTGAAAAGCAAGTAATAGATCCAGCATGTGGGAAATGGTATTGTTATCAGAACTGACTGCCGTTGCTTAATTTGGCTACCATGTTACCAGAAGCTGTATAACTCCTGTGGCTGCTGGGTATCGTTTCTTGTGAAAAATGGGCCAGAAAACTGTGGTTAATGAAATGAGGGTACACAGTTGGCAGCAAACAGCACATCAGTGATTTGAATTACCTAACAATGGTATCTTGCTAAGATGCCAAAATACTGTGTAACTTGGATACTTACATTGGCTAACAAAGTTCTTTCTCCATTACAGGGTAAAATTTACTGTTAAATTAGCAGAAGCTGTCCAATGTGGAGGAAGAAAGATCATAACAATAACTTAATGTTTCTCAAACCACACTACAACTTTTGCAATTACATTCAGTATTTTGTCCAAAATACAACATGGAAAGCTTTGTCAGAAACCTATTTATTTTACTTTTGCAAAATAATTTCCGCTGAACTTGAACACTCATCAGATCATTGTTTTCTAATTGTAGTCTGGCACCTGGATATTCAGTTATCAAGCAGCTGCAAGGACTGAATTTCAGACACAGGGAAGTAAAAAATTTTCTCCATCAGTTTCCATATCTCAGGAATATTCTCTTTTTTAGAATATTGTATCAGTACTTGGAGAAACATAAACTCATCAAAAACTGAAATATACAATATTAATGTTTCACAATAACATCATTAAAACAGTGGAAAATCCAGGATGGAATAATGAAAATATTATGAAAAGGATAGATTGCTATGCACAATATAGAGGGGATGTTGAATCACAGACAGGCACAACAAAAAGAGTGCTGTATGGCCTCAGTGGCCAGAGACAGTAGTTTTGTGTGTGTGTGTGTGTGTGTGTGTGTGTGTGTGTGTGTGTGTGTGTGTGTGTGGGGTGTGGGTGTGTGGGCGGGAAGGGGGGGGGGCTGCATGCACACGTGGATGCATGCACATGTGCTACTTTAGAAGAAGACCCATTGGCGGAGAGTTCAAATGCAGAGCAGTCTTTTTGTTTATTTGAAGTCTTCACGGGTTGTCAGCTGAGTCGTGTCGTCATCTCATAGCAACGTTTCGATGGAATGTGTCTCCATCATTTTCAGGCGAAGTCAGTTCACCTGAAGATGATGGAGATGCATTCAATCAAAACATTGCTATGAGGCGACGACGCTACTAGGCTGACGACCCGTGAAGACTTCGTATATGAAATTCGCTGAGAAAGCCTGCACTCACATATAGTCTTTTTGTTGTGCCTGCTTGTGAGTCAATATCTCCTCTATATGGTGTGTAGAAATCTGACTTTTTCATAATACTGACAATAATATGAATTTTATATTTTGTTGTGAACTTTCTTTCAGCTTTCTAGGCCATCATCAAACAACTGAAGACTGAACAGACAGTCCAAACAAAGTCTGCACTAACTTCTATCAGTACAAAGAATGTTACACTGAGGTGACAAAAGTCGTTGAATACATCCTAGTATCATTTGGGACCTCCTTTAGCCCAGTGTAGTGCAGCACCTTGACAAGGCATGGATGCCACAAGACACTGGAAGTCCTCTGCAGAAATACTGAGCCATGCTGCCTCTATAGCCTTCCATAATTGTGAAAGCATTGCCTGTATAGAATTTTGGTTATGAACTGATGTCTCAGTTATGTCCCATAAATGTGTGATGTGATTGATGCCAGACAACCTGAGTGGCCAAATTGATTGCTTGAATTGTTCAGAATGTTTTTGAAACCAGTCGCAGACAGTTGTGGCTGGGTGACTTGGTGCAGTGCCATCTGTAAGAATTCCATCGTTGTTTGGGAACTTGAGTCCATGGATGGCTGCAAATGGTCTCCAACCAGCCGAACATAACTATTTCCAGTCAGTGATCAGTTCAGTTGGACCAGAGGACCCAGTCCATTACATGTAAACACAGCCCACACCATTATGGAGCCACCATGTGCTTGCACACAAAGTGCATCCATGGCTTCAAGGGGTCTGCACCACACTTGAACCCTACCATAAGCTCTTACCAGCCGAAATCAGAACTTACCTGACCTGGCCATGGTTTTCCAGTCATCTAGGGTCCAAATTATATGGTCATGAGCCCATGAGAGGCGCTGTAGGTGATGATGTGCTGTTAGCAAAGACACTTGTATTGTACATCTGTTACCATAACCCATTAACGCCAAATTTCAACACGCTATCCTGGTGGATATGTTCATTGTATGTCCCACAACTCTATGCAGATGCTGCTGCTCTCAGTCATTAAGTAAAGGCCGTTGTCCACTGCATTGCTCGCACTGAGAGGTAAAGCCTGAAATCTCGTATTCTCGGCACACTCTTCACACTATGAATCTTGGAGCATTGAATTCCCCATTGATTTTCAAACTGGAATGTCCCGTGACTCTAGCTCAAAATATCAATCCATGTTCAAAGTCTGTTAATTCCCGTCGTGCAGCCACAATCACGTCAGACACCTTTCCACGTGAATCACCTGAGTGGCAGTGACAGCTTTGCCAATGCACTGCCCTTTTATACCTCGTGTATGCAATACTGTGGGCATCTGTATATGTTCAATCACTATCCCATGACTTTTGTCAACTTGGTGTATTTTTCAAGATATGTGACATTTAAAGATTATGCATCTATACAAAAAAAACAAAAACACAGTGCTTCAATGTGACAAGGGTACAAAACAAAAAAAAATATGTATTGAGCTACTGAATGTTTTAGACTGCAATGATATGAATATGAATCCCAAAACCCAATGTTGGTCTGACCTAAAAATGTTGTACTATTTATGTTATACAGATATTAGCTAAATCTGCTCTACCCGAACTGATTAACTGTTGAAAGCATATTGAAATACACATGAAGAAGGTATTAACCAATAGACCTTGTATTACATTGTACTCTAAGATTAAAACAACGAACACATCATCCAATAGACTTTTTTGTTTAAGGTGTATAGGAAAGTAACTGGCACTGACCTAGTAATACCTGCCAATTCCCAATATACTGTAATACACTAACATGCAGCATTTGATCCCATGATCCACCACCTACTACCTACATGACAGTGCATATCATATTTTAAAAATTTGCATGCAATAATGGTAACAGTTCTATTGTGACTGATAATATATTAGGAGAAAGGTAGGCAGAAGATAATAGGACTTGTTAATCGTGATCAGAAGGCAATAAACCATACCAGCAACAAATGGTTCCCTGTGTCATACATGGGAAGAACTTCACAAGTATTTGATAGGAAGCTAAAATCCAAATGTTATCTGAAATTTGCGAGTTATCTTCTTAAATTAGGGATGATGGAAAGAAAGATATTTATTTTATTATTGATAAAGTATACATTTTTTGAAATTGAATGATACATAAAGGTGAGGTAAAAATGATATTCATTTCATTTTGTTGCATTTATTATAGTGCTTTAGGGTACACACAATTTTTTATTTTTCCGTCTTCGGCAAAAAACAGATAAATTAACTGAAGATTCAATTAACTGAATTTTGTACAAGTAAAACTTTACATTTCTGTATAGTCGTAATTATAATTCCATTAACTAACACCAATTACAACATAATTATCTTTAATTCTTTCTGAAAAATTATCACTTCATGTTTCTATTACAGGTACAATTTTTTTTAGTTTGGAAACATAAATATAGCTGTCTTTTGATGACTAGCAATTTTATTCCTTCCATTACATTACATTAATCCTCGTTCTATAGATCACGAATACAACATTTCGTAATGATGTGGAACGTGTCACTTTAACCTGTTTTCTTTACACAAAATAATTAATTAATTTTTCTTTTTACAGTTACTACTTCACTCTGCATATTGATGAGGCCCAATGTAAACAATGTCAAAACAATAGCTTAAATTATTAATTATTAATTTGCTGCAAAAGAAAATCTTCAGTGTATTCGAATCCAGATAACCAGAAAAGACAAAATCAAACCAGTGTATTGATATTACACATATGCCCTCCTCAGGAGAGTGGGGATGAGACTGATAAAAGGATGTAGGATTCCAAAGGATTGAGGTATTACAATACTCCCCGAAGAGATTTTATTATCCCAGAGAGCTCTTCTAGATCTCTGGCTAAAATGAAGGAAATACAATGATGACTAGTGTAAGACAAACAAATTGACAATTAGTGTGTGTGAAAATATATGTTATATGCAAAGTTCAGTTAGCCAACTTTTCATATATAAGGTGAAATTAAAAAAAAAACAAGTGTATAAAATTTCAGTTTTTTCCTCTTGGCGCCCTTTTGATGCACTCCATTGAGTGTTCTATTAAATTTCTTATTACTTCTTTCAATAGATTATATATTATTAGATAGAATTTGTGTCAAACCAATTTTGATGTCAAAATTTCTAATAGATAAAAAAAACATATCATCTTCCTAATTTAATGGCCAGAATAATCACAGCTATATCAGTGTTCTCAAATAAACTTGACTGTACATCAGTAAACAAATTTAATTCGTTCTCAGAAAAATCCCTTTGTCGTCGCAACTACTGTGTCTCTCACTTCTATGAGTTTATCAAATGCAGTAAACTTTATATCAACATAAAGTCCTGCATTTTACCATACTCCACTACACATCACTTACCAGGCTACCAGTGTCCAACAGATAAACTCCCTTCCAGTTGCCTACAAATATTTCAATATAGGTAGTACCAAGTAGTTCATGCTTATTACTTCCATCATCTTCTGTCAATAAATCATCTTCAGTATCCCTACAATTTAAATCAGCATTTACTTGTACCTCATTTCCTAACTTATATTGTAAAGTACTTAAAGGTAGCTTACAACTAGAGTGTGTGTGCTTAATATTATCACAGTACTCACCTTTTCCTACAGACTCCTCATTCTCTTCCAATACTGTCAGTATCTTATCACTAATTAGCTTATCTTGATTCTCCTTAATGTAACAATCATGTACACACCTGGTTTTCCAACCCCAGGTCGTCATGTCCTATCATTCCACTACTCATATCATTGTCCAGTACTTCCACATACACCATACCATTTAATTCATCATAAAATACAACATCAGCGTAAGCATCAATAGCCTCAAAACAATCATTTGCAGCATCTTCTGCACCTATGTGAACCTCAACTTTAACTACACGTTTCCACATTACAATCACTATCAAAAGTACTAGAACTTGTGTCAATTCGCACACGAACATAATTCAACTTCGGAATATGATCCTTTCTTTCCTCCACATCTTCTTCAGACAATATAGAAAATTCATTATCACAAAATAAGCTAACTAAACTATACTAATCTGCATCATGATAAATGTTACTATTACTAAACACACAACTCTCATCATACATACATACATTCATTAATCTTTGTTTCATAGATCATGAATAGGACATTTTGTAATGATGCAGAACGTGTCACTTTAACATAAGTTTTCTTTACACAAAATAATTAATTAATTATTTTTTTACTCTTAGTACTACATATCTAAGAATTCATCTACTGAGAAGAAGGAGTTGTCATTCAGAAATTCTTTTAATTTGCTTTTAAATGTTGGTTGGATATCTGTTAGACTTTTAATACTATTTGGCAAATGACCAAAGATTTTTGTGGCAGCATAATTCACCCCTTTCTGTGCCAAAGTGAGATTTAATCCAGAATAGTGAATATCATCCTTTCTTCTTGTGTTGTAGCTATGCTATATTTTTGAATTGGGATGGGTTGTTAATGACAAATTTCATAAGTGAATATAGGTATTGCAAAGGTACTGTGAATACCCCAAGTTCCTTAAATAAATCTCTGCAAGGTGATGTTGGGCGGGCTCCAGCTATTATTCTGATTACTCGCTTTTGTGCAATGAATACTTTCTATATTAATGGTGGATTGCCCCAAAATATGATGCCATATGAAAGCAGTGAATTAAAATAGGCATAGTAGGGTAACTTACTGATATGTTTATCACCAAACTTTGCAATAACCCTAATAGCATAAGTAGCTGAACCTAACCATTTCAGGAGATCATCGATGTGTTTCTTTCAATTAAATTTCTCATCAATGCACACACCCAGAAATTTTGAGTATTCTGCCTTAGCAACAGACTTCCGTTCATAGTCTGTATTTATCAATGGTGTTATGCCATTTACTGTACAGAACAGTATAAATTTTGTTTTCTTAAAATTTAGTGAGAGTCCATTTGTAGAGAACCACTTAATAATTTTCTGGAAGACATTATTTGCAATTTCCTCAGCTGATTCTTGCTTCTTGCGTGTGATTACTATAGTTGTATCATCAGCAAAAAGAACTAGCTTTGCATCTTCATGAATACAGAGTGGCAAGTTGTTAATATATATTAAGTACAATAAGGGACCCAAGACTGAACCCTGTGGGACACCATTCTTGATACCTCCCCAGTTAGAGAACTCTGCTCGTTTTTTCGGACTATCTGTACTGTTAATTTCAACCTTCTGCATTCTTCCAGTTAAGTATGAATTAAATCATTTGTGCACTGTCCCACTCATACCCCAGTACTTAAGCTTACATAGAAAAATTTCATGATTCACACAATCAAAAGCCTTTGAGAGATCACAAAATATCCCGATGGGTGATGTTTGTTATTCAATGCATTTAATATTTGATCAGTGAAAGGATATATAGCATTTTCGGTTGAAAAGCCTTTCTGAAAACCAAACTGACGTTGTGTTAGTAGCCTACTTCATTTTTACAAATATGTGATGCTACTCTTGAATACATTACTTTTTCAAGAATTTTGGATAAAGCTGTCAGAAGTGTGATTGGGTGGTAGTTGTTAGCATCAGATCTATCCCCTTTTTTATGCAATGGTGTAACAATAGCATATTTCAGTCTATCTGGAAAAATGCCCTGTTTCAGTGAGCTACTACATATGTCACTGAGAATCCTTCTTATTTGTTGGGAACAGTTTTTAGTGCTCTGTTGGAAATGCTATCAATTCCATGTGAGCTTTTACTTTTAAGTGAATTTATTATTTTCTTAATTTCAGTAGGAGAATTTCAATTTTACTAAATTGCATAGGTACAGCCTCTTCCATATACTGCCTTATTTTCTAATGAATAGCTGGATCCTATTTTCTCTACAATACTTAAAAAATGATTATTAAAAATGTTTTCTACCTCTTGACTTCTTGTTAACAAACTTTTCATTGTGTTTGTTAGCAATAGTCTTTCCGTGCTCTCGGTTGCCCTGTTTTACTTTTCACAATATTCCAGATTGTTTTAATTTTATTATCAGATGTGCTAATCTCAGACATAATGCACATACTTATGGACTTTTTAATAACTTTTTTATATAGTGCAGTAGTTTTTATAATGTTTCACTGTTTTGGGAGCATTACTCCTCCTAGCTATAAGATACATTTCCCTCTTCTGTTTACAAGATTTTTATCCCTTTAATAAGCCATGGCTTTTTACATGGTTTCTTACAAATATATTTCACTGTTTTCTTAGGGCAACAGTTTTCAAATATACTCACAAAGGTATCATGAAACAGGTTACATTTTAAATTAGTGTCATGTTCCCTGTACGCCTCATCCCAGTCTAACTGTTGCAATCTTTCCCTAAAAGTTTTAATTGTTAAATCGTTAATGGAATGCACTATTTTGGAGGACTGTTTTGCATTGCTATATGGAGCTATACCATATACTGTAACTAGCTGTGCATCATGATCAGACAGACCATTCTTAATAGGAAAAGGTTTTATTTGCTTACATTTATCTTGGTCTATGAAAACATCTATCAGTGTGCTGCTTTCCTGTACCACCTCAGTAGGATAATCAATAACTGATTTCAAATTCAAAGAACCAAGTAATACTTCAAGGTCAAGGTTTCTATCGGACACGTTCAGAAAAGCTATGTTGAAATCCCCACAAACAATAATTTTCTTTCCTTTGTCTGACAGGTAGCACAACAAAGAATCCAAGTTTTTCAAAAATAGTTGAAAGTTTCCCAATGAGGAACTATACAAGGCTACAATTATATAAGTGCCATTATTTAATTTAAGCTCACATGCACATGATTCTACATGTTGCTCTACGCAAAATTTTTTAGTTTCCAAATTTTTCACACTATGACTGATTTTAGCATATATGGCAACTCCTCCTCTCTCCATAGTGTCTCTACTTACATGTGCTGAAAGCTTATATCCACCTACATTTACCATTTCCATATGTGTGACTATATGATGTTCAGACAGGCATAGTATAATATTCCACCCTCATTTTCTAAGTCGTATATCTATTCCACCTCATTTTCTAATTATTTATTTATTTATTTGGTCCTGTTGATTACATATTATACGGCCAGTGGACAAGTAATATAGGACAAGTCAATTGATACAATTACAGAAGTACATGAACACTTATACATCACATTGACCAGACATTTGTTTATTTAACAAGAACAATTACTTGCATGCAGTATTAAAGCCTGCATTATGCTAAAAACAGTTTAAGTGACTGTTTAAAATAGTAGAATAAGATACAGTGCACATTTTTATGCTAATGACATATATAAGCAGGTAAATTTGCTTCATGGTCGTGGTTTGGATTGAATACAAATTTTAACTGCATTCCTTAAGAAGAGGTTTAAGTGAATGCTCAAGAGAGTGGGATACATGGGAGTTCACATTTTCTCGTAATGACATAGATAAATTTACACTTTATCACCACAATTTCAGTTAAACTACAAGCAACAGCATCACACTATATCTTTAAGGGAGCGCTTTTCTTAGGCAGTTTCCTCCACTCTTACACCTTATAACTCCAAGTATTCATTCATTTTATAGAAAGTTTGTTTGATGAGAAATAATTTTAGTTTCCTTTCGAAAACCTGTACATTATTTATTTCCTTTTTTGTATTGTTAGGGAGCTTATTGAAGACCTTTACACCTGACTCAGTAACTGCCCTATGTACTTTAGTGAGAGTTGCAGAGCCTTGGTAAAAATGTTTCACCTGTCTTGTGTCATGGTTGTGGATGTCACAATTTTTCTGAAACAGTTCCCTGTTGTTGACTACAAATAACATCAGTGAGTATACATACTGATGTGTGAAGGTAAGTATACTGAGAGATTTGAAGAGACCTCTGCAAGATGCCCCATTAGGGACCCCACATATTAGCCTCACTGTTCATTTTTGTATTCTGAAGACTTTTTCAACACGTGCCGCATTTCCCCAGAAGATTATGCCGTAGGAGAGAACAGAATGGAAATATGCAAAATATGACAGCAACATTATTTCTCTGTCCACTAACTGATGGAGAGCTCTTAGTACAAAGCACGATGAGCTACGTTTCTAGACTAGCTGATCAATTTGTTCTTTCCATCTTACGTCCTGTCTATCTAAATACCTAGGAATTTTATATGTGTGGTTTCATTAATTTTGTGATTGTTAACATGTATTTCAGGAACTTTATTTTTTGTCAGAAACTGTATCATATTGGTTTTTGAAAGATTTAAGGTTAGGCTATTCGCAGTGAACCGTTTGTGTACTTGAGTAGAGACTGTCATGGCTGTATCCTGCATTGTGGAGTTGGGTCCTTTTAGGAGGATACTTGTATTGCTGGCAAATATTACTATTTTTGCTCTGTTATTAATTGTGATTGGTAGATCATCAATGTAGATCAGGAAAATTAGTGGCCCAAGAATCGAGCCCTGCAGGACTCCATACTTTATATTTCCCCAGTCTGATTTTAATGTTGTACTTGTCCCCATTAAGACAACCCTTTGCTTCCTGTTCTGTAAGTATGATTCTATCCAAGTCAAAGATTTGTCTTCAATGCCATAATGTGGAAGCTAAGAGTGTGTTGTGATCTACACAATCAAATGCCTTGGCAACGTCACAAAGTATCCCCATTGGATACCTTTTGTAATTTAGTTCACCTAAAATTTCAGCTGTTAGGTTAAATATAGCTCTGTCTGTGGAGGAGCCCTTACAAAAGCTGAACTGTGTAGGAGCCAGTAAACCATTTTGTGTAGTGTGACTATAAATCCTATCATACACTATTCTCTCAAATACCTTAGAGAACACTGGCAGCAGAGAGATGGGTCGATAGTTGGATATTTCATCCCTTGCACCACATTACTACTGCATGTTGTAATCTATCTGAGAACACACCAGTTTCCATAGATTGGTTACACAAATAGCACAATATATAACTGATGAAGTCTGCACATGATTTTAAAATCCTACTTGATATACCATGGTATCCATAGGAATATGAGTTTTTGAGTAATTTTATTGTTTTTTCAATTTCTTTAGGGGTTGTACTTCTGAAATGAAGTGCTACTTTAGAAGTTATTTGCATGTGATTGAGTAGTTCAATAGCTTCTGTGTGAGACTGTTTATTATGGTTCTCTGTATTTCAGCTATAGTGAGAAAAAAATTGTTGAAATCTGACGCTGCAACTTTCTGTTTATTATTGTCAGGTTTTATGTTCCTATTTGTCTCACTTTTTATGATGTGCTATATGGTTTTTATTTCATTTTTTGTGCACAGTGCAACTGTTTGGCCTTATTGATTAAAATTGTCAGAATCTCACAGTATTTCTTGTAATGTAACTTTACTGCTGGGTCTGTACTAGTCCTTTGTTGTACATACAGATATTTTTATGCCAATAGTTAGCCACTCTTTCCCTTTACTACAGGTTGGTTTGATTTTAATCTGTCTTTGAGGGAAAGAAGCTTCAAAATGTTTAAGGAATAAGTTCAGGAAAGAGTTGAACTTCTCATTCACTGTGTCAGCCTGGTGTACTTCCTCCAATTGTTCATGGCGTGAACTATTTCTTAACAAACAAGTAGATTCATTATTTATTGTTCTAACATGTTTAACATGGTTAGAATGGCAATGTGCTGTTTTTCTGCTGGCTAGTTTTAGGGTTGTCATTTGACCATTGTGATCAGACAGACCATTTGTTACTGCCCGTGTCATCACTTCATTGTAATTTGTGGGATCTACGAACAGATTATCAGTCAGGGTCTTGCTGTGCCCATGTACTCTTGTTGGGAATGAGATCATGGGGAGCAGATTGAAGGTTAACAGTAGTGATTCTAGTAGTTTCTGATTGTTATTTTTGTGAGTAAGTTTATGTTGAAGTCACCACATGCGATGACATTACTATTGTTTCTATAAAGTTTAGTAAGAACTGTTTCTAGCTGAGAGAGAAATTTTTGAATGTTTCCCATAGGTGCCCTGTAAACTGTCACTATAATCAGGAACTGTGTTTCAAGCTCTAATTTGAGTGCACAACATTCAAAGTGCTGTTCAATACAGTATTAAATACATAATTAACTTGTGACATAATAGTATTGTGTGTGTAAATTGCTACTCCGCCTTGTCTTAAGTTCCTCCGACAGTATGAAGACCCAATTTTATAACTATTTAAATGTAGCTGATTAATTTCTGTGGCTTCCAAGTGATGTTCAGTTAAGCAGAGCACATCAGGAATAATTCCGTCTATGTCAGCTGTTTCTTGCAGAGGAAGCAGCAGCTCTTCTTTTTTATTCAAATGACTGGCTCCTTAATGTTAGTTTTCACACAAGTTAACTTATCAAAAGGTACAACATTTACACTGTTCTCTCTTCTGTTCTTTAGCCTAAAAAAGGTCCTATTGGAGTGTTGATTATTACTGAAATGTGTTGCTGCGGAAAAATATCACTACGAGGGTTGCCCAGTAAATAATGCCCCATATTTTTTTTCTCCAGAAGTATTTATTCCACAACAATCAAATTTACATATGTGAAAGACTGATCTTTTGTCTACTTGGTTTATTTTTCCACATAATCTCCTTCAAGTTCGACGGCCTTTTTCCAGCGACACACAAGAGCGTGTATTCCCTGCCGGTAAAAATCTGTACTCTGCCTACGGAGCCAGGTTGTCACTTCGTGAATCACTTCTTCGTCATCGGCAAAACGTCTTCCATGAATGAAATTCTTCATTGGCCCAAACAAGTGAAAGTCTGAAGGAGCCAAATCGGGGCTGTAGGGTGGATGGGGTAACACTATCCAACCCAGTTTCGCGATGTGTTCACAAGTCCTCAAACTTGTGTGAGGACGAGCGTTATCATGCTGATTCAAAACATCCTGTGGGTTAACATGACGCCCAAGGCGCCGGAAGCGCTGCTTAAGTTTGTCTAATGTTTTGACATAAGCCTCTGTCGAGTCGTAATGCGTCGATCCCGTCGAATGAGAACATCAGCCCGCTGCAACATGTCAGGCGTGACAGCCGTGGGAGGCCTTCCCGACCGCGGCAAATCTCGGAGCTCCGCAGCACCGCCCTCTGATGCTTTCACCCTCTGTGCCCAGCGACCAACAGTACTCCTATCGACTGCAGATGTTCCGTAGACTTTGCACAAGCGTTTATGAATATTGTCCACGGTTTCTTCCTCTGCTACGAGAAATTCAATCACTGCACGTTGTTTATGACGGATGTCACCTGCAGACGCCATTTTAGAACATTCCTACACCACCGCTCTCTGTCGGAGGAAATTGAAACTTCGCGTACACACGCGGGAAACTTCAAATAACTCGCACCTAAAGTGTCACATTTCTAATATTTTTTATTTCGGAGAAAAAAAATATGGGGCATTATTTACTGGGCAACCCTCGTATTTTTCTCTTCTGTGGTTGGCAATGAAACTCATTTTGTCATTACTGTTTAATTTGTAGTAAAACTATTGCCTGTGCACCGGCCAGTGTGGCCGAGCGGTTCTAGGCGCTTCATTCTGGAACCGCCGACCGCTACTGTCGCAGGTTCGAATCCTGCCTCGGGCATGGATGCGTGTGATGTCCTTAGGTTAGTTAGGTTTAAGTAGTTCTAAGTTCTAGGGGACTGATGACCTCTGATGTTAAGTCCCATAGTGCTCAGAGCCATTTGAATCTTTTTTTTTATTGCCTGTGCTTCTTTCAATTAGTTTTTGTGCTAGGAACCTTTTCCCAAGACTGTTCAAATGAAGCCCATGTGAGGAATGGTTCTTCGACCAACACCGCTTACATCTAGAACATTTAAATTTTTAAACTGTTTATATAAGTTTGAAAGCTGTTCATTTGCAAGTTTGATCTCTCTGATCACACAAGACGACTGATGTAAGTCGTACCTCTGTGGAATGTTTACATATATTACATTTGTGTGTCCTAAATATCACAAGCACCTCTTTAGTTCTTGGCAGGCTACTGATGTTTCATTACGGTACACATCATTAGAGACACCAAGTAGTACAATGAAATCCTTGGACGACAACTTACCGATTTCCTCTGAATGTATATACGTACATATTTGAGAGAGAGATCCTCCAGGCTTGACAAATCCTGTTGCCTTCATAGTTTCAGCAACTTCATTTATACGAGAAGCAATCTCTTGACCGTGACTATCGGCAAGAATCATAAGCTTTCTCGGAATACTATAATGCGATTCATGTTGACAGATGGTTTTCAGAACAGGAACAGCAGCATCACACGGAATTTGAAGATCTCCTTGCTGAAGTTCAGAAGCGGTAGTGATTTCAGGAAGAGTTACTGTAGCATTCGATGATTGAGAATGTTCTCTATGAGCTTCAAGAGCATCATCGTTACTGTCTACGTCGAGCACTTCAAATCTGTTTGTTAGCAGGATATTTGCAGCCCTGCTTACTATATCGGTAGGCCTACACATATTACACTTCGACGTTTTTGTAAACTTCTCATTTCCTTTCAATGAGCAGTCCACCTTTGCGCATCGAAAGTGAAATTTTGCTTAACATTTTACACATGCTATACCACTTTTAGCGATTTTCGCGCATTTGTTTACAGTTGGTATAATATTTGTTACCGCTGGTTTTATGAATTACAAGATCACTGTTTCCTTCATACTCACATTGATTGTTATTGGTATATTTGTATTTCAAGACATGTACCTCTTCTAATAGCATAGCAATAATTTCGACTTTGCAGTCGCTCTTCTGTAGTGCTTTGTCTAGGCCATATTCATTACATCTTCTGCAACACCATAGTTTTCGCCTTGGATCTACCTTTACACACGCGAAATTGTATACAGTTTTATAGTTTATGCACGTTATGCCCTCCACGGCGCGCAATTTGCAGTAGCAAAGTCTTTGTATTGGCCCTCGCGATTTGTAAGACGAGGTACTAGCGCCATGAAGCGATTTCAGTTTCGCAATTTTGGGCCAACCCATGTCTTCCTTCCGATACTTATTAATAACAGAACATGCAATACACAAACATACAAAAAGCTGATCTACTTTGTTTTTTAATCCCCTGATATTCTGATGCAATATATTACCGGTAACATTATTTTTCACTGTGCTTTTAAGTGAATCTTGTGACATACTAACATTATTTTTCACTGTACTGTTATCAGAATATTGTGATATTTTCACATCTCTAGTACCTGTCTGCCTGAACTTCCCATTAAGCTTAATTTCAATCAATGTAGGATGATTGGACGCTGATCTTAGCCTATAAAAGTACTCCCATGAGTTTCAGTGCTCCCCCTTAAAGATTTTGCTATCATCCCAGCCAGTTTACCCTTCCCTTTCCTACTGAGATGCAGGCCATGTCTTGTGAAGTCCCACCTACCAATACCATCAACAGGAATCAAATCTATGCCTGACAAGTAGCTGACTGAATCAGTTGATCTAGCTCCATATTGACCACCCTGACAGAGCTGCTCAATTGGGGCCAGTCATACCGCATGAAAGCAGGAACCAAGCCAACATTTTTATGCTTTGTCGCAGATGCTATTTTTACCAAGTCACACTCAATATTGTAGCCCTGATCCCTATCAATACTGTTTCCTGCTCCACCCACTACCACAACATGGTCCTGCTTTGTAAAACCCTTGCACAATGATCCTACATCCTCTATCACTTGGCTAAGACATGCACTGGGCTTGAAAATACTTGTGACCTGGTACCTGTCACCTAATTTTTCCTGCAAGATCTGGCCCACACCTCTTCCATGGCTACAACCTAACAACAGAACTTTCCTCCTACTTTCTTCTTTTTTTGCAACAGTTGGTTTCCTGGTGAAAGTCTGTTGAGTGCTGACTACACTTACATCTAGTTGAGCCTCTTCCTTAGCTGACTGAGGTAGCAAGGCAAATCCGTTGTTTGTGCCAATGATGAAACTGTCTGATACTGTTCTCTTCCTGTGGCCCCTGTTCCTTGCAAACACTTCCCACCTGTCTTCACCCTCCTCCCCCCTTAACCTCATCAGTTCCTCTGTAGCACTATCCAGTTCAGCCTGAAGGGCTCTAATCTTCCCTTCCTGTTCCACTACTTTCCTATCCCTTGAACATAATCTGCAATAACATGGAAGAGACTCATTTACTTCCCCAATTCCTATGCTACTACATTCACCCCAATGTAACCATCTCCACAACAGCTGCACAGAACTGCAGAACTGACTTTCCTACGGCAGCTCAAACACTTCTCGCTCATGGTTATTTGCAATATTTTTTACAAAGATTATCTAGGAAATGACAGTAATTTTATATTAACTACAGATCACAAAAGTCACTAAAGTTATGTGGAACACTAATATACAAATATACTATTAAAATAGTAATGTAATGCAGTTAAACTAATGTTAAAAATCAAAACTTGGATACCCAAAAAATTTGGCCTAAGATCGTGTATGCACGACACATACTTTACTCGTTTTGAAAGGAAATAAAAGATAGAACTTAAAACCTTTAATTGCAATGAAAACAACCTAAATTCTTCAGTTAATACTTACAGAAATGTCTTAAATTTGTATGTAAACCTACATCTAAAGTATGCGGAAACCGGCCGTTATGTTTTTTTTTATTATTTTTTTTATTTTTTATTTTATTTTATTTTTTTTTTTTTTTTCGAGAAATACTTTGAAACGAGTGAAACTTTCAATAAATAATATAAAACAGACTCTAATTAACTTCGTTACAGTGTCATATTAACTTAATCGACAGTTATTATAGAATTAATTGCTTATCTTCACGAGCTTAATATTCAAGCATGTGCTATCTTTTTTTAGACTAGATTAGATGTACTTTCATTCCAGTTGATCCGTAGTGAGGAGGCTTTCCAGGATGTAGAACGTATCAGAAAAACAATAATACATGACAAATATTTACAATTGAAACAAATAAGCTAATGTACCTTCCACAGGTCCTTTAGGCTTCTCTTAAACTGAATTTCATTGGTTGTTAAGCTATTTATGGGCGCTGACAAGTTATTGAAAATGTGTGTTCCTGAATAATGCACACCTTTTTGTACAAGAGTAAGTGACTTTAAATCCTTGTGAAGATTATTCTTATTTCTAGTACTGATTCCATGAACTGAGCTGTTTGCTGTGGAAAACTGTTGGTTTGAAAAAGTGATATATTTTTAATGATAAATTTCATTAAGGAATAAATATATTGGGAAGCAGTAGTTAGTATCCCTAATTCCCTAAACAGGCTTCTGCAGGATGTTCTTGAGTTCACACCACATGTAACTCCCACTTCTTCTTCTTCTTCTTCTTCTTCTTCTTCTTCTTTTCCCAGAAAATTTTAGCTTGGCTTGATGAATTACCCAAAAAAATAATCCCATATGACATTATCGAATGAAAGTAACCATAGTATGCCAGCTTTTTTATTTTTGTGTCCTCTATGTCTGACACAGTTCGCATTGCAAATAGAGATTTGACGCTTCAGCACTTCTGTGGTGTGCTCCTCGAGTTGAATTTATTATCAAGCTGTAATCCCAAGAATTTAATACTGTCCACTTCTTCTATCTGCTTGTCATTGTATGTTAGGCATATACTCGTGGGACACCCCTTACAAGTTCTGAATCGCATGTAGTGTGTTTTTTCAGAGTTTATTGACAAAGAATTGGCTAGGAACCAGTGATTAATGTCCACAAATATTTTATTAGCCAATCTTCCTCAGACTACACTTGATTTGCTATTTATTGCATTGTTTGTATCATCGGCAAACATAACAAACTTGGCATCTGGTAATGTTACTGGTGAAAGGTCATTGATATACACAAGAAAAAGTAAGGGCCCTTAAGATGGATGATGCCAGATAGCTTAATACATGTCTCTTTCCTAATAATACCCTTTGTTTCCTGCCAGAGATATAAGATTTGAACCATTTTGCAGCATTTCCTATTACATCAAAACACTGTAATTTACTTAAAAGGATATTGTGATTTACACAGTCAAATGCCTGTGACACATCACAAAATATACCAGTTGCCTGCAATTTTTTATCTAATGAATATTTGCTTTGATGTCTGTATTACAATCTTTAACATTTGGCAATATTTCTTTTAATGTGCTATAGCATCAACATCAGAACTGATTCAGACTGACAGAAACAGTTTGTATGCCCCCCCCCCCCTCCCCTCCCCTCCCCTCCCCTCCCCAAGTTGCCTCTATTCCTTGAGTAATCCATGGCTTCTTTATAGACTTTGCTTTAACCTTGGTTAGTTTTGGGGGGAAACAGTGTTCAAATAATGTAAGCACTTATTAGCAAAAGTGTTATACTTTTCATTCATGCCATGAGCACTGTAAACATCACTCCAGTGAATGTCTCTGAGGAGTGTCCTAAAATATTAAATTTTTGGGTTATTGATTACCCTCTTGAACTCAGATTTAACAAATTTTATATCCTGTTCAGTGTTAACATTTAACAGAAGAAACTGCATGTCATGGTCTGAGAGGCCATTGACTATTGGTTTTGTAATATAATTTTGTTAATTGGACTTTTCTATAAAGATATTACCAATGGCTGTTTGTGAGCAATTGGCTACCCTAGTGGGGCACTTTACAGTAGGAATTAATTTGAATGATAGTGTTACTACCTCAAATAGGTTCTTATTGGGAGAGTCTTTAAGGAAATCTACATTGAAGACACCAGCAACCACTATTTCTTTGTCCCCCCCATGAACCCAGGACCTTGCCGTTGGTAGGGAGGCTTGCATGCCTCAGCAGTACAGATGGCTGTACTGTAGGTGCAACCACAACAGAGGGGTATCTGTTTGAGAGGCCAGACAAACGTATGGTTCCTGAAGAGGGGCAGCACCCTTTTCAGTAGTGCAGGGGCAACAGTCTGGATGATTGACTGATCTGGCCTTGTAACACTAACCAAAACGGCCTTGCTGTGCTGGTACTGCGAACGGCTGAAAGCAAGGGGAAACTACAGCCGTAATTTTTCCCGAGGGCATGCAACTTTACTGTATGGTTAAATGATGATGGCATCCTCTTGGGTAAAATATTCCGGAGGTAAAATAGTCCCCCATTCGGATCTCCGGGCGGGGACTACTCAAGAGGACGTCATTATCAGGAAAAAGAAAACTGGCGTTCTACTGATCGGAGCGTGGAATGTCAGATCCCTTAATCGGGCAGGTAGGTTAGAAAATTTAAAAAGGGAAATGTACAGGTTAAAGTTAGATGTAGTGGGAATTAGTGAAGTTTGGTGGCCGGAGGAACAAGACTTTTGGTCAGGTGAATACAGGGTTATAAATACAAAATTAAATAAGGGTAATGCAGGAGTAGGTTTAATAATGAATTAAAAAAAATAGGAGTGCCGGTAAGCTACTGCAAACAGCACAGTGAACGCATTATTGTGGCCAAGATAGACACGAAGCCCACACCTACTACAGTAGTAGAAGTCTATATGCCAACTAGCTCTGCAGATGATGAAGTAATTGATGAAATGTATGATGAGATAAAAGAAATTATTCAGGTAGTGAAGGGAGACGAAAATCTAATAGTCATGGGTGACCGGAATTCGAGAGTAGGAAAAGGGAGAGAAGGAAACATAGCAGGTGAATATGGATTGGGGCTAAGAAATGAAAGAGGAAGCCGCCTGGTAAAGTTTTGCACAGAGCATAACTTAATCATAGCTAACACTTGATTTAAGACTCATGAAAGAAGATTTTATACACGGAAGAATCCTGGAGATACTAGAAGGTATCAGATAGATTATATAATGGTAAGACAGAGATTTAGGAACCAGGTTTTAAATTGTAAGACATTTCCAGGGGCAGATGTGGACTCTGACCACAATCTATTGGTTATGAACTGTAGATTAAAACTGAAGAAACTGCAAAAAGGTGGGAATTTAAGGAGATGGGACCTGGATAAACTGACTAAACCAGAGGTTGTACAGAGTTTCAGGGAGAGCATAAGGGAACAATTGACAGGAATGGAGGAAAGAAGTACAGTAGAAGAGGAGGGATGAAGTAGTGAAGGCAGCAGAGGATCAAGTAGGTAAAAAGACGAGGACTAGTAGAAATCCGTGGGTAACAGAAGAAATATTGAATTTAATTGATGCAAGGAGAAGATATAAAAATGCAGTAAATGAAGCAGGCAAAAAGGAATACAAACGTCTGAAAAATGATATAGACAGGAAGTGCAAAATGGCTAAGCAGGGATGGCTAGAGGACAAATGTAAGGATGTAGAGGCTTATCTCACAAGAGGTAAGATAGATACTGCCTACAGGAAAATTAAAGAAACCTTTGGAGACAAGAGAACCGCTTGTATGAATATCAAGAGCTCAGATGAACACCCAGTTCTAAGCAAAGAAGGGAAAGCAGAAAGGTGGAAGGAGTATATAGGGGGTCTATACAAGGGTGATGTAATTGAGGACAATATTATGGAAATGGAAGAGGATGTAGATGGAGATGAAATGGGAGATACGATACTGTGTGAAGAGTTTGACAGAGCACTGAAAGACCTGAGTCGAAACAAGGCCCCCGGAGTAGACAACATTCCATTAGAACTACTGAGTGCCTTGGGAGAGCCAGTCCTGACAAAACTCTACCATCTCATGAGCAAGATATATGAGACAGGCGAAATACCCTCAGACTCCAAGGAGAATATAATAATTCCAATCCCAAAGAAAGAAGGTGTTGACAGATGTGAAAATTACCAAACTATCAGTTTAATAAGTCACAGCTGCAAAATACTAACACGAATTCTTTACAGACGAATGGAAAAAATGGTAGAAGCCGACCTCAGGGAAGATCAGTTTGGATCCCGTAGAAATATTGGAACACGTGAGGCAAAACTGACCTTGCGACGTATCTTAGAAGAAAGATTAAGGAAAGGCAAACCTACGTTTCTAGCATTTGTAGACTTTGAGAAACCTTTTGACAATGTTGACTGGAATACTCTCTTTCAAATTCTAAAGGTGGCAGGGGTAAAATACAGGGAGCGAAAGGCTATTTACAGTTTGTTCAGAAACCAGATGGCAGTTATAAGAGTTGAGGGGCATGAAAGGGAAACAGTGGTTGGGAAGGGAGTGAGACAGAGTTGTAGCCTCTCCCCGATGTTATTCTATCTGTATATTGAGCAAGCAGTAAAAGAAACAAAAGACAAATTCGGAGTTGGTATTAAAATCCATGGAGAAGAAATAAAAACATTGAGGTTCGCCGCTGACACTGTAATTCTATCAGAGACAGCAAAGGACTTGGAAGAGCAGCTGAACGGAATGGACAGTGTCTTGAAAGGAGGATATAAGATGAACATCAACAAAAGCAAAATGAGGATAATGGAATGTAGTCGAATTAAGTCGGGTGATGCTGAGGGAATTAGATTAGGAAATGAGACACTTAACGTAGTTAAGGAGTTTTGCTATTTGGGGAGCAACATAACTGATGATGGTTGAAGCAGAGAAGATATATAATGTAGACTGGCAATGGCAAGGAAAGCGTTTCTGAAGAAGAGAAATTTGTTAACATCGAGTATAGATTTAAGTGTCAGGAAGTCGTTTCTGAATGTATAATGTAGACTGGCAATGGCAAGGAAAGCGTTTCTGAAGAAGAGAAATTTGTTAACATCGAGTATAGATTTAAGTGTCAGGAAGTCGTTTCTGAATGTATTTGTATGGAAGTCAAACATGGATGGTAAATAGTTTGGACAAGAAGAGAATAGAAGCTTTCAAAATGTGGTGCTACAGAAGAATGCTGGAGATTAGATGGGTAGATCATATAACTAATGTTGAAGTATTGAATAGAATTGGGAAGAAGAGGAGCTTGTGGCACAACGTGACAAAGAGAATGGACCGGTTAGTAGGACATGCTCTGAGGCATCAAAGGATCACAAATTTAGCATTGGAGAGCAGCGTGGAGGGTAAAAATCGTAGAGGGAGACCAAGAGATGAATACACTAAGCAGATTCAGAAGGATGTAGATTGCAGTAAGTACTGGGAGATGAAGAAGGTTGCACAGGATAGGGTAGCATGGAGAGCTGCTTCAAACCAGTCTAGGGACTGAAGACCACAACAACAACAACAACAACAACAACATTTCTTTGTTTTTGGTTGTTAAATGGACCAGTACATCTTCAAGGCGGTTTATGAGCGGATTAAAGTTACCTGCAAGTGCTCGATATACACTTAATATTATGAAGGATTTTTTGTGAAATTCTACTTCTTTTGCACATGCTTCCATATTTCTAGGCAAAATTTATGAGTGTCTATGTTCTTAAATTTATGACTGTTCTTGATGAATGTGGCAACTCCTCCTTTCTCCATTTCTGCTGTACAAAAGTGAGATGGTAACCTAAATCCTGTAACACTTAAAAGTTCTATACTTGTGGTCACATGATGTACGGAGAGGCAGATTATGTCAGCTGGGTTTGAGGACTCTAATTCATCTATGCAGATAATTAATTCATTTATTTTATTTCTCAGTCCTCAAATATTTTGTTGCAATAAAGATAGCTGCCGGCCGGAGTGGCCGTGCGGTTATAGGCGCTACAGTCTGGAGCCAAGC
Organism: Schistocerca serialis cubense; assembly: GCF_023864345.2. NCBI lineage: Eukaryota > Metazoa > Arthropoda > Insecta > Orthoptera > Acrididae > Schistocerca > Schistocerca serialis. The sequence continues at coordinate 411,183,055 of NC_064645.1, forward strand.
GACTGCTACGGTCGCAGGTTCAAATCCTGCCTCGGGCATGAATGTGTGAGATGTCCTTAGGTTAGTTAGATTTAATTAGTTTTACGTTCTAGGCGACGTATGACCTCAGAAGTTAAGTTGCATAGTGCTCAGAGCCATTTGAACCAATAAAGATAGCTGACATTTCATACTGACTGGGTTAAAATTGGAAAGAGTTGAAATTTCTGCTAATTGTTGAAAATTCTTGAGCAACAGCTGTTTATGCTGATGTAATAAACTAGAATTATGTTTTTTGGTTTGTTTCTCAAACTGAAGGTTTGTCTCAATCCTAACCCCTCTTAAAACTTGGTTTCTTTCTGTCCTCCCTACCTTAAAAAAGGGTCTTTTCTGAACCCTATAATCACTGGTATTTTATCAGTCATGACAGTGCCTCCCCCCTTTAACTTTTCTGCTCTTTTCCCAGCCAGTTTACCCTTCCATTTGTTGAGGTGAAGGCCATGCCTAGTATAGTCCCACCCATTGAAAGAGTCAACAGGAACCACACCAAAGTGTGACCCTGCATCCGACAGAAGCAGCCGTTCCATCTCCAAATTAACTCTCTTGACAGAAGAGCTCAAATGAGGTCGGTCATGGCGCCCAAGAACAGATACAGCCTCAACACTAGTATGCTTTGATGCTGATGCAATCTTTGCCAGGTCATACTCTATACAGTACCAGAGATCTCTGTCAATACTATTACCTGGTCCACCCACTATAACCATGGTGTCTTTCTTAGTGAAATCTTTGCAAGTGATCCTAAATCCTCTGTCACCTGCTCCAGACCAGTGCTACCATAAGTTAGTCAAATCATCTGTACTAAGATTAAACTTATTTTCTACTTTAGTATTATAATCATCCATTTCTGTCAGCATGAAGTCCCAAATGCTTTATCATAATCAACTCTTTTTATCTGGTAATTATTGTGTCTATTATGGTGTCTGTGACCTGAATTTCCCCTTCCTCTTCTATCTCTACCCTGATTTCTGTAACTGTTCTTTACATCATACTGAAAGGCTCGCAATCAGGTGCTTACCTGTTTTCCTGATTATTATTTTCACAAGAACTGTTGCCATTTCTCCTTTGATTACCTCCGTCGTGACCATTTATTATTGTTATTATTAGTCCGGTTGTGATAGTTGTTACTAAAATTATTATTACTTCTGTTACCATCATATCTGTTATTATTGTTCCCGTTTTTATTCTGGTGGTGTTGTGATGACCCCCAATTCTGAAAATTGTTCTCCCAAGCATGATCTAATTTATCTTTGTGCTTCGGAAATTCTTTAGTGTCGTCTGGTCCGCAAACAAGACTCCACTGAACACGGTCAGGTAAACACCGTTTCAACGCGTCATTGTGGATCACTTCGTCAAGTGCTTTATCTAAGTGTGCTAAAGTCCTAAGCTGCTTTTCACAAAATTCTCGCATTTTTATTTCTCCCTCATGAAATCTACTTCCATTCAAAAATTCTGATTTTATTCGCGCCTGCTTACTCTCTGACCAAAATTTGTTTAAAAATAATTTTTCAAACTCTGCAAATGTCATTCCCGCATTAAGATTTTGGTTGGAAAAAAAAATGGAAATGAAGTCCCATGCTTCTTTACAGAGCGTAGGGGAACGATGCGGGAGACCCGCACCGCCTTACTAGGCATGGTCCTAATGGAGGTGGCTTGCTGTTGCCTTCCTCCGACCGTAATGGGGATGAATGATGATGATGATGAAGACGACACAACTCCCAGTCATCTCGAGGCAGGAAAAATCCCTGACCCCGCCGGAAATCGAACCCGGGACCCCGAGCTTTTTTTTTTTTTTTTTTTTTAACCATATATATTTATTTAAATATATTAACAACGATACATTAAAAAAAAGACATTTTATTCTATTAATCTATTATATTCCTAGTATTGGTTAATATTACTGTCATTTTATATGTTTTCGTTTTTATATTTTCCTTTTTCGTTTTTCTCTTATTGTTTGTTCCTTAAACCCTTTTACATGGCCATTTGTCGTCTTTTTTTTTTTTTGAGGGGGTAGACATTGCAGGACAGGCATAACAGTTTATATTTGGCATCGATGCATTGATTTTGAGTTTATGTTTCTGTATGTGATGCACTTGTGATGCCACAGGCGCATTGTCTATTCTGGTTTGATCTCTTCCTCTAGATACACTGTTAAGTGGGGCAGTATGAGGGAAACGTCACCATGATAGGTGGAGCAGAAGTGGAAGAAACTTTTTTTACATGTACTACAGAATATACCTAAATTGAAGAAGAGAGAAAATTTTGTCATATTACATAAGAGAAGCAGAAAGGATAGTGTGAGTAATCAATAGAATTTTATAGGCACAAAGTAAAGGAAACCATTAAAAAATCTAATAATAATAATGAGTAGTTGGCACTTTCCACTAAGTAATGCTTGTTTCCTATTCAGTATAGTACAAATAATGGAAGAAAAGTTAATTGAAAAAAAACGGGAAGCGAGAACGATACCGCGAGACCACGAGGGGCGGTTAGCCCCGGATAAAGCTCCTCCGTCTAAATATCGTTTAGCATATTTCACTTTCATATGTTCTGGATGCCCGGTGCTAAGCTGTCCTTGCACTGGTACAAACAATCGACAGGGTGTAGTTTAAAATCATCCGGAAAATTTTTCATAATAATGTTATTGCAATTGTTTTGAAACATGTCATTACCACTATATATATTACTAAACATATTAGTCTCTAGATTTACAACTTTAGAGTTGACTGTTTGAAGCTTATTTGATACTTCATTCACTTTGCTGTTTCCTGAAGAAATTTGTTCTGAAACAAGTATAGAATTTAATTTTAGTTTGCAATGAAATTTTTTTCGGTTTCAATATAAGTTTGTATGTTAGGGCCCGTCCACATGCAACGATCTGTCTGCGCACATCACATCTGCGCAGACAGATCATTGCGTGTGGACAGAAGATTTGCACCAACCTGAGGTGTGTGCAAACCTGGAAGTTGGAGTTGGAGGTTTGAGCGAAACCTCTCAAATCTGTGGGTTCAAACCACATCTGCGCAGACAAGTTGGAGTGTGTGGGCAGGAGATCGCCGCAAATCTGGCGCGAAACAGCTGTTTGCTCAGTCTAGTGTTTGTATTTGTGCGCACAGGGCATTAAAATGGCTGATACTCATCAGTGTTCTCGAGAGTTTGTAAGTGAATTCATTGAAATATATAGAAACCACCCATGTTTGTGGAAGATTAAAGTAAAGAATATAGTGACAGAGACAAAGAGACAGCAGCATACAATGCTCTAATTGAGAAATTGCGGGTATTATTTCACTCAACTCTTGTTTCGATATTGCAGTTGAAAATTCCAAATCCCTGTAGCTCCTTCCTGTTGCTAGAAATCTTAATGTTACCGCCAGCCGTTCATGAGGAGAAATTGCCCTTCTCTATACAAGTATTTTTTCTCATAATATGAGGGGTTACAAGCTTTAAGAGAGAATTATAATTTCCGACATCCATCCGCAAATAATTTCGCCAGTCGTTAGGTTCGCCCTGCAACTCTCGCAGTAAATTTATGCGAGAAAACTGCTTTCGCTTTAGCAGCCACTGTCTACATCATTTTGACCGCTTTGTCTGTTTCCTGCGGTTGGTCTGGATGTTTTTTGCAACACAAGTTGCGAACACAGACCACAACAGAACTTCCTCCATTTCTATGTTTCAAAATAACTGAATTAAGTTTTTGACGTTTACGGGGAGCGTAGTCGTTTGCCACTGATATTTCTTTTCTATACCGACAGATGGCGGGCGAGTAGTAGATAGGGGTTTGTGTCGTGTGAACACACAACATTTGCAGCGATCTTTTGCATGTACAGACATTTGCGCCGATGTCTGCGCAGACAGATCGTTGCGTCTGGACCGGGCTTTATACAACTCTGATTTTCGTCTGTCGAGTTCGTCAATGACAATGTGTGCTGTTCTTTTTACTCGTTCGTCGATTACGTCAACACATCTGTTAAGTAGCTGTAATTCAGTAGCAGCAAAGTTCTTCAAACAATCCACTTCAGATTCTACATTGTCTACTCTTTTATTTACACTGTTTATTTGTCTATTTGCCTTATTAACACCTTCCCTAATTGCTTCTAGTGTCTGGTCCATTTTTACGAGAACATTGTGTACTTTTTGTCTCTTTTTCCAAAATTATTTTGGAATAATTTAGAAAATTGATCTAATAAGTTTTATGATTGTTGAACTCTGTGGAAAGGTGAAATTAAACTACTCGACGTGTGCTCGTGGCTTTGAGTGCTTAGACTCGTCGTTGATGCATGCAGCTGCCGATCTGATCTTGTTGTTTTCTTCACAAATGCATGTAAATGATTAGCATTGTGGTACTGTTCTCAAACTAGATCGTGATCATAAAGGTCAAGTGCAAATCATTCTGGTGCAATCATGCCAAGTTGAATGAGTTCTTTGTTGTTGATGATCAAGCATATGTCCTTGATTTCGATCAAAGCCTCCTTGAAAATATTGACTGAAAAATCGATGGAATTGTCTTTGCTAACAGTATGAACAAGTTGCAAAATGAAATTTCCTGACAGATTAAATCTGTGAGCCGGACCGGGACTTGATCTCTGGACTTTTGACTTTCGCGTGCAAGTGCTCTACTAACTGAGCTACCCAAGCATAACTCACGACCCTGTCCCCACAGCTCCAATTGCGCCAGGACCTCGTCTCCTACCTTCCACACTTCACAGAAGCTCTCCTGCACACCTTGCAAGACCAGCTAGCACTCCTAGAAGAAAGGATATTGCGGAGACATTTTGGCTTAGCCACAGCCCGGGGAAGATTTCCAGAATGAAAGTTTCACTCTGCAGTGGAGTGTGCGCTGATGTGAAACTTCCTGGCAGATTAAAACTGTGTGCCAGACCGAGACTCAAACATGGAACCTTTGCCTTTCACGGACAGGTGTCCTTCCAACTGAGCCACCCCGTTCCCACAGCCCCAATTCCACAGTACCTCGTCTCCTACCTTCTAAACTTCACAGAATCCCTCCCGCACACCTTGCAGAATTAGGTGTGCAGAAGACATTCTGTGAAATTAGGAAGGTAGGACAAGAGGCACTTGCGGAATTGTGGCTGTGAGAAGGAGTTGTGAGTCGTACTTGGGCAGCTCAGTCGGTAGAGCAATTGCCCACAAAAGGCAAAGGTCCCGAGTTCGAGTCTTGGTCCGGCATACAGTTTTAATCTGCCAGGAAGTTTCATATCAGTGCACACTCCACTATAGAGTGAAAATTTCGTTATGTTGCAAAAGTCTTCGCTCAGATTCTCTCTGAATTTTTCCTAGAATTCTTTCGGATTATATGGTGAACATGTGGTCAAAATGATGGCGAATGATATTCGAATATGATGCAGGTGACAGCTGACACATGCGTCCATCAATGTTGTTTCCCAGTGTTGATTTGTTTTGAGCAAATGAAGATTTTGGCAAACTTCTCTCTATATCTGGAATTCTATGCCATCAACCTTTCTCCAATTTGCTATGAAGTACGACCCTCGTCATTGCCCAACGTCATTCTCTAACAATAACATTCGACATTATTTGGACTGACTGTGAAATACGGCCGAGTGCGTCAGACGAATATAGATTTTGATAGCCTCCAATACGCGTGCATTGGTTACGTCGTCGAAATTTCTTGGCTGTATCATTCCATGTATAGTACTTTGAAACGTCTTGGAAAATACATCTTAGCCGGACCGGGACTTGATCTCTGGACTTTTGACTTTCGCGTGCAAGTGCTCTACTAACTGAGCTACCCAAGCATAACTCACGACCCTGTCCCCACAGCTCCAATTGCGCCAGGACCTCGTCTCCTACCTTCCACACTTCACAGAAGCTCTCCTGCACACCTTGCAAGACCAGCTAGCACTCCTAGAAGAAAGGATATTGCGGAGACATTTTGGCTTAGCCACAGCCCGGGGAAGATTTCCAGAATGAAAGTTTCACTCTGCAGTGGAGTGTGCGCTGATGTGAAACTTCCTGGCAGATTAAAACTGTGTGCCAGACCGAGACTCAAACATGGAACCTTTGCCTTTCACGGACAGGTGTCCTTCCAACTGAGCCACCCCGTTCCCACAGCCCCAATTCCACAGTACCTCGTCTCCTACCTTCTAAACTTCACAGAATCTCTCCCGCACACCTTGCAGAATTAGGTGTGCAGAAGACATTCTGTGAAATTAGGAAGGTAGGACAAGAGGCACTTGCGGAATTGTGGCTGTGAGAAGGAGTTGTGAGTCGTACTTGGGCAGCTCAGTCGGTAGAGCAATTGCCCACAAAAGGCAAAGGTCCCGAGTTCGAGTCTTGGTCCGGCATACAGTTTTAATCTGCCAGGAAGTTTCATATCAGTGCACACTCCACTATAGAGTGAAAATTTCGTTATGTTGCAAAAGTCTTCGCTCAGATTCTCTCTGAATTTTTCCTAGAATTCTTTCGGATTATATGGTGAACATGTGGTCAAAATGATGGCGAATGATATTCGAATATGATGCAGGTGACAGCTGACACATGCGTCCATCAATGTTGTTTCCCAGTGTTGATTTGTTTTGAGCAAATGAAGATTTTGGCAAACTTCTCTCTATATCTGGAATTCTATGCCATCAACCTTTCTCCAATTTGCTATGAAGTACGACCCTCGTCATTGCCCAACGTCATTCTCTAACAATAACATTCGACATTATTTGGACTGACTGTGAAATACGGCCGAGTGCGTCAGACGAATATAGATTTTGATAGCCTCCAATACGCGTGCATTGGTTACGTCGTCGAAATTTCTTGGCTGTATCATTCCATGTATAGTACTTTGAAACGTCTTGGAAAATACATCTTCTTCACACAGTATAAAAAATTCCTTAAAAGTGTTGACTGCACAGGTTCAGCAACATTTCGTCCAGTGCCTGCTGTGAAATAGACTATTCGTCCATTTTCAAGACGAACACTGAGATGAGAGACACTGGGATGGCTACTATGAATTGGTTAGCTCAAAATATGCCAAACAGCCTCGTCATTGCTGATATCGAAATTGACTCACTTCATCGTTGCGCGCATCAGGTCTATCAATTCTGACTACTGCCTTATTGCTGCCTTTGTTGACGTATTTGCATATACATTTCATCAGTTTGACGGAATGACAATATTCGACGTTGGTATGAGGCTTAAATATTTTCGATCATGAAGGAGAATATGGCACAATCCATCAGTTGTTGGTTTCAGCGTCAACATTTCTCATTCTGATTGAAGCTGTATGACCTCCATCTTCTGGTTTTCAGCGTCTGCATTGATGATTTCTGTCATCATCAATCCGTGTTTCATGATCTAAATCTCTGGTATACGTTTTCGCGCATTTGTTATCTACCATGCAAGGAGATCGCGGAGTTATTATCCACGTGGTCCACGCACCATGTTTTTCGTCACAATATCGAACAACAGTGGAACTTCTTAAGGATTAGAAATTTCTCCGCAAATGACATCAACTTCAGTTGCGGGTATTTTGGCTTTGGCCATAGGATAATATGCACATGTGGAACTCCTATCTTCAGCAAATCAATTGCATACTTCCAGGAGCGATTTCAACATAAATATTATGCTTCACAGTTAAGTCCATCAATTTAGTGAGTGTTTGCTTGAATATCTATTCAGTCAAATCGTGTTGATTGGATGGACGCTGACAGGGCAAAAGAAGCTCTTTTGTCTCGTCCCTTGATGGACAGCATGTAAACACGATGAAAAAGTGGGGGCGGCCATATGAACGCACATACACTCATGAGCCAGAACTTTACGACCACCGACCAACAATCGATTATAAACCCGTACAGGCATTAGCAGCGTCACCTGGCGAGGAATGACTGTTAGTAGGACACAAGCACGGTGCATGTAGTATCAGTGAGTGTGCTGTCCATGTGTAGAATGAGGAGGCGCGCAATCTATCTTAGTTTGACTGAGGGCAGATTGTGATGCCCCAGACGATGGCCACGAGCATTTCGAAAACTGCACAACTTGTCGGGTGTTCGAGGCGTGCTAAGGTGTGTGTGTCTTCAACACGTGGTGAAACCAAGCTGAAACCACATCCAGGTGTCATAGGGCTGGGCGGCAACCCCTCATTACAGATGACGGACGTCGTAGGCTGGGCAGACTGGTAAAACAGGGCAGGCGGCCAACTGTGGTGGAACTAACATCAGACGTTAATGCTGGGCAGAGTACAAGTATGTCTGAACACAGAGTGCACCGAACACTGCTAGTGATGGGCCTCTACTGCTGACGATCCAAGCATGTGCCAATATTAACATCAAGACATCAGCAACTACGACTGAAATGGGCACATCACAATTGGCACTGGACGTTGGCGAAGTGGCAGAGCATTGCATGGTCTGATGAATCCCGACACATTCTTCATCATGCCTATGGGATGGCACGAATCTGACGTCTTCTAGGGGAACAGCGCCTTGACGCCTTTACTGTAGGACAGAGACAAGCTGGTGGCATCTCCATTATGCTCTGGGAAACAGTCATGTGGCCACCCACGGGTCCAGTGGAGCTCGTGCAAGGCACCATGACGGCCAAGGAGTATGACACACTGTTCCAAACCACGTACACCCTTTCATGACGATAATGTTTCCTGACGGCATTGGCATTTTCCAGCGAGATAACACGCCATGTCACAAGACCAACAGTGTGATGGAGTGGTCTGAGGAACTCAGTGGCGAGTTATAGTTGATGTGCTTGCCCCCCAACTCCCCAGGTCTCAACCTGATCGAACACATCTGGGATGTGATTGAACGTGGTGCCAGAGCTTATCGCCCCTTCCCAGGAATTTACATCTACATCTACATGATTACTCTGCAATTCACATTTAAGTGCTTGGCAGAGGGTTCATCGAACCACAATCATATTATCTCTCTACCATTCCACTCCCGAACAGCGCGCGGGAAAAACGAACACCTAAACCTTTCTGTTCGAGCTCTAATTTCTCTCATTTTATTTTGATGATCATTCCTACCTATGCAGGTTGTGCTCAACAAAATATTTTCGCACTCGGAAGAGAAAGTTGGTAACTGAAATTTCGTAAATAGATCTCGCCGCGACGAAAAACGTCTTTGCTTTAATGACTTCCATCCCAACTCGCGTATCATATCGGCCACACTCTGTCCCCTATTACGTGATAATACAAAACGAGCTGCCCTTTTTTGCACCCTTTCGATGTCCTCCGTCAATCCCACCTGGTAAGGATCCCACACCGCGCAGCAATATTCTAACAGGACGAACGAGTGTGGTGTAAGCTGTCTGTTTAGTGGACTTGTTGCATCTCTAAGTGTCCTGCCAATGAAACGCAACCTTTGGCTCACCTTCCCCACAATATTATCTATGTGGTCTTTCCAACTGAAGTTGTTCGTAATTTTAACACCCAGGTACTTAGTTGAATTGACAGCCTTGAGAATTGTACTATTTATCGAGTAATCGAATTCCAACGGATTTCTTTTGGAACTCATGTGGATCACCTCACACTTTTCGTTATTTAGCGTCAACTGCCACCTGCCACCTGCCACACCATACAGCAATCTTTCCTAAATCGCTTTGCAACTGATACTGGTCTTCGGATGACCTTACTAGATGTTAAATTACAGCATCATCTGCGAACAACCTAAGAGAACTGCTCAGATTGTCACCCAGGTCATTTATATAGATCAGGAACAGCAGAGGTCCCAGGACGCTTCCCTGGGGAACACCTGATATCACTTCAGTTTTACTCGATGATTTGCCGTCTATTACGACGAACTGCGACCTTCCTGACAGTAAATCACGTATACAGTCGCACAACTGAGACGATACCCCATAGGCCCGCAGCTTGATTAGAAGTCGCTTGTGAGGGACGGTGTCAAAAGCTTTCCGGAAATCTAGAAATACGGAATCAACTTGAGATCCTCTGTTGATAGCGGCCACTACTTCGTGCGAATAAAGAGCTAGCTCCGTTGAACAAGAACGATGTTTTCTGAAACCATGCTGATTACGTATTAATAGATCGTTCCCTTTGAGGTGATTCATAATGTTTAAATACAATATATGCTCCAAAACCCTACTGCAAACCGACGTCAATGCTATAGGTCTGTAGTTCGATGGATTACCCCTACTACCCTTCTTAAACACTGGTGTGACCTGCGCAATTTTCCAATCTGTAGGTACAGATCTATCAGTGAGCGAGCGGTTGTATATGATTGCTAAGTAGGGAGCTATTGTATCAGCGTAATCTGAAAGGAACTTAATCGGTATACAATCTGGACCTGAAGACTTGCCCGTATCAAGCGATTTGAGTTGCTTCGCAACCCCTAAGGTATCTACTTCTAAGAAACTCATGCTAGCAGCTGTTCGTGTTTCAAATTCTGGATTATTCCGTTTGTCTTCCCTGGTGAAGGAATTTCGGAAAACTGCGTTCAATAACTCCGCTTTAGCGGCACAGTCGTCGGTAACAGTACCATCGGCACTGCGCAGCGAAGGTATTGACTGCGTCTTGCCGCTTGTGTACTTTACATACGACCAGAATTTCTTCGGATTTTCTACCAAATTTCGAGACAATGTTTCGTTGTGGAACCTATTAAAGGCATCTCGCATTGAAGTCCGTGCCAAATTTCGCGCGTCTGTAAATTTTAGCCAATCTTCGGGATTTCGCGTTCTTCTGAACTTCACATGCTTTTTCCGTTGCCTCTGCAACAGCGTTCGGACCTGTTTTGTGTACCATGGGGGATCAGTTCCATCTCTTACCAGTTTATGAGGTATGAATCTCTCAATTTCTGTTGCTACTATATCTTTGAATTTGAGCCACATCTCTTCTACATTTGCATAGTCAGTTCGGAAGGAATGGAGATTGTCTCTTAGGAAGGCTTCTAGTGACACTTTATCCGCTTTTTTAAATAAAATTATTTTGCGTTTGTTTCTGGTGGATTTGGAAGAAACCTTGTGATCACTGATCCCTGTATCTGCCATGATGCTGTCTATTAGCTCTGGATTGTTTGTGGCTAAGAGGTCAAGTGGGTTTTTGCAACCATTTACAATTCGCGTGGGTTCGTGGACTAACTGCTCAAAATAATTTTCGGAGAAAGCTTTTAGGACAATCTCGGAAGATGTTTTCTGCCTACCACAGGTTTTGAACAAGTATTTTTGCCAACATATCGAGGGAAGTTGAAGTCCCCACCAACTATAAGCGTATGGGTGGGGTATTTATTTGTTACAAGACTCAAATTTTCTCTGAACTGTCCAGCAACTATATCATCGGAGTCTGGGGGTCGGCAGAAGGAGCCAATTATTAACTTAGTTCGGCTGTTAAGTATAACCTCCACCCATACCAATCCGCACGAGTATCTACTTCGACTTCACTACAAGATAAACCACTACTGACGGACACAAACACTCCACCACCAATTCTGCCTAATCTATCTTTCCTCAACACCGTCTGAGACTTCGTAAAAATTTCTGCAGAACTTATTTCAGGTTTTAGCCAGCTTTCTGTACCTATAACGATTTCAGCTTCTGTGCTTTATATTAGCGCTTGAAGCTCAGGGACTTTCCCAGCACAACTACAACAATTTACAACTACAATTCCGACTGTTCCTTGATCCAAGCACGTCCTGTATTTGCCATGCACCCTTTGAGATTGCAGCCCACCCCGTACTTTCCCAAGGCCTTCTAACCTAAAAAACCGCCCAGTTCACGCCACACAGCCTCCGCTACCCGTGTAGCCGCCAGCTGAGTGTAGTGAACTCCTGACCTATTCAGCGGAACCCGAAACCCCACCACCCTATGGCGCAAGTCAAGGAATCCGCAGCCAACACGGTCGCAAAACCGTCTGAGCCTCTAATTCAGACCCTCCACCCAGCTCTGCACCAAAGGTCCGCAGTCGGTTCTGTCAACGATGCTGCAGATGGTGAACTCTGCCTTCATCTCGTAAGCAAGACCGGCAGCCTTCACCAAATCAGATAGCCGCTGGAATCCAGAGAGAATTTCCTCAGATCCAAAGCGACACACGTCAATAGTGCCGACATGTGCCACCACCTGCAGCTGGCTGCACCCTGCGCTCTTCACGGCATCTGGAAGTACCCTTTCCACATTAGGAATGACTCCACCTGGAATGTAAAAATAAAGAGAAAGTGAGAAATAAAAATGTAAATTACGGTTGAAAGTTATAAAGAAAATAATATTTTCATTTGATAAAAAGAAATAATGTTATCTGTACCTACCTCCAATTGAATTAGTTTGCATAATATTGAAGTGATGTCCAACCTGTCCCTCCCAAAAGAAGTTATGGGATACTGCAGTGCATCGTATGATCGATGTGTTTCAGCGACACATTGAATGTATTATGCCGTAGATGAAAAAGTATGTCACGTGTATCACATTCTTCATCAACTATGACAATCGCAACTTCATTGATGATAGGTGCGTTGTAGTGTCCAGCATGCTGTCTGAGTGGTGTTTTGTCTGCTCGTATTTAGACTGCGTAATTATCCGCCGGTAAGTTGTCGATTGAAGCTATGAATAATTTTATCAGTGCATTGTACTGGTGGAAAAATGTTTGCAAACAGGATATAATGTGGCGTCGGGTTCATGGAATTGCATCACAGCATTGATCAGCTTGTGCATTCTTGGCACCCATAAAGTAGATTCGTAGAAATTTTTCTTCAGCGTCGGAAACAGGTAGAAATGAACCAAACGGTGATATATTTGTCCCTGAACTTTGAAAGTAAGCGTGTACTGATCTTGGAAAATTTTGTCGACTCCAAAAGATGTTATTTGAAACGTTGAAATGTATTTGTGAACGTTCTGCAAAAGTGTTTGGAATCAGGTGAGTCGCCCAAAAGTGGAGAGATCAGTGGATCAGGTGGTGGATGTAATAACGGCAATTTAACTTTGCCATTCCTGCAGCACATTCCTGATGTTTCATTGTTGAACTTAGGTGAACCACAGTGCGCAACACCCTATCTATTTTGCCGAGATTTACATTGGGATGCAAACAGTAATCATTGTTAACATTAAACTGAAGTGCAACAAGATTCAAATCAATACATACTGTTCGAGATCGAAAGGCTCGTGAACTTTCAATTCTCACTGCAGGTTGGTCTTCTGATTCTGATGTGCGCGGTTGGGTTGTTGCAGCATGTCGTTCTCCTGACTGTGATCACGTGAATAAGCGATTCGTAAACGATCTGCGTCCTTTCTTGCACGTGTTGGTCTTGTGATTGTGAGGCACGTGAACGGGTAGCGTGAAAACTTCCATTCTTGCCACATGTTGATCTTGCCACATGTTGATCTTGAGATTCTGCTGTACGTGAATGTGCAATTTGTAAACGATCTGCTTCAGTGCTCGATTATCATTCCTCCTTTATCTGTTAAGCTCGGATTCCCTTATTTCTACGTGCTGTGCTGGTAGATCTATTAAGTGACGAACGTTTGGGAGGCATATTTTTCGACGAAGCAGTTTACACGATGTACGCTTCTATAACCAAAAGCATCGTTCGGCGATTCACTGGAAAAAATGGAAAAATTACTTTTTTCTCTGAAAAATTTCGATTAGCTATAACTCACATCTATCGGTAACGAAATGAGTAAGAAATAATAAAACGCCGACTGTTTGTTTCTGTCACATTCGAACATCTCACTACTTCTACACTGTCTCAAATACATTTGCCGTACGACATGCGCGCAACCTGCTGTAAGTTCATTTCATTATGCGTATAACCTTCGCGCAAGTGCAAGCAACAAGCTGACAAAGTTTTATCGCAGTCTCACAAAATATATGCAAACAAACAAACATCGATTTTTATATATTAAATGGAAAATCTATGAAACTGTCACAAAACCGGTGTCAACGATAAAATGAATGAATGAGATGTGAGAAACGTTAAAAATTAGTCAATGGAACTGATGTACTCCTTTTCTTCAGTCGTGTTTTGGGAAAAAATTTTAGAGGGAAATAGGGTACAAGAAGTAGAGAAAGTGTACTTAGAGTAGGCCTCAAAATTCAAAGGACTGTGCTATATCGAGAAAAAAGAAAAATGACACTGCAATACTCACACACCTTCCCTGTTGGAAGAAACAAATCAGTGTTACTTGACTGGACAAGGTGTAGTAGAGCCAGCGGCACTAATTATATCACATTAAATATTTTTCCGGTTTCAGGATTAGTGATCTGTTAAATGAGGGATAGTTTTTGTGTGACCACTCTAATATATTACTACTTCTATTATACAAAACACTCTTCAAAATCCCTTAACGCTTCTTTGAACTCTGAATATCTTTACACTCTCAGTATTATGGGGACACTATATCGTGGGCCGGCCGGAGTGGACCAGCGGTTCTAGGCGCTACAGTCTGGGGCCGCGCGACCGCTTCGGCCGCAGGTTCGAATCCTGCCTCGGGCATGGATGTGTGTGATGTCCTTAGGTTAGTTAGGTTTAAGTAGTTCTAAGTTCTAGGCGACGTATGACCTCAGAAGTTAAGTCGCATAGTGCTCAGAGCCATTTGAACCACCATATCGTGGCAGTTTCAGGTGGGGAGTGTCTTGCACTATGGTTGCGTAATATATCGGTGAAGTCATGCCTGAACTATCACTGCCAACAAAAGTAAACAATTGCGCTGTAGCCACTACCAAATGCTTTTTGTACTCCAATTTGCTTTGTGTTGTGGGTTGCATGTTTCTTTTTCTTTAATTTTGAGTGAATGTCCGGCGCTCGTGGTCTCGCGGTAGCGTTCTCGCTTCCCGAGCACGGGGTCCCGGGTTTGAATCCCGGCGGGGTCAGAGATTTTCACCTGCTCCGACATGACTGGGTGTTGTTGTGTCGTCTTCATCATCATAATTCATTCCCATTACGGTCGGAGGAAGGCAACGGCAAAACATCTCCATTAGGACCTTCCCTAGTGCGGCGGTGCGGGTATTCTGCATCGTTCCCCTGCGCTCTGTCAAGAAGCATGGGACTTTATTTCCATTTCCATTTTGAGTGAATATTCTAATCCTGGTGCATAAAGGGATTCAAATGCGACTCTCACCACAATAAGAGGAATCAGAGATCTCTATGACCGTCTGTCAGTTCTGCCTTTGTGGAAGCACAGAACGTGGACATAGGATGACAGCTCTTCGAGAGGGAGGCGGGACTTATTCCCGCCTCATCGATCCTCTTCCCTCGGGCAGTCAAAGTTCTCGATTGTTTACGATCGCGGCCGACTGCCACGGTATACTATACACATGATAGTTAACACCAACACAACAACACCCCGATAATTCTTCTCCCTTTTTGTTTGTATATAGTTCAGAATGGCAGAAGACGAAGACAAAGTATGAAATGAAATTTAAGTAATATTGCCAGTAACTCTACTGCCTGTTTATCGTCAGTCACCTAGAACTGCAAAGAGTGCAGCGCCGGGAATGTTACCACTGGTATTTGCTACTACGGCCGGCCGAAGTGGCCGTGTGGTTAAAGGCGCTGCAGTCTGGAACCGCAAGACCGCTACGGTCGCAGGTTCGAATCCTGCGTCGGGCATGGATGTTTGTGATGTCCTTAGGTTAGTTAGGTTTAACTAGTTCTAAGTTCTAGGGGACTAATGACCTCAGCAGTTGAGTCCCATAGTGCTCAGAGCCATTTGAACCATTTTTTGCTACTACGGAGATAATTAACCAGGGTACCAATTCCGTGAATGTGATATGTCAATAGCATCTTCTCTTTCTGCATTCATGTCGCTCCTTAAAGTTGTGGTCCTGCCATGCAGTGCCACTCGTAGTTACATCGAACCTCTTCACTGTCTGCAGGAAAGCGCTGTGATAATGGAAAATTGCTACCCACTAGCTACGAAATCACGAACCACTTCTTTTCGGAATCCTTTCGTATTTTACAGTCCCCATACCTCTTTCAACATATCAAATAACCTTCACATTTAAGCTCTAAATAATCAAACTTTTCGACGGACTGATAGCTAGTATCACAAAATAAAGAAGTAAGTAAGTAATTAATTCCATACAATCTTTTTTTTTTTTCTTTTCAGAACAACTCATTGCCGTTCCGACCTCTTCTTCTTTGGCGTCCATAGCACCCGCAAGTCTCGGCGTCAAAGTGTAGACGACTCCTTCCCACCAGTAAAATAGTCGCCTTCTTTCGCACATTGTGGCTTTACCGTGCTTATATTTGTGTTTCGTATCTGCGCATGGACGAAAATGCGCGCACAATATGCGGTCTTTCGTCTACCACTACTACTACGAATAGCGTTTCTGCACGACCATCTTTCATCGGCACAGTAAAAGGATGTGGAACATGTTGCTACCTCGAACAGCAATACGTACCACGACACGCCTTCTAAGTCTTTTCTCCCAGCTCCTATTCTTGATCCTTTTAAATCGATGTATCGTGACTGTGATGGCTTTCCTGATTGCCACTATTCCGATCTATAAGCATTTGTGTGCGGTTTTTCGATCACGTTGAGTGGACCCATGTATTCATCCTAAACTTTTTTGCTTCCGAAGTTATCTTTTTTGATTTTTCTCTAGGTTTAACGAAGACTAGATGTCCAGTCTAAAATCGCGACAGCGGTGCTCTCACATCGTGCCATCTCCTTCTTTCTAACGCCATTTTCCTAATATTTTCATGGGCTATTTTCTCTTTTTGAGCCTACAGAAATTCTGCCAGATCAAACAAAATATTATTTGGGACTGATCTGCAGACTAATTCACAGGAAGTGAAACCTGTTGCCTCATGCTACGGATGGCCAATTACACTACTGTCCATTAAAATTGCTGCACCAAGAAGAAATGCAGATGATAAATGGGTATTCATTGGACAAATATATTATACTAGAACGGACATGTGATAACATTTTCACGCAATTTGGGTGCATAGATCCTGAGAAATCAGTACCCAGAACAACCACCTCTGTCCGTAATAACGGCCTTGATACGCCTGGGCATTGAGTCAAACAGAGCTTGGATGGCGTGTACAGGTACAGCTGCCCATGAGCTTCAACACGATACCACAGTTCATCAAGAGTAGTGACTGGCGTATCGTGACGAGCCAGTTGCTCAGCCACCATTGACCAGACGTTTTCAATTGGTGAGAGATCTGGAGAATGTCCTGGCCAGGGCAGCGGTCGAACATTTTCTGTATCCAGAAAGGCCCGTACAGGACCTGCAACATGCGGTCGTGCATTAACCTGCTGAAGTGTACGGTTTCGCAGGGATCGAATGAAGGGTAGAGCCACGGGTCGTAACACACCTGAAATGTAACGTCCACTGTTAAAAATGCCGTCAATGCGAACAAGAGGTGACCGAGACGTGTAACCAGTGGCACCCCGTACCATCACGCCGGGTGATACGCCAGTATGGCCATGACGAATACACGCTTCCAATGTGCGTTCACCGCGATGTCGCCAAAGACGGATGCGACCATCATGATGCTGTAAACAGAACCTGGATTCATCCGAAAAATGACGTTTTGCCATTCGTGCACCCAGGTTCGTCGTTGAGTACACCATCGCAGGCGCTCCTGTCTGTGATGCAGCGTCAAGGGTAACCGCAGCGATTGTCTCCGAGCTGATAGTCCTTGCTGCTGCAAACGTCGTCGAACTGTTCGTGCAGATGGTTGTCTGTCGACTCAGGGATCGAGACGTGGCTGCACGATCCGTTACAACCATGCTTATAACATGCCTATCATCTCGACTGCTAGTGATACGAGACCGTTGGGATCCAGCACGGCGTTCCGTATTACCCTCCTGAACCCACCGATTCCATATTCTGCTAACAGTCATTGTATCTCGACCAAAGCGAGCAGCAATGTCGCGATACGATAAACCGCAATCACGATAGGCTACAATCCGACCTTTATCAAAGTCGAAAACGTAATGGTACGCATTTCTCCTCCTCACACGAGGCATCACAACAACGTTTCACCAAGCAACGCCGGTCAACTGCTATTTGTGTATGAGAAATCGGTTGGAAACTTTCCTCATGTCAGCACTTTGTAAGTGTCGCCACCGGCGCCAACCTTGTGTGAATGCTCTGAAAAGCTAATCATTTGCATATCATAGCATCTTCTTCCTGTCGGTTAAATTTCGCGTCTGTAGCACATCTTCGTGGTGTAGCCATTTTAATGGCCAGTAGTGTACGTCCGCAAAGTATTCTTAAGAATTGTGTCCATGTGGTATGTTTTTTCTGGTATAATGTTCGACATAATCTGATAAGTTCTTTCGTAATTCGCTCACACGTTACCTTGGAGAAAATATGCTGAAATTGTAGGATGTTCAGTACTTCTGCTTTTAAAAATTTTTTGAACTTTTTCGAGACAAACTGTGGACCATTATCGAATAATTGTACAACTGCTGTAACAAAGTAATCTTTCAGCAATTTGTTCACCAATACTTTCACTTTTACTTTTTTAATAGGCTACACCTACTTTTCATGAAGTTTGTCAATCCATCTACCAGCACCAAAACATACTCACATCATCCTCTGTATACAGGTAATGGATCAAAAAGATGAACAACGACTAAGTCAAGTCATTTTTGTTGTACTACAGCAGGTGTTTGGTTGGTTGGTTTGGGGAGTAAAGGGATCAAACTACAGTGTCACCAGTCCCTTACACCAGCGGTTTCCCAACAATTTTGCCTAAGGACCACACTGGCTCTTCCACTGTGTCCCAAGGGCCAACTCCCAACTATAGTCTGTGTAAGTTTTCTTGAGGCCTGATACCCTAGTACCGCTCGGAAATCCTCGGTAGAAGTTTTCCTTAAACCTACCACTGCTGCCAGTCTTTTACAACTGCTACTGACTGCCACTGCAGTAGTCATTACGCAGTGAACTGCATATTGTTTGACTTTGAACCGCGGCCTTCATTCACATATATTGCTAAAAATACAACATCAAAAAAAGTTTTGCATCACCCCAGTTCCCAGAACTCCTGAAGATAGACATTGACTGTGGATATTGTATCACAGACACAGTCCCTTTGAATGTTCAGAGATGTCACTAAAGCCGCCGAAGCCCGCACGGTTAGCCGTGCGCTCTAACGCACTGCTTTCCGGGCGGGAAGGCGTGCCGGTCCCCGGCACGAATCCTCCCGGCAGATTAGTATCGAGGTCCGGTGTGCCGGCCACTCTGTGGATGGTTTTTAAGGCGGTTTTCCATCTGCCTGCCGGCTGGTTCCCCTTATTCCGCCACAGTTACATTATGTCGGCGATTGCTGGGCAAACACTGTCTCCACGTAGGCGTACACCATAATAACTCTACGACGCAATCATTGGGGTTACACTCGTCTGGTGTGAGACATTCCCGGGGGTCCACAGGGGGCCGAACAGCACAATAACCCTGGGTTCGGTGTGGGGCGGGGGGAGGGGTAAGTGAACTGCTGTAGCTTGTGGTGGGGTTGTGAACCACTGAGGGCTACGGCGGGGACGAAGCCTCACCGTCGTTTCTAGGTCCCCAGTTCAATACAATACAATACAATACAAACCCACCCAAAGATGTAAACAACTATGCATGCATTCGGGAGGACGACGGTTCAATCCCGTCTCCGGCCATCCTGATTTAGGTTTTCCGTGATTTCCCTAAATCGTTTCAGGTGAATGCCGAGATGGTTCCTTTGAAAGGGCACGGCCGATTTCCTTCCCAATCCTTCCCTAACCCGAGCTTGCGCTCCGTCTCTAATGACCTCGTTGTCGACGGGACGTTAAACACTAACCACCACCACCACCAACTATGCATGAGTAGAGCCTATTAGACGGAGGGGGTCCGACAGCCGATCAGTTCCAGTCATTCCACCAGGAAGGAGGTACACGGCTCGTGTCAGTAGTTCAACCATGCCTCGACGGTCAATACCGCGAATGGAATAACAAGATTTCTGATGTGAAGAAACAGAACACCAGTAGCATTAAAAAACCGATTTTTAACGAGACTAGTGTGCTAGTTCTTCGCATCGGACTTCATCAAAAACAGTTGCTGGAAACGACAAAGAAAAATCTAAATGACAAGATTGTCTTTGCGGTGGGTGGAGACACGTGAGAGGAAATGCTGACGTAACGGCGATTGGCGCTACCAACAGAAACTGCAAACTGCAACGTTCAGCTTCACCACGCAATTTTAACACAACTACTAGGTCGCTGGCGTTGGCAGAAACGAAAATAGAGGGAAGCCTACATGAAGTGTTCCGGACAAATCCGATATGCGACAAAACCGTGCAACGGAGCCATCGGACACCTTTTACTGTGCCACTTACATGCAAAGTGGTTATTGGCACGCTTGAGTGTGCATCGTTTTCCTTTCAGTTCTTGCTCTAAAGGGGGATAGGCAGGCAGATAGTTTGTTGGCGTAAGGAATATCTAATAATAAAGCAATACTTAAGTATACAGCTCTAAAACCGGCAGTATATTTACAATGTGTAGCCGACAGCCCCCCATTCGGATCTCCGGGCGGGGCCTACTCATGAGGACATCGTTATCAGGAGAAAGAAAACTGGCGGTCTACGGATCGGAGCGTGGAATGTCAGATCCCTTAATCGGGCAGGTAAGTTAGAAAATTTAAAATGGGAAATGGGTAGGCTAAAGCTAGATATAGTGGGAATTAGTGAAGTTCGGTGGCAGAAGGAACAGGACTTCTGGTCAGGTGAATACAGTGTTATAAATATAAAATCAAATAGGGCTAATACAGTAGTAGGTTTAATAATGAATTAAAAAATAGCAGCGCAGTTAAGCTACTACGAACAGCATAGTGCACGCATTATTGCGGCCAAGAGAGACACGAAGCCCACACCTACTACAGTAGTACAAGTTTATATGCCAACTAGCTCCGCAGATGATGAAGAGATTGGAGAAATGTATGATGCGATTAAGGAAATTATTCAGATAGCTAAGGAAAATGAAAATTTAATAGTCATATGGGACTGGAATTCGATAGCAGAGAAAGGAAGAGAAGGAAAAGCAGTAGGTGAATATGGACTGGGGGTAAGAAAGGAAAGAGGAAGTCGTCTGGTAGAATTTTGCACAGAACATAACTTAATCATAGCTAACACTTGGTTTAAGAATCATGAAAGAAGGTTGTATAGATGGAAGGGGCCTGGGGACACTGGAAGATTTCAGATAGATTGCATAATGGTAAGACAGAGATTTAGGAGCCAGGTTTTAAATTGTAAGACATTTCCAGGGGCAAATGTGGACTCTGATCACAATTTATTGGTTATGAACTGTAGATTAAAACTGAAGAAACTGCAAAAAGGTAGGAATTTAAAGAGATGGGACCCGAATAAACTGAAAGAACCAGAGGTTATAGAGAGTTTCAGAGAGAGCATTATGGAACTATTGACAAATACGGGGGAAAGCTATACAGCAGAAGAAGAATGGGTAGCTTTGAGAGATGAAATATTGAAGGCAGCAGAGGATCAAGTAGGTAATAAGACGAGGGCTAGTAGAAATCCTTGGGTAACAGAAGAGATATTGAATTTAATAGATGAAAAGAGAAAATATAAAAATGCAGTAAATGAAGCAGGCGAAAAGGAATACAAACGTCTTAAAAATGAGAGTCACAGGAAGTGCAAAATGGTTAAGCAAGGATGGCTAGAGGACAAATGTAAGGAGGTACAGGCATATATCACTAGGATTAAGATAGATACTGCCTACAGGAATGTTAAAGAGACCTTTGGAGAAAAGAGAACCACTTGTATGAATATCAAGAGCTCAGATGGAAAACCAGTCCTAAGTAAAGACGGGGAAAGCAGAAAGATGGAAGGATTATATAGAGGGTCTGTACAAGGGTGATGTACTTAAGGGCAATGTTATAGAATTGGAAGAAGACGTAGATGAACATGAAATGGGAGATATGATACTGCGTGAAGAATTTGATAGAGCACTGAAAGACCTAAGTCGAAACAAGGCCCTGGGAGCAGATAACATTCCATAAGAGCTACTGATTGCCTTGGGAGAGCCAGCCTTGGCGGAACTCTACCATCTGGTGAGCAAGATGTATGAGACAGGCGAAATACCCTCAGACTTCAAGAAGAATATAATAATTCCAATCCCAAAGAAAGCAGGTGTCGACAGGTGTACAAATTACTGAACTATCAGTTTAATAAGTCATGGCTGGAAAACACGAACACAAATTCTTTACAGACGAATGGAAAAACTGGTAGAAGCCGAACTCGGGGAAGATCAGTTTGCATTCCGAAGAAATGTTGGAACACGCGAGGCAATACTGACCCATAACGAAAGGCAAATCTACGTTTCTAGCGTATGTAGACGTAGAGAAAGCTTTTGACAATGTTGACTGGAATACTCTCTTTAAACTTCTGAAGTTGGCAGGGGTAAAGATCAGGGAGCGGAAGGCTATTTATACAGAAACCAGATGGCAGTTATAAGAGTCGAGAGACATGAAAGGGAAGCAGTGGTTGAGAAGGGAGTGATACAGGTTCAAATGGCTCTGAGCACTGTGGGACTTAACATCTGTCTCCAGTCCCCTAGAACTTTAGATCTACTTAAACCTAACCAACCTAAGGACATCACACACATCCATGCCCGAGGCAGGATTCGAACCTGCGACCGTAGCGCTCTCGCGGTTCCACACTGAAGCGCCTAGAACCGCTCGGCCACCCCGGCCGACGGAGTGAGACAGGTTTGTAGCTTTTCCCCGATGTTATTGAATCTGTATATTGAGCAAGCAGTAAAGGAAACAAAAGAAATATTGGAGCATGAATTAAAATCCATCGAGAAGAAACAAGAACTTTGAGGTTTGCCGATGACATTGTAATACTGTCAGAGACAGAAAAGGACCTGGAATTGCAGTTGAACGGAATGGACACTGTCTTGAAAGGAGGATATAAGATGAACATCAACAAAAGAAAAATGAAGATAGTGGAATGTAGTAAAATTAAATCAGGTGGTGCTGAGGGGATTACGTTAGGAAATGAGACACTTAAAGTAGTATGTGAGTTTTGCTATTTGGGGAGAAAAGTAAGTGATGATGGTTGAAGTAGAGACGATATGAAATGTAGACTGGCTGTGGCAAGGAAATCGTTTCTGAAGAAGAGAAATTTGTTAACATCGTGTATAGATTTAAGAGTCAGGAAGTCTTTTCTGTAAGTATTTGTATGGAGTGTATCAATGTATGGAAGTGAAACATGGACGATAAGTAGTCCAGACAAGAAGAGAATAGAAGCTTTCGAAATATGGTGCTACAGATGAATGCTGAAGGTTAGATGGATAGATCACGTAAGTAATGAGGAGGTACTGAATAGAATTGGGGAGAAGAGGAAATTGAGGCACAACCTGACTAAAAGAAGGGTCTGGTTCGTATGACACGTTCTGAGGCATCAAGCGACCACCAATGTAGTATTGGAGGGTATCGTGGAGGGTAAAAATGTTAGAAGTACACCAAGAGATGAATACACTAACCAGATTCAGAAGGATGTAGGTTGCAATGGTTACTCATAGATGAAGAAGCTTGCACAGGATAGAGTAGCATGGAGAGCTGCATCAAACCAGTCTCTGGACTGAAGACCACAACAACAACAGCCAATACTTTTATGAGCCGGTACGTCTATGCATTTTTGTCGCTATATCTATATATCGATACTCTCTCTCGATATTTCTGGGGCGATAATGACATGTTTTTAAACGTCGATGTATAGGATTCCCGGTATTTTTAAAAATATCAACAGTCCTTGTAGACTGCTTTTCATTCTCAGCGGTCATTGCTGGAATGACTCAAGAAAAGTTCGACAGACTATAGTTCATCATAACAACATACTGTAGGGTTGAATTACGCGCAGATTTTCGTTTCATGACTAGATGGTGATTGAGATGTCTATCGCACAGAGAGCTGGGATGTACTCAATTGATGATTCGAAGGGTTATGTGGCTGCTACAACATAGTGCCCCAGCCCACTTTGCCGTTAACGTCCGGATGCATCTCAATCGTATCTTCCCTGGTCGATTGACCGGCTGACGGGGTCCAGTTACATGGCCTGCTTGTTCACCGGATCTCAACCTGTGCGATTTATGGTTATGAGGCCATCTCAAAAGTATCGGGTATGCAGAGTCCATGCCAGATGTGGAGATACTGGACCAGCGTATTCATGCTGCCTTTGACACTGTTCGGATGCAGCCTGGCCGATATGAAAGTGTGAGACAGAGCATACATACTACGGCGCGTACACGCATGCGTTGACACACATTGTAACCTCCCCGCAGAAATGTTAAATGAAAAACAAGAAAATGGAGCCAGAAGTAAACTTCCCACAAAAATTAAAGAATGATAATTTGAAATTAAACCACACAATAATATTGATTAAATAATGAACCATGAATGAAATGTAACCTCGTAACAGAAATAATAATACCTGGTAAATTTTATAAGGGCAGCAGCGCTGACCTTCGGCCCTGTATTCTGAATAAAAAAACAAAAATTCTTACCTCAATAAAAACTGCATCTATATCTGCTCTTAATTATACATTCTTCGACACAGCTTCGTGCAATGCTAGCGTATATATATATATACACTCCTGGAAATTGAAATAAGAACACTGTGAATTCATTGTCCCAGGAAGGGGAAACTTTATTGACACATTCCTGGGGTCAGATACATCACATGATCACACTGACAGAACCACAGGCACATAGACACAGGCAACAGAGCATGCACAATGTCGGCACTAGTACAGTGTATATCCACCTTTCGCAGCAATGCAGGCTGCTATTCTCCCATGGAGACGATCGTAGAGATGCTGGATGTAGTCTTGTGGGACGGCTTGCCATGCCATTTCCACCTGGCGCCTCAGTTGGACCAGCGTTCGTGCTGGACGTGCAGACCGCGTGAGACGACGCTTCATCCAGTCCCAAACATGCTCAATGGGGGACAGATCCGGAGATCTTGCTGGCCAGGGTAGTTGACTTACACCTTTTAGAGCACGTTGGGTGGCACGGGATACATGCGGACGTGCATTGTCCTGTTGGAACAGCAAGTTCCCTTGCCGGTCTAGGAATGGTAGAACGATGGGTTCGATGACGGTTTGGATGTACCGTGCACTATTCAGTGTCCCCTCGACGATCACCAGTGGTGTACGGCCAGTGTAGGAGATCGCTCCCCACACCATGATGCCGGGTGTTGGCCCTGTGTGCCTCGGTCGTATGCAGTCCTGATTGTGGAGCTCACCTGCACGGCGCCAAACACGCATACGACCATAATTGGCACCAAGGCAGAAGCGACTCTCATCGCTGAAGACGACACGTCTCCATTCGTCCCTCCATTCACGCCTGTCGCGACGCCACTGGAGGCGGGCTGCACGATGTTGGGGCGTGAGCGGAAGACGGCCTAACGGTGTGCGGGACCGTAGTCCAGCTTCATGGAGACGGTTGCGAATGGTCCTCGCCGATACCCCAGGAGCAACAATGCCCCTAATTTGCTGGGAATTGGCGGTGCGGTCCCCTACGGCACTGCGTAGGATCCTACGGTCTTGGCGTGCATCCGTGCGTCGCTGCGTTCCGGTCCCAGGTCGACAGGCACGTGCACCTTCCGCCGACCACTGGCGACAACATCGATGTACTGTGGAGACCTCACACCCCACGTGTTGTGCAATTCGGCGGTACGTCCACCCGGCCTCCCGCATGCCCACTATACGCCCTCGCTCAAAGTCCGTCAACTGCAAATACGGTTCACGTCCACGCTGTCGCGGCATGCTACCAGTGTTAAAGACTGCGATGGAGCTCCGTATGCCACGGCAAACTGGCTGACACTGACGGCGGCGGTGCACAAATGCTGCGCAGCTAGCGCCATTCGACGGCCAACACCGCGGTTCCTGGTGTGTCCGCTGTGCCGTGCGTGTGATCATTGCTTGTACAGCCCTCTCGCAGTGTCCGGAGCAAGTATGGTGGGTCTGACACACCGGTGTCAATGTGTTCTTTTTTCCATTTCCAGGAGTGTATATATATATATATATATATATATATATATATACATATATATATATATATATATATATATATATATATATATTTTTTGATTCTCGGAGGGAATGCATAGGAAATATTCTTTAAATTGAAATGAATGCTTTGCTTTAAAAGAGTTGCTTTATATTATAAAAATTATTATTGGGGCCTTTTTTTGAACAAATTAAATTACAATTAACATACATTATTAAATATGCGCAAGGCTGCTTCTTTACCTTCTACAACAATACTCATCCTCCAGAGTCCTGACCAGAGTCGCGACCAGAGCACACAGCCGACGCATGCCGACTCCCGCAGACTACTACTGTTCACTCGCTACTAGAGCCGAACGACTACTACTGTATCGGTCTGACTACTACTGCAGACTGACGCAGACTAACTACGACTGAGCACTCGCTACAACTGCAGACACGCGCAGACTAGCACTTGTCCACTCGCGCAGTCAAGCGCAGACTCGCGACAAGCAACAACTAACAATAAACTACTCTCTGGTCAGAGATTCTGTCATGCTTCGCCCATCGCCGGCGAAGCATACCCCTTACAACATGGTAACGGTTTTCAACGTTTTGGAACTGTGGCTGCATGGTACGGCGCGTATTAGACTGCAGTCGCTGTAACAATGTATGATTGAATAAATGGTCTCCAGCATGGAAACCATGTATTTCCGGGCATAAGTTCGTTAGACCTTTTTTGTTCCGTATCCTCTCATCGATCAATCCCTTGAGTTTGTACGCGGTGGAAAAAATGACCCTGTATTTGCATCACTGAAATGCGGTTTGAAATCTCAGCAAATGTTGCTTTAAGGAAGTAAATGCTGAACGAGATGCAGCAACTTGTGCTGATTTCCGCGTGGCTCAGTCAACTGCAAAATATGGAAAACCATTTACTGATGGTTTGAAGAGTAAATGAAATTGCTGAAAATATAACTCGGCACTTCGAGTGGTTGTCTTTAGGTCTGGATGAGTCAACAGATGTTTCATGTACTGCACAAGTGTTAATTTTTATTCGATGAATAAACAAAAATTATGAATTGTATGAAGAGCTTCTTGACGTTTGTAGTATTCACGGCACGGCCACGGGAGTAGTAAATGCTTTCAGAAAAATAATCTTCATTGGAAAAACTTCAGGCGTATTACAACTGATGGTGGCGAAAACGTGTGGAATAAATGAAGGCGTCGCTACTTTCGTGTCAAAAGCGGTAGAAAATGACGGGGAATCAAAATCGTTAAAAATATATTGCATCATTCTTCAACAGTCTACGTGTGGCTCTAAAATGGTTCAAATGGCTCTGAGCACTATGCGATTTAACTTCTGAGGTCATCAGTCGCCTAGAACTGAGAACTAATTAAACCTAACTAACCTAAGGACATCACACACATCCATGCCTGAGGCAGGATTCGAACCTGCGACCGTAGCGGTCGCTCGGCTCCAGACTGTAGCGCCTAGAACCGCACGACCACTCCGGCCGGCAGTCTACGTGTGGAAAATGTCAGAAGTTTTAAGACTAATCATGTCAGCTGTTCTTCTTCTTCTTCTTTCGATTTCGGCCATCTTTGGACCACGTTCAACAATTCACTTGCCCGGCTTTTTGATCTTTTTTTCTCTCTTCCCAATATTTCCTCATCATTTTCGAGTGGTTCCTCCTCCGCTCTTCCGACCATTTCCTGTTATTATTCTTTAGTTTCGTTTCTTCTGGAAAACACTTAATTTCGTTCACTATTTGTCTAAACTTTTCCCTGTCCCTGATTGACTCACGGGTGACATTAAAATAGGCCAAATCCTTTTTCACCATCTGTATCCATTTATTGTTGGTTTTTTCGTTCCTGTTACTATGTTCAAACACTTTTCTTGTTAGTCTGTTTCCATCCATCCTCGACAGGTGACCATAAAACGTTAGTCTGCGTTTACGCATTGCCTCACTCACTTTCTCAATAGTTTTGTATATTTCCTTATTACTCTTTAGCTTGTACTCTTCTCCAATCTTTCTCGGTCCTAATATTTTTCTCAAAATTTTCCTTTCTTTCTTTTCCATGTTTTCTATTTCCCCCTTTTTGTTAAGAGTTAGGCACTCCGATGCATACAGGCATTCTGGTCTAATGACAGTTTTATAATGTCTTAATTTAGCTTGAATCGAAATGTTTTTTTTGTTATATATGTCTTTGATTTTTTGAAAAGCAAATTCCATTTTCCTTGCTCTCGCCTGGTTTGCACTCTTGTCTAAACCATTCACTTGAATTATTTCACCTAAATACTTAAATTTTTCTACTCTCTTAATATTGCCGTATTTAGTAATAAGATTTTTCTTGTTATTTCTATGATTAGACATATACACGGTTTTTTCAAATGAAATCTGCAGTCCAGCTCTGGCCGAAACTTCTTGTAGTTTCTCCAGGTAGTTCTGAGCTATTTCTTCGTTTTCTGTAATTATTGCCAGATCGTCTGCAAAAGCTAAACAGTCCACTTCTATTTTTTCTTTTTTTGTTCCAATTCTGATGTCATTCTTGGTGCCTTTGAGTTCTTCTTTCCATATTCTCAATATCTTTTCCAGTACGCAGTTGAAGAGGATTGGGGATAAACCATCACCTTGTCTAACACCTGTTTTAATTTCGAACTTCCTTGAAATTTCACCCATAAATTTAACTTTGGCCTTACTGTTTGTTAGCGTCTGTTTGATAATTTGAATTGTTTTCGTATCGACCCCAAATTCTTCCAATACTTTCAGTAATGTTTCTCTATCTACCGAGTCGTATGCTTTTTTGAAATCTACAAATACTATTGCAAATCTCTGGCCTCTTGAGATTCTGTAACGAATTAGTGTTTTCAGGTTAAATATTTGTTCAACACAGGATCTACCTTGTCTAAAACCTGCTTGATATTCACCTATTTTTTTATCCAGAACTGGCTCCACGATTTGAAGTAATTTCCTTGACAAAATTTTGTATCCTACTGGTAGTAGCGAGATCCCTCTATAATTATTAACATTCATCTTATCCCCCTTTTTGTGTAGTGGGTGTATCAGGGCACACTGCCAGTCTTCAGGAATTCTTTCTTCGTCCCAGATCTTCTTAAACATATGTTCCAAAACTTGTGGGAGGTTGGTATCCATTATTTTTAGGATTTCTGGTACTATGGAGTCTTCACCTGGGGCTTTATTGTTTTTTAGACTGTGTATTATGTGTTTTATTTCTTCAGCGTCTGGAGGTTTTGACTCGGTATTAGTATTTCGGTGGTTTTCAAAACTCATTTTATCTTTGGGTGGTTCACAATTTAGTAGATTCTCGAAATATTTTGCTAATATTTCACAATTAGTCTTGTTTGTCAAACCTAGCTTGTTCTCTTCATCTTTAAAACATAAATTTGGGGATTGGTATTTGGTTAGCTGTTTTCTAAAAGTTTTGTAGAAATCTCTAGAATTATTTCTTTTAAAGTCTTCCTCAATCTGTTCTAGGTTATCCTGAAATTGTCTTCTTTTTTTATTACGGAAAAGCTTAGCTGTTTCTCTTCTCTGGATTTTAAAATTGTCAAGATCTTGAGGATCTTTTGTGGAGTTCCATTTCTGCCACAATTTCTGTCTCTTCTCCAGGTTCTCATCACATTCATTGTCCCACCATGGATGTCTTCTTACTCTTTTCACGAGACAATTTTCTTTTGCTATTTCAACTATTTCGTTTTTGATCTCCTCCCATCCCGCTTCCTTATTTATTGTGGATATGCCATCGCTATCTTTGTGCAATGCTCTTTGAAACCGTTGTTTAATTTCTTCATTTTTTAACGTTTCTGTGTTATATTTTGGAATTTTGTAAAAGGTTTTCTTCTCTTTTCGAAATGGGAGTGGTCTGAATTTAATCGTAGTCAAATAGTGGTCTGAATCAACATCAAGGCTTTTCAGCACTTTAGTGTTTTGAATTTCTTCTTGACAATGAAGTGAGATAGCCACATGGTCAATTTGGAATTCTCCGAGAAGTGGATTTGGTGATCTCCATGTTTTAGTTTTTCGGCTCAGCTTTTTGAAATGTGTTGTCATTATTTTCAAGTTGAAATGCCTACATACCTCTATAAGCCTTTCTCCATTTTTTGAAGTTCTTTTGTGACCTGGGAAGAGGCCTACTGTTCCATGGTATTTTTTCTCCCTTCCTATTTGTGCGTTAAAATCGCCTACTAACATTTTTATGTTCTTCTTTGAGCATCTATCCAGTTCCATTTCAAGTATCTCCCAAAATTCTTCAACTTTCTCCGGGTTATTTTTGTTGTCCTGGTTTATGGGTGCATGGCAGTTGATTATAGAGTATCCTTTGTTTTTACATTTAATCTCAAGAATGGATAGTCTCTCAGAACTCGAGTAGAAGTTAGTATAAGATCTCATGCTTTCGTTAATCGTCAATTCCGAGAATTTACTGACGAAATTGAAGACAATAACTTACCATATGATACAGCAGCATAAAAGATATGACGCGACGTTTTGTACTCCGAACATTAATCGAAATTTTCTTGAATGAAATTAATCTTCTTCTGACTGAGTTACAAAGCAACGAGTGGTTGTGGAAGTTATCTTTATATACAGATTTAATGTAACATGCAAACGACGCTAATTTAAAATTACAAGGAGGGAACCAGCCACTGCCTGATATGTCTACTCTTATTAAATCCTTTCGACAAAAAAATGTTTCATGCATTTTAATAATTGCCAAACGTTCAGTCAGCGATCAGAGACTCTATGTCAGGTAGACTTCACAACTGAAACTTTGAGTATTTTAAAAATAGATTTACACCTTTTTCAGATTTTGATGCAATTGCAAAAGATATCATAATTTTTCAAATTTCTTTTAACGCCGATATAGAAACTCTTGCCACAGAATTTCAAATGGAAATGATTGATTTGCGATATAGCGATTTTTATACGGATAAATATTTAAACTCATTATTGTTGGAATTTTGTTAGAGTTTTTCACTCACACAGTTTGATGATTTGCATGATTTTGCTCTTAGTTTTTTTTCTACTTTCGGCACTTCTTATCTCCATGAAAAACCGTTTTGCAGTATAAAATATACAAAAAACATTTACAGATGCAATCTAGCTGATGAGAATTTTAAGTCACTCCTTATGATTTCCACGAGTAAACTTGATCCACTACTGCAAACAATTGAAATTGGGAAGTTACAGCCACATAAATTTCATTAATCATAATTACAATGCTTAATTTCATTTTGTGAATTGCCATGTATGTCACATATGGCAAGTTTTCAGGGAATTTCATGTAATTAATTGCGGCTAAAACGTTCACTTACACTGTATATGCCAGTTAATTTATATCTTAATTGGTCATAAAATAAGAACAACTGATTGTTCTACGTATTTTGTATGATTTATTTGCGTTACAAATTTTGCTTTATACAGTGCTATTTCGCTTAATGAGGATGATGCATTCCTGAATCTTATTCGTAATCAATACTCATTAACTGAAACGCTTTATTTCCGTAGGAATCGATGTAGAATGTATCACTCTGTTGCCTTACGAAAGAAAAGGTACTCAAACAGATTTGTAATATAATATTGTAGTTTTTATTTTAGAAGAAAGCTGTCTAAAGATATTTGTTAACGCCTGTGCTTCTAAATTTGTCGGAAAGGAGACATAGTATTGTCGTTAATTATTGTAAAATCATAGCGTGCATAGCTACTGCCTTACGAGCATCTTTAATGAAATCGTGTTAGGTAACGACGACAAAACCAGAATTTAATTTCATGAACAGATGCTGCAATGGAAAGGGAATGCGCCGGAGGAGAAAAGATCTTGGGACATCGTTGCAGTGAATTTGCAAGATCGTCACGAAAGCCCGAGTAATGGGGCGGGTGACAATTGTAGGGCGAGGCGCATTCCGGCCGCCACAGATGACTGAACAGAGCATTGTCCGAACTTCTACTTCAGCCAACGGTAATTACAGCAGAATGCACGACTTAGTGTTCATTTATAGTGGCCAAAGAGATCCATCCAGGCCAGAAGGTTGTCACTGAAATTGATATTTAATTCCGAAAATAAAAAAATAAAAAATGCCTCTGAGCACTATGGGACTTAACATCTGAGGTCATCAGTCCCCTAGACTTAGAACTACTTACACCTGACTAACCTAAGGACATCACACACATCCATGCCCGAGGCAGGATTCGAACCTGCGACCGTAGCGGTTTCGCGTTTCCAGACTGCAGCGCCTAGAACCGCTCGGCCACTCCGGCCGGAAAAAAACCTCATTATTTAAGGGAGTCAACGTCTTACATTTTCTTCTACTCATGCGAATCACACTCGTTATGGGAGGTGCTCGGTAAGCAAGGTTCGACTGTAACAAAAAAATTAAGGTATCGCTGATACCACACATGTCTTACTCGTTACCGTGGGCTGGATTGACGGTGTTAGAGGGCCGGTGTTGGCTTGTGGGCCGTAGTTTGGGGACCCCTGCTCTACATTGTGCACTTTTGTTTGTATTATCTTATTATTGCCTCTAGCCTCCTGACATCTGCCTCACATTTCAACTATTTTGCACACATCGCCACATGTTGTTAAATATGACAGTTGCACTGAGCTTTGCTGTACACTTCCTTGCTCCATCGTGTGCAAAATTTTTGTGTGCATGGTCAATAAGTAAATTCACGGTCGGCTCAGGAAAGTTAATTCCCTGCTGTCTTTCAGTTTTCTTTCTCCTTCCGAGCAAAATGCCTTTGTGTGTCTGATAATATTCGGCTACTTTGCAACATGCAGGTTCACCTAAATAATTTTCAAGTAATTGAAGATTACAATTCTGAGTCTGCTCGCACCGTAATTCTTTGTACACCCTCTTCAGTGAACCTTCGTCATCTATCTGTATCACTGCAGCGTGGGTTTTCGTTTTCACCACCCTCTTCTACATTCCTCGATAACGCATCTGCGACTACATTTTCGGACCCTTTGATGTATTTTATCTCGTTATGATATTGCTGTAAACATAAAGTCCACCTCGTTAATCTCAAATGGGGTCAAATGGCTCTAAGTACTAAGGGACTTAACATCTGAGGTCATCAGTCCCCTAGACTTTAAACTACTTAAACCTAACTAACCTAAGGACAGCACACACATCCACGCCGATCCAGGATTCGAACCTGCGACCGTAGCAGCAGCGCGGTACCGGACTGAAGCGCCTAGAACCGCTCGGCCACAGCGGCCGACCTGTTAATCTCCTTTGCGAGATCAATGCCCTGTGATCACTGCACTGTAAACAATCACTTTGTGACCCAGTAAATATTGTTGAAATTTATGTAAGCCGAAAATTCTAGCTAATGCTTCCTGCTGTGAAA
This sequence comes from Schistocerca serialis cubense, assembly GCF_023864345.2. NCBI lineage: Eukaryota > Metazoa > Arthropoda > Insecta > Orthoptera > Acrididae > Schistocerca > Schistocerca serialis. The sequence goes on from NC_064645.1 coordinate 411,216,369, forward strand.
TATAATAATTTCTCTCAGATTGCTGTACAGATCTACTAACAAAGGCTATGGTCTAGCGTACGTCTTCGTTCCCTTCTTTATCCTATAGGTTGACTCTTACACAAAAGTAGCTGGTTGGTAAGAGGCAACCTATATTTTGTACACGGCCACGGGCTCAGTATGTCAGTTTATGGCAAAATAGCCCTTCTTCATCCAACTGAAACATTCTACAGCAGTACTATAACCACACACATCTGCAACTAAACAAAATCGTTTAGCAAAGGCCACATGATGTAGTACTTTACTGTTACAGAAAGCCTATTTAAGCTCCTCAAATGCAGTCTGACATTCTGTTGTCCATTTATAAGGTACATCTTTCTTTGACAGGTTCGTTAAGCATGGAGCATTGAATAACTGTCCTGGCACAAAAGAAGATAGACCTGAATAAACCAAACATACCTTTTAGCATCTTCCTATCTGTAGAAGCTCTGTATTCCTTTATAGCTTCCATTTTTCTGGGATCTGGAAGAATTCCTTCCCCACTAAAGAAGTCCTAAAAATTCCAATTTCTTTTATAAAAATTCGCTTTTATCTAATTTTAATTTCATTACCCCCTTTTTAGTTGATTTCAAAACTTTGTCTAACGACAAGCAATGTTCTCCCCATGTTAATGTAGAAATTAAATCATCGTCAACATATGCACAAACGCTTATATTTAGCTCAAATGGCACAACTGTGTTCTGATAACACAGATCTTCAAACAATAATGTCATGTACTTCCTGGATTCCTCAGCTAATGGTAGGTAACAGTAGCCACAGATCACATCCATTGGTGTAAAGAACCTTGCTCCGTTAAGTTTTTGTAAAATATCATCAATGTTTTCACGTCAGTCACTTCCTGGAATGATGGCTGTCCAGAAAGTTCATGACACTTCTACCTGCAGCAACAATGGGCGCGCCTAGGGTGCCCATATTACTGTTTTAAGCATTTGTCTGTTCATTTGGTGTCTAGCCGTGCCAGCGTGTTTCGCTTTATTCCATAATAAAAATTTTAAATGTGTGCCACAACTGAAAATCTCAAAAGTTGTGTAGTGCAGTCAGTAATAAGATTTTTGCTGGCAAAAAACTGTAAACCAATCGAACTTTATCGGCAGCCGCATGAAGCGTACAGAGACAACGTAATCACTGACGGTGGTGGGCGCCAGTGGTGCATTAGGTTTAAAAGCGACTGAAATAATGTTCACGATGAAGAGCGAGTTGGACGATAAAGCATTGCGACAGATGAACTGGTCGCAAAAATCTATGAGGAGATTAAAGAAAACTGCCGATTCACAGTGATAGCGTCGCACGACAATAAACTCTGCGAGTTATTGTCAAACTTTGGAAAACTTAAGAAGAGCAATTCAGAAAAAGCGTAGAGGAAATTTGAACTAAAAAATTTTGTTCTTCAATGAAAACGGTCGACCACAAACAGCAAATTTCAAGTGAGAGGTACTCAATGCTTTCAAGTGGATCTTGCACCGAGTGACTACCGTCTGTTTCCAACGATGAAGACCTGGCTCGCAACGCGGCACTTTAGACGACGACACGGAACTGCAGGAGGGCGTGAATAACTGGTTTTAAGCCTCAGGCTGCAGAATTTTACGACAGTGGAATTTCAAAGCTTATTCGCTGCTATGATAAGTGCCTAAATTTGTGGGGAAACTATGTTTAAAAGAATTTAAATGCCGCTTTCAAATGAGTAAAACATCATTTTTTTTGCTACATTTCTTCTTAAATACCAAAACGTATTCTACTTACTGGATAGCCTATATAGTTTCATGAAGCTCCGATAGATGGCGGTGCTATATATATACCCTTCATACTTGCGTCTATAAAGGAGCTGCATTCCAAACAGAGAGCAAGCTGTCAAAGCTTTTCTTTTGGCAGGAAACCAGAGCATCGCAGATGTTTACAGGCGTTTGCAGAATGTCTACGGAGACCTGGCACTGAACAAAAGCACGATGAGTCATTGGGCGAGGCATCTGCCATCATCGCAACTAGGGTTTGCATGCATGTCCGATCTGTTGCGTGCTGGCCGGCCGCACACAGTTGTAAATTGCCCATTGTTGGGAAGTGCGGACACTCTCATTTGAGGCGATCGACGGATGATAATCAGACACTTCGCTGCTCAAGTGGACATTGTGCTGCCCCTGAGTAAAAATTCGCTCATATTTTATCAGCACAAGATGTACGTAGCCTCAAAATACGCAAAGTGGTTGCATAATAAATATATAAATTTTATTTGTTAAGAGGAATTCTGTTATATGTTATGGAGCGCACGACAAAGTGGTGGGCTTGGCTGCCGATCGCGGTACGACAGCGACCTGGCGTCTAAAGAAAACAAGAATACGGAAGGCCAAAGAAGAGTTAATCATTTAAAACAATAATGATGTAAAAGAATAAGAATTTTAGTAGTATGTCCGAAGTAGGTCAGAAGTAGACACAGAGTTCGTCGTTTGTTCATGGTTAGGGCACTAGTTCGGCGTTTGACGCTTAATTAATGTTATGTCTTGCAGTAGGAGAATTTATGATCTGACTTACGTATTTACATCGATACGTAAAGAAAGGAAAATTAGCAAGATAATATTGGATTCTATACTGATTGGAAAGTTTGAAATTTGTCATCACTTACGTAAGGCTCATGTTTTCGTTTTATTCTGAAGAAGACAAGTCTGTTTTCACTTAAGGTGAGTGAACAACCATATAAAGTTCGTTGTAAAAAAGGGAATAATTCTCGGTCGGAGATTGTTCTTAGTTTGATTGAAATGGGAAGTTTTGAAGCTAGATGCTTCCAAATGGTTTATAAAGTAAGGACTGAGCTGTCCTAGAAAGTTGATCAGAGGTTCAGTGTAGTATCTGAAGTTAATTTTAGAATAAATTTTGTTTGGGTTGAAAAGTGACGCAGGTGATTTTGGTTGAATTTTCGTTGTCTTCGGGGTAGTAGTTCTATATTGTAAAATACGCGAACCAACCAATTGATGAGAAAGTGACGACAAGCGTAAGTGAAGCCTCTGTCGTATATTGATTTATTTTGATGATAAGTGTCGGTATATGTATGGTATATTTGTTGGTGGTTCTGACTAACCCCTGTAGAGAGTGTAAACGATTGTGTGACTAAATCCTGGTCATTTCACCTAAAGAATTTATACTATTGTAATAGTTGTTCTTCCCATTTCATACTGAAATAAGCAATTGCGAATTCAATAACTGTGAGCACTTACGGTGATGACATTACTATTGGATAGTAAGTAAAGTGAACAATTACCGGACATACTAAAAAAAAGTTCTTATTCTACATTGCTGGAAAAAGATATTTTAAAAAGGGTTAGTAACCGCGAATGTCCAACGCTTGAGAAGGTTGAGTCTTGTACATTATTTCATACAGGGAAAATGGTTGAAATGGCTCTGAGCACTATGGGACTTAACATCTTAGGTCATCAGTCCCCTAGAACTTAGAACTACTTAAACCTAACTAACCTACGGACATCGCACACATCCATGCCCGAGGCAGGATTCGAACCTGCGACCGTAGCAGTCCCGCGGTTCTGGACTGCAGCGCCTAGAACGGCACGGCCACCGCGGCCGGCTCATACAGGGACAAAAGTGGCGGTGGAGCTTAGTGATTTTTTTTAAATTTTTGATTTATTATTCAATACCGAAAATAGGGATTTTTTTAAAAATCTTTTCCATCAAAAGATTATATAACAACTGAAATTGCTGAAAGAAAAAAGACTGACATATTGTGTAACGTTCCTCAAGGACAATAAATTAACGTTCATCGTTAAATTCAAATCAGAGTTCCACTGGTGTCCGAACATATTGTGTAGTTAGTTAATACTACTTATATTCTTGTGGAATGGGAGATATGATACTGCGTGAAGAGTTTGATAGAGCACTGAAAGACCTAAGTCGAAACAAGGCCGCGGGAGTATACAACGTCCCATTAGAACTACTGACAGCCTTGGGAGAGCCAGTCCTGACAAAACTCTACCATCTGCTGAGCAAACTATATGAGACAGGCGAAATATCCTCAGACTTTAAGAAGAACATAATAATTCCAATCCCAAAGAAAGCGGGCGTTTACAGATGTGAAAATTACCGAACTATCAGTTTTAATAAGTCACGGCTGCAAAATATTAACGTGAATTCTTTACAGACGAATGGAAAAACTAGTAGAAGCCGACCTCGGGGAAGATCAGTTTGGATTCTGTAGAAATATGGGAACACGTGAGGCAATACTGACCCCACGACTTATTTTAGAAGCTAGATTAAGAAAAGGTAAACCAACGTTTCTAGCATTTGTAGACTTAGAGAAACCTTTTGACAATGTTGACTGGAATACTCTCTTTCAAATTCTGAAGGTGGGAGGGGTAAAATACAGGGAGCGAAAGGCTATTTACAATTTATGCAGAAACCAGCTGGCAGTTATAAAAGTCGAGGCACATGAAAGGGAAGCAGTGGTTGGGAAGGGAGTGAGACAGGGTTGTTGCCTCTCCCCGATGTTGTTCAATCTGTATATTGAGCAAGCAGTGAAGGAAACAAAAGAAAAATTTGTAGTAGGTATTAAAATCCATGGAGAAGAAATAAAAACTTCAAGGTTCGCCGATGACATTGTAATTCTGTCAGTGATAAATGGTTCAAATGGCTCTGAGCACTATGGGACTTAACTTCTGAAGTCATCAGTCCCCTAGAACTTAGAACTATTTAAACCTAACTAACACACATCCATGCCCGAGGCAGGATTCGAACCTGCGACCGTAGCGGCCGCGCGGCTCCAGACTGTAGCGCCTAGAACCGCTCGGCCACTCGGGCCGGCTGTCAGCGACAGCAAAGGACTTGGAAGAGCAGTTGAGCGGAATGGACAGTGTCTTGAAAGGAGGAAATAAGATGAACATCAACAAAAGCACAATGAGGATAATGGAATGTAGTCGAATTAAATCGGGTGATGCTCCAGGAATTAAGATTAGGAAATGAGACACTTAAAGTAGTAAATGAGTTTTGCTATTTGGGGAGCAAAATAACTGATGATGTTCGAAGCAGAGAGGATATAAAGTGTAGACTGGCAATGGCAAGGAAAGCGTTTCTCAAGAAGAGAAATTTGTTAACATCGAGTATAGATTTAAGTGTCAGGAAGTCGTTTCTGAAAGTATTTGTATGGAGTGTAGCCATGTATGGAAGTGAAACATGGGCGATAAATAGTTTAGACAAGAGTAGAATAGAAGCTTTCGAAATGTGGTGCTACAGAAGAATGCTGAAGATTAGATGGGTAGATCACATAACTAATGAGGAGGTACTGAATTGGATTGGGGAGAAGAGGAGTTTGTGGCACAACTTGACTAGAAGAAGGGATCGGTTGGTAGGACACGTTCTGAGGCATCAAGGGATCACCAATTTCGTATTGGATGGCAGCGTGGAGGGTAAAAATCGTATAGGGAGACCTAGAGATGAATACACTAAGCAGATTCAGAAGGAAGTATGCTGCAGGACGTACTGGGAGATGAAGAAGCTTGCACAGGATAGAGTAGCATGGAAAGATGCATTAAACCAGTCTCAGGACTGAAGACCACAACAACAACATTCTTGTGTCAATGTCTCTGAGCATTTTAAATGCAGAAATAATAATACAAATACTTCTGAAGAGAAATATTTAGTAACGTTTTTCCCTAAAGTGAAAAGCATAAGATTGAATTTTGATAGTTACGATATAAAGTTTAAGCTGTCAAAGAGGTTAACTGCCTGTGGTACGAAAGATATATTTTATCACATCGAAACAATATGCAGACAGTAGTCATTTGTCTATCAGATCAGCTGATCGCAAATAGGCGTTTTTTGTCATTAATTTTCTTTAACGTTGATTTAACAATCTGATGGAAATAACGATTTCTTTTATTATCTAAAGAAATACCTTTTTATATTAATCCTCTTCAAATACAGGGCACAGACATAGGATTGTCTTATCGTAAGCAAACATGACTTACAGACTGCAACACTCGGGTACGTAATATTTTGTGCGTCTATGCACTGAGAGTCCCACTAGTATCTATATTGGCATTTATTTGAGCGGAAGTTATAAGTAGGGCAGTAATTTGTGAATTTGTGTTTTGCCGACTTGGAATTACAACGTTGTGAGTTTTTATTTGGGTGTTGAATTGAGGTGGAGCTGGACATATCCTGAAAAGAAAAAAAAAACTATTTATCCAATGTGCCTGTGTCAGATTAGGATTGGGTTATTTGGGTGAAGAGGCCAAACAGCGAAGTCATCGGTCTCATTGGATTAGGTAAGGATGGGGAAGGAAGTCGGCCGTGCCCTATCAAAGGAACCATCCCGGCATTTGCTTGGAGCGATTTAGGGAAATCACGGAAAACCTAAATCAGGATGGCCGGACGCGGATTGAACTGTCGTCCTCCCGAATGCGAGTCCAGTGTGCTAGTCACTGCGCCACCTCGCTCGGTGGTGTCAGATTAATTTTGTTGTATACAACGTACACGTACAGGTTGCCTACTCTTTTCAACACTAACGGCCTAAATAAAACTGTGGTGTTCCACTACTGAAGGAAGTTGTTGTTACCAAAGTATAGGCTCAACGAAAATACAGGGTGTTTCAAAAAGGTACGGCCAAACTTTCAGGAAACATTCCTCACACACAAAGAAAGAAAATATGTTATGTGGACATGTGTCCGGAAACGCTTACTTTCCATGTTAGAGCTCATTTTATTACTTCTCTTCAAATCGCATTAATCATGGAATGGAAACACACAGCAACAGAACGTACCAGCGTGACTTCAAACACTTTGTTACAGGAAATGTTCAAAATGTCCTCCGTTAGCGAGGATACATGCATCCACCCTTCGTCGCATGGAATCCCTGATGCGCTGATGCAGCCCTGGGGAATGGCGTATTGTATCACAGCCGTCCACAATACGGGCACGAACAGACTCTACGGAAACAACTGGTTCTCCCGTACCACTCTCCATACAGTGAAGTGGTCAACGCTACCTTGTACAAAAGCAACTTCTCTGACGCTGACATTAGGGTTATCGTCAACTGCACGAAGAATTGCCTCGTCCATTGCAGGTGTCCTCGTCGTTCTAGGTCTTCCCCAGTCGCGAGTCATAGGCTGGAATGTTCCGTGCTCCCTAAGACGCCGATCAATTGCTTCGAATGTCTTCCTGTCGGGACACTTTCGTTCTGGAAATCTGTCTCGATACAAACGTACCGCGCCACGGCTATTGCCCCGTGCTAATCCATACATCAAATGGGCATCTGCCAACTCCGCATTTGTAAACATTGCACTGGCTGCAAAACCACGTTCGTGATGAACACTAACCTGTTGATGCTACGTACTGATGTGCTTGATACTAGTACTGTAGAGTAATGAGTCGCATGTCAACACAAGCACCGAAGTCAACATTACCTTCCTTCAATTGGGCCAATTGGTGGTGAATCGAGGAAGTACAGTACATACTGACGAAACTAAAATGAGCTCTAACATGGAAATTAAGCGTTTCCGGACCCATGTCCACATAACATCTTTTCTTTATTTGTGTGTGAGGAATGTTTCCTGAAAGTTTGGCCGTACCTTTTTGTAATACCCTGTACACTAGTTTAGAGAATCCATCTCTACAGATTCTCTGTAGTGTACTCAGAAGTTTTCTTATATATGGTGGGTTGATTTACGATATTGATCTTGAGAGATCACAACTGTACATCAATATATTTTAACACTGCTAATTGTTTCTACTGATTCCACAACTAAGATGGTCGATTGTATTATGTTGTGATTGCCTGTTGACACTATTCTTTGAAAATCTGTTTGATACGCTAGTCGGGTAGTGTCGTCAATTTATGGTGTTATACCCTGTCGGTATCTTCTCTTGATATCTTCACTGGAATCTTCAGATACGTCAGTCAGGCAACTACAGCTCAGAAGTGGTGTGCTGTTTTCCTCAGAATTGATGTTGTACTCTAAAGTGATTATCTATTGCCATCCTCTTTGGGATCTTCTGTTGAACACTGGCCGGTAATAACGTTTCTTCAGAGGTAGCAGTTCAACATCTCTGATGGTAGTGCTGATACATTCGTCCATAAGTTATGGTCCTTAAAGGAGTGTGACCACTGGGTTCCTGGCCCTAACAGAAGATCATAAAGACCATCAAAGGACCATCTGTGCAGAACTTCTTGCACGTTACTAGGCTGATCGTGATAACATTTTATCGAATATCGTCATATACGATGAGATATATATTATGTGGTCAAACGTATCCGGACACGTGGCTGAAAATGACTTACAAGTTCTTGCGCCCTCCATCGGTAATGCTGGAATTCAGTACGGTGTTGACCCACCATTAGCCTTGATGACAGCTTCCACTCTCGCAGGCATACGTTCAATCAGATTCTGGAAGGTTTCTTGGGGAATGGCAGCCCATTTTTCACCGAGTGCTGCACAGAGGAGAGTTATCGATGTCGGTCGGTGAGGCCTGGCACGAAGTCGGCGTTCCAAAACATCCCAAAGGTGTTCTATAGGATTCACGTCAGGACTCTGTGCAGGCCAGTCCATACAGGGACGATATTATTGATGTGTTGGTAAATGTGCCAACACCTTGTAGACTGAGGAGGCCGAAATGCACGCTATCTAACGCAGACGGGCGTGAATTCTGGAACAGGATAAGTAGTGAATTCTCATAAGAAAAGTATGCAGCTCCTCGAATACTTATCTTTATTCCATCCTTGTGGTACATCGCTCTTGATAATACAAATAAGACTATCTTCAGGTACGGTTAATGGCGCCTTGCTAGGTCGTAGTCATGGACTTAGCTGAAGGCTATTCTAACTGTCTCTCGGCAAATGAGAGAAAGGCTTCGTCAGTGTAGTCGCTAGCAAAGTCGTAGTACAACTGGGGCGAGTGCTAGTCCGTATCTCGAGACCTGCCTTGTGGTGGCGCTCGGTCTGCGATCACACAGTGGCGACACGCGGGTCCGACATGTACTAAATGGACCGCGGCCGATTTAAGCTACCACCTAGCAAGTGTGGTGTCTGGCGGTGACACCACATTCCTCCCCCGCAAATCGGCGAACGGTCGTGTTATAAGTCTTCCGCCCGCCGTAGGGAGGACCCCATGCTGACGTATGCGATGAGGTGGGGAGCCTAACAACAGGCGAGGCTGTGCCACCCGCACCCGGCCATTCGGTCCGAGGGGAGCTAGGAAACGCCTGAAAACCTAGTCCAAGGTGCACGTCAACATGCGGTGTATGCGCCCGTAAAGAGACAGGAGGGGTCGAAGGGTCGACCTCCATTGCGTCGGGGTAGCCGACGCGCGAAGACGCCATCTGGTCCGGAGCGGGCAAGAGTTCCATGGCGGAGGACAGCTGGTCACGGGAAGCGATCGGCGGCGCGTGACCTAGGGAGGCGCTAGGCGGCTGCAGCGAGGCGTTCACTGCGGGCGGCGCCGGCGGGAGAACAGGCGGCTGCGGCGGCGCGTCGCCATGGGGCAAAATGGAAGGCATCGTCGGTAACACCTGGGGATGAGGCGAGCCAGTAGATGGGTCCCCAGGGCGCTGACCGGACGGCACCGTCGCTGAAAGCAGACGGGGAGCGGCAGAACCCGTGCGACGACAGAGGCGCAGCTGATTGAGATGCCAACGCACCTCACCAGAGGCCCCCAAAACCAAATACATCGCGCGGCCGAGGCAGCGAAGAATGCGCCCTGCGAGCCAACGCCGTGAACCTCGATAGTTGCGATAAAATACAACGTCGCCTGGAGCAAAAGCAGAAGTCTGCCGCTGCACAGGAACCTGATGCGGCGGATGCAGCAAAGACATCAAGGTTCGATGAGGACGACCGTGGAGCAACTCAGCCGGCGAGCGACCATCTCGGGGCTGAGAGCGATACGATGACAAAAAGAGCAACAACGCGTCCTCCCGAGAATGCGACTCTTTCAACTTCAACATCTGTGACTTGAAAGTCCGGACCAATCGTTCAGCGGCACCGTTTGACTGAGGCGAAAACGGCGCGGATGTCAGATGTTGAATACCATTGGCCTGGCAGAATGACTGAAATTCTGCGGACATGAATTGTGGGCCATTGTCGGAAACAATAGTCTGCGGAAACCTTCAATGCAAAAAATAGCGGATAACGCTTGCATGGTGGCAGAAGACGTCGTGGAAGACATCCGGACAACAAAAGGAAAATTACTGAGGGCATCTACCACAACCAACCATCGAGCATTCCAGAATGGACCAGCAAAATCGATGTGCATGCGCTGCCAAGGGGAAGTGGCTTTTGGCCATGCAATGACTTTCCGCGGCGGTGCGGATTGTTGTTCGGCACACGCCATGCAAGAAGAACACATATTCGTAATCGCAGCATCGATTCCGAACCAAGTACAGTGCTGACGAGCAAGTTGTTTCGTTCGCACTATACCCCAATGTCCTTGGTGAAGAAGCCGTAAGACAGAGGACTGTAACGAACGTGGGACCACGACTCTGGACTGATCATTATCAGAACGCAACAACAAAACACCACGTCGAACAAAAAGTCTCTCCCTATGAGCAAAAAGTCGGCGAACCAACGGATCCTCGATCCGAGACTTTGACAAAGGCCATTGCGTAGCAACAAAACGCAAAACGGTAGCAAGGACCGGGTCAGCAGCTGTGGCTGTAGCTACACGACGAAAATCAATCGGAAACGATTCGACCACTTCATCGGTTTCCGCATCAATGAACATGCAAGCAAGTTCGGAAGAATCGAATGCTTTATCCTCAGCAACAGGCAAACGGGACAACGCATCGGCGTTTCCGTGCTTAGCAGTGGACCGATACAAGATATCGTAGCGGTACTGCGAGAGGAAAATAGACCAGCGAATGAATTTCTGCGCTGTACGCGGAGGTACAGGCTTGTTCGGATGAAAAAGCGACGTCAAAGGTTTGTGGTCTGTGATGATGGTAAAGTGACGACCATACAAGAAATCATGGAACTTAGTAACACCAAATACGAGAGCCAAAGCTTCTTTCTCTATCTGTGAATAATTTCTTTGCGCAGACGAGAGCAATTTTGACGCAAAGGCAACAGGGCGATCATGCGAGCCAACTTTGTGCGCAAGCACAGCACCGATCCCGAAATCCGATGCATCTACCATCAACAAAAGGGGTTTCTGGGGATCGAATGGCGTAAGGCAAGTATTAGAAAGCAACGCCGATTTCAACTGGCGAAAGGCGCGTTCGCATTCCGTCGCCCAGACGAACGGAACACTCTTACGGCGTAAGCTATGAAGCGGAGCTGAAATGGAAGAGGCATTGCGCACATTCACTCACACCTTGTGATGCTAAATCGTGTAATGATCTGGCGACCTCAACACGCAATGCGTGAGGAACATTGCGCGCTCTGAAAAATTTCGGTTGCGCGTTTACTTTCAGTTCCAAATGTGCTGCATAGTTCTTAGCGCAACCAAGGCCCGGTGCAAAAATGTCTGCAAATTCTTCACACAGACGAGAAACACTGTCTGAAGGCACAGTCTGATTCACTGATAGGACCTGATTTACTATAGACATGTTAAACAATTGAAATAAATCTAAACCAAACAAGTTCACTGCAGTAGAAGAACGAAGAACGTAAAATGACACAAGTTTTGTTTGTCCCTTGTATGTTGCAAGAAGAGTGCACTGTCCGAACACAAGGATAAGCTGTCCTGAATAACTTTTTAACTGAACATTTGCGGCATGCAACGGAGGTTTGCCCAGTTGTTTGTACGTGTCGTGATTGAGCAGTGAAACTGCAGCTCCGGTATCGAGCTGGAATGGTATGACCTTGCCATTAAAGTCCAAATCTACAAAAAGTTTATTGTCCTGCTGACGACAAGAGCGACTGTCTCGTGCAATTTGAACTGATACAGGCACAGCATCACTTGCTAATTGCCGTGATTTCCGGCGACGTCGACGCACACTTTTTGTGGGACGAACACAGTCACTGTTAGAAAGAGTGGCACTGGGCGGAGTGGAATTAACCACATGAATGTCCATGGGCGAAGGTTCACGAGTCTGAGTGTCCTTGGTTCGATTCCGGCGCGAAGCAAAAGGCCTGGAATGATTGTGATTGTCTGATCTGAGCTTTTTCTGGCAAACACTTTGAACATGTCCTGACTTATTACAGAAGAAGCAAATAGCTTGGCGTGACGGGCAATTCGCACGCGAATGTCTAGTTGCACACCGCGGGCATGATTTCACTGCATTTGCCCGCTTTCGCGGGACACGTGGTTGGGCGGACGTGCGCGAAGGCTGTTTACAGTTCCTTGCAGCGCGCCCGGCGGGCCGGTTAATGCGACACACAGCTGGCGAAGTTTCAAATGATTCCCGAGCGAAGTCAAGTGTGTCTTGTCTATCCAATATGTCTATCACTTGTTGAAGGGAGGGATTAACTAGTTTCAAAATTTGCTCCCGTATACGAACATCAGAAACGTTCTGTGCAATTGCATCACGCACCATAGTATCTGAATAAGGAAGGCCACAGTCACATTCAAACGCACAATCCCTTGTAAGGCCATGCAATGTTGCAACCCACTCCCTATTAGTTTGACCGGCCGTACGTTTCGTACGAAAGAACGTATACCTTTTTGCAACTACATTAACTGTTTCTTTGAAATAGGCGTCCAATGCCGACAAAATTTCATCGTAGGACAGAGTTGCTACGTCGCGTCGGGGAAACAATTTCACTATCACACGGTACGTTTGCACGCCGACACAAGACAATAAGTGAGGCTGCCGCTCGTTACCTTGAATTCTGTAGGCGGCGAGATGAAATCCAAACTGGCGTGACCATTCCGTCCAGGATTCGACGTCTGCTTGAAAATTACGGAATGGCGGTGCAACTGCATGTTGTGGCTGCGGTAGCGGTGAAGCGGCGGCTGCCGCATCGGTTTGAATGGCACGTTGACCCTGGACGAGCTGTCCAAGGGCATCTAATAACGCCTGCGTCTGCTGATTCTGCAAGCGATAAAATTCGGACAGTACATCTGGCGAAGCCATGACACAAGTAAATGTAAGCAATTAGAAAGAACACGTTTCCCTCGTTGCCAATGATGTGTTGGTAAATGTGCCAACACCTTGTAGATTGAGGAGGCCGAAATGCACGCTATCTAACGCAGACGGGCGTGAATTCTGGAACAGGATAAGTAGTGAATGCTAATAAGAAAAGTATGCAGCTCCTCGAATACTTATCTTTATTCCATCCTTGTGGTACATCGCTCTTGATAATACAAATAAGACTATCTTCAGATACGGTTAATGGCGCCTTGCTAGGTCGTAGTCATGGACTTAGCTGAAGGCTATTCTAACTGTCTGTCGGCAAATGAGAGAAAGGCTTCGTCAGTGTAGTCGCTAGCAAGGTCGTAGTACAACTGGGGCGAGTGCTAGTCCGTATCTCGAGACCTGCCTTGTGGTGGCGCTCGGTCTGCGATCACACAGTGGCGACACGCGGGTCCGACATGTACTAAATGGACCGCGGCCGATTTAAGCTATCACCAAGCAAGTGTGGTGTCTGTCGGTGACACCACAATTATCGTGTAACCACTCCGCCACAGGCCGTGCATTAAGAACAGGTGCTCGATCGTGTTGAAAGATGCAATCACCATCTCTGAATTGCTCTTCAACAGTGGGAAGCAAGAAGGTGCTTAAAACATCAATGTAGGCCTATGCTGTGATAACGCCACGCAAAACAATAAGGGGTGCAGGCCCCCTCCATGAAAAACACGACTACACCATAACACCACCGCCTCCGAATTTTACTGTTGGCACTACACACGCTGGCAGATGACGTTTACAGGCATTCGTCATACACACACCCCGCCATCGGAACGCCACATTGTGTACCGTGATTCGTTACTCCACACAACGTTTTTCCAATGCTCAGTCGTCCAATAATATATACTCCTTACACCAAGTGAGACATCGTTTGGCATTTACCGGCGTGATATGTGGTTTATGAGCAGCTGCTCGACCATGAAATCCAAGTTTTCTCACCTCCCACGTAACTGTGATAGTACTTGTTGTTGTTGTTTTTTGGGGAAGGATACCAGACACTGAGGTCATCGGTCTCATCGGATTAGGGAAGGACGGGGAAGGAAGTCGGCCGTGCCCGTTCAAAGGAACCATCCCGGCATTTGCATGGAGCGATTTAGGGAAATCACGGAAAACCTAAAGCAGGATGGCCGAACGCGGGATTGAACCGTCGGCATCCCGAATGCGAGTCCAGTGTGCTAGCTACTGCGCCACCTCACTCGGTGTGTCATAATACTTGCAGTAGATCCTGATGCAGTTTGGAATTCTTGTGTGATGGTCCGGATAGATATTACGCATTGCGACCCTCTTCAACTGTCGGCGGTCTCTGTCAGTCAACACACGACGTCTCTTCACGTTACCACTTCACTATCACATCGGAAACAGTGGACCTAGGGATGTTTAGGAGTGTGGAAATCTCTCGTACAGACGTATGACACCCAATCAACCGACCACGTTCGAAGTCAGGGAGTCCCGCGGAGCGCCACATTCTGCCCTCTCACGATGTCTAATCACCACTGAGGTCGCTTATATGAAGTACCTGGCAGTAGGTGGCGGCACAATACACCTAATATGAAAAAGGTATGTTTTAGGGGGTGTCCGGATACTTTTGATCACATAGTGTATGTTAAAGTTAAGATGGTTGTCCTGAGAGGACTGGACTCGCTGTGGGCCAATTGTGTAACACTATTAATTCAGAGAATAAGACCAAATGAGGAATTCTGAGCCACTTGTGAATCTCAAACCATATAACGCTTATAACTGACACAGTTTTCTTCGTGTGCTAATGTACAAACGAATCAGGTAACTTCCAGTGAGAAGACTCTTATTTAAACATCAACATCAGGAGGGAGAATTCTATAACACTGTCCATAGCCACATCCAAACCATTTGCAGTGAAACTTTTTCTTTACAGCCCTATTGCTAATACGAGGACCTCAACGCTATCTTGTAGAACAGAAGACACCTTTATTCAAACCATATATTAAGTTCATAATCTCAAAACTTTGTTTGCTAATAACAGGCCTGCCTATTATTTATCTGCTGCCAACCATTACCAGTACTGTTCAGATTTGATGTTTTTTACACCTCTGGTGCCACTCGCAAACTAATAATGCTCAATATCAACTATCACAATTTATGAATTTTATAATATAAGTTCTAGGTGAATAATGTTGTTTGTAGTATAATAATGCAGCTAAATCCATCGTGGTTGCCCCAGGTGGACGCTACCAAGATTGATCGAGCCCGTGACGAGTTAGAGGAAGGGGCATTCAAGAGTCTCCTGTATGCTGTCGAAGTGGACGAAGCCAGTAAACAGTTACAGGAAAGCGCAGCCGACAGTGTCATGGATGCCACCGAGATGGAGCGCAACAGTGACGATGTGGAGGAGGGAGGAGCTGAGAGTCTCATTGATGATGACAGGATGGACCAAGCACATGAAGACGTGGAGGAGGCAGTAGCTGAGACTCTCGCTGGTGCTGCGAAGATGGACCAAGCACGTGACGAATCAGAGGAGAGTGTAGCTGACAGTCTCACAGATGATGACAGGATGGAACAAGCACATGAAGACGTGGAGGAGGCAGTAGCTGAGAGTCTCGCTGGTGCTGCGAAGATGGACCAAGCACGTGACGAATCACAGGAGAGTGTAGCTGACAGTCTCACAGATGATGACAGGATGGACCAAGCACATGAAGACGTGGAGGAGGGAGTAGCTGAGAGTCTCGCTGGTGCTGCGAAGATGGACCAAGCACGTGACGAATCACAGGAGAGTGTAGCTGACAGTCTCATAGATGATGACAGGATGGAACAAGCACATGAAGACGTGGAGGAGGCAGTAGCTGAGACTCTCGCTGGTGCTGCGAAGATGGACCAAGCACGTGACGAATCAGAGGAGACTGTAGCTGACAGTCTCGCAGATGATGACAGGATGGAACAAGCACATGAAGACGTGGAGGAGGCAGTAGCTGAGAGTCTCGCTGGTGCTGCGAAGATGGACCAAGCACGTGACGAATCGCAGGAGAGTGTAGCTGACAGTCTCACAGATGATGACAGGATGGACCAAGCACACGAAGACGTGGAGGAGGGAGTAGCTGAGAGTCTCGCTGGTGCTGCGAAGATGGACCAAGCACGTGACGAATCAGAGGAGACTGTAGCTGACAGTCTCGCAGATGATGACAGGATGGAACAAGCACATGAAGACGTGGAGGAGGCAGTAGCTGAGAGTCTCGCTGGTGCTGCGAAGATGGACCAAGCACGTGACGAATCGCAGGAGAGTGTAGCTGACAGTCTCACAGATGATGACAGGATGGACCAAGCACATGAAGACGTGGAGGAGACAGTAGCTGAGAGTCTCGCTGGTGCTGCGAAGATGGACCAAGCACGTGACGAATCACAGGAGAGTGTAGCTGCCAGTCTCACAGATGATGACAGGATGGACCAAGCACATGAAGAATTAGAGGAGTTGGCAGCGGAGACTCAAATGGATACTGCCAAGATGGAGCAAGTTTATGAAGGGGAGGCAGCTTAGAGTCTCAGCAGCCATCCTTCGGGTGCCATTTCCACCCAATGAAAAAAATAGTTTCTATGTTTCTCAAGTTCTTGTTTTCAGTTTTGGTTATGTTTACTTTACTGTTTTCGTTTTCGTTCAGTGTTTTCGTTTTCTGTTGCGTTCACATTAATTTTGTTTCTGTTTCTTCATTTTTCAATTTTCGTTAGCAACCTTTGGATTATTTAAAACAAAAAAATGAATTTTACGTATTTCAACGACTGTTGTCTCGTTTCTTTAGTGTGCACCAGCAACAAAAATTGTTGGTGAACCGAAAGTACCTTTGACTTTCAGTTTATTCTATAACTGGCTGTGTTTTCTGCCTTTACAAGCAATCAAAAACACTCTAATGAACCCTAAGAGCAGATTAAGGTATTTGGAAATCTCGTGTCAGTGGCTTCGAGAGCTTCGTCTGTGATACACAAACAAGCGTAATCATTAACAATTGTTACTTTCACTTCTAGACTGCACACTTCACGTAGTGCCCAAGGACACACTCTGATGTAGTTGTTAGAAAAGGTTATATAATCAGCCACAATGTCATTGTAGCTCACTACCTCTAATCGTTCTGGATGGCATCGTGGCATTTCACAATTGTCCCCACTTGTGACCAATCAGTGTGAGGCGTATTTAATGGCTACAAGACGTACAGCAGAGCGTTCGATTAGAGACGATGAAAGAGCATTGCGAAGATTGCTATAATTTGACCTCTTCTATGTAGCTTATTTCTTTATAATACAAGCGTACATCCTTATATTGAGAGTTGACAGATTTGCAACGTATTGTTTGTGATTCTATCTGCGTCTCCATTGAGCATCTTTCTCGTTTATGTAAGAATACTGTCATGAATTCCTGAAATATGTTAACAGAAGCCATGTTGCCATGGGGAGGATTTGCCTCCCTTTATTTTCCGATATGAGTAGCTATACGATTCTGCGCGAATAATACATAAGCGTTACGTTGCGGTGTTTCAGTTTTCCTTTCTTTCCACCTTTGTAAAATCCCTAGAGAGGATAAGTACGGTAGGACCGGTGCTGGAATTAATCTTGCAATGGAGAGAACCTGTATTTACGGGTCCATATTCGAGCATTTATCCTTCTCTGACCAGGTTCTTTTCTAAATAAAACAGTAACATGACCTACTCCAACGTTACAACATATTGCAATCCTGGAGGTAAGATATGTTAACATAAGTGTAATGTTAATGTAGTGCACTGGATATGGGAGGGAAGTGTGATCAATAAGTAACTGGCTGAGTTTACAGCTGGATCGTAATACATCCACTCTCAAGCTCTTAGAAACCATTTGGGGCACCACACGCTTAGCAGCTGTTGTGGGCGAGCAGAACTCAGACTAAACATTTACAAAGGGTACATACAGATAGCACACCTGCATACTGGTTGCAGAAGTTAGGCGACTGGCCGTAACAACAAAAAGATTGTGAGGTGGTCGGTATTTTAGCCTAACAGAATGCACCCAACTCACAGGCCAAAAGCTGATGAACTTCACTGCCTATTCAGTTGTAAACACCTACGAACACAGTAGATAAATGTCATATATGTTACAACGAAATCGTTCTTGTATCGACTACAATCGACACAAAAGCATTCTTATCAAATTCGCATTAACACACGCACACAGCCCGAACTGATATCTATTTAAGAATGGCGGAAGCCCATTGACTGTGTAATCAACCCATGTGACTTTGGAAGAGAACGGCGTATATTACTTAGAATTTAATAGGTCTTTGTTCCAACAAAAATAACATGTAAATATTCTTTCTCAATTTATATTAGCGCACACATGTTGCTTAAGATGAAAGTCATTCAACAACATTGAGAGCTGATTGTTTACGCAGCCGTGGCCAAGTGGAACACGGAAAACGGTACCAAGTAGGTTACTGACCGTGAAATCGTTCTTCATTGCAAGAACCATCTCAAGGGCAAAACGATGACCCCTGGAAGGCATGACCCCTGGAATGCAATGACTGGTAAGTTACAAAAAAATAATCAGCCGGTCTTAACAAAAATTCCGGGAAAAATAAGAACGGTGCACTTGCAACCAAATGGAGATAACATCAGCAGTACTAAGACATAAGGCCAGGACGAATATTCAGGCTTTCAGACGATGGAAAGCCTGAACAAAGGGCGTCCAATCAGGCTATGCTCTCTACTGATTTTCCCAGAAATATAAAAATTGGTGGGCACTGCAACTCTTCTCTAGTCTTAAGAGACCTGGAAGAAAACGTATTAATCGGTTTTGTGACTGAATAACTCATTCCGTAAACTGCGACCTGAACGAGACGCTCTGATGGAGTGACCGTTCACTTACAAGACAAAGACACAATGCCTATCATGGCGGACACACTGAGGCAGCATTCACCTTAAGCTCCAAAGTGGGGCAAAGTGAATCATTTGTGTGACCAACTATGGCACAACACCTTTCAGTATCTTCCGTATTTCAGACATACCTGTTTTCGTTGCAGTTTTCCCCAGGAACCTAGGTTGGTAACAACATAGGGCTACACATGCATTTATGGATACCCCATGCAAGGATGCAAGATTATGACTCACTCCATACCATCTACACGTTAAGAAAATGAAGATACGTAAGGGGAAAAAGGAAGGACGTGCACTGTTTAATAACTGAGTCAATTATCCCCACTCTTCCTCAAGAGGCTGTTGGTGTGCTAGATATATAAATGCATTAAAAAGAAAGTAGTGGTATCATCATGCAGTTTATACCAAAAGCCATAGAAATGAAATTTTACCTATGGTAGCCTTTCAGCATTAATGTAATATTGCAGTTATTTTTTTTATAAAGGCTTCAAGTGCTTAGGTTCTCTAATGTTTTGATTAAATGACCCTCCTTACACGATCAGGGTCAAATAGTGATTTTCGTGCAATGTGTGCAACCTTACTATCACTGAGATACAGAATTGAGTCAAAGGTTGATAGAGACTGATGTATCGACATAAATACTCGCCCTGCTACTTCTTATTTATCAGTTGAGTATACCAATTGTACTGATCCCATCTTGCTAATCATTTATTGTTAGAGTGAAGTTGTCTGCGTATGCTTATCCTGAAATCTATATCAGTCGCGATGCATTGGGTTTTGTGGGTCAAATACGCATACCATTCCTTTCTCAGAGTTTAGTAGGTAGGGATCCGAATACGTCAGGTGGATGTCACGCGCCTTGAGAAAGCCACGCCTATTTCTGTGATGTTATAATGTTCCCCTCCTCCAGTATCAATTCAGTACTTTACCAGCCAATAAAATGAAACAACTAATCACAAAACAATTTTTTATAGGCCATTAACGCGAAACAGCCGTAACCATGCTTGTTCTCTCTACCTACCACTTGCCAGCAGAGGAGTCTCAAATAAGGTATTATTTTATCTGAGTTTACTGTGTTGTTGATTACAACATGTAAAGATATAGACAATGTTGGTGTAATTTTCTGGATTTCAATGTCTACCATATCTATATTGGTTAAGAACAGTCTTGGTTGCAATTTTATTTTTCAACTAAGCGTTTCGCCTTATTTAGGCATCTTCAGGTTATCTTAATTTGGTATTTCTTAGAAGGATCCTTTAGTCAGTGTAGCCTAAGAGCATCGTCGAATATATCAGGCCAACTATAGCGTCCTCAGTGAAATAATACGAAAAGACTTAAAAAAACAGTATTTATAAAGAAGAGACATTTTAACAACTGAATAATATACATTTTTCTCATGTACCTGTAAAATAATAATTTCTCTGTGTAAGTTTCTAGGGCAAAGAAATATAACAAAATGTTCTAAAGAGACGACAAGGTACGCTCTTTTGTTAATTTTTTTAGTCGTCTTCACTTCTTCTCTTGTCTTGGTTGCGTGTAGACGGACACCTTGCGAGTGCTGGCAAATGTAAGCATATTTGTACTAATTAAGCAGACAATATACTGATTTAATATTATTGTTCACTTTTATTTGTAAGAGGTGATCCGGATTTCATGTCCGCCTTCCTTTAACTAACCTGCATTCGAGTAATTTACAGCGCTACAATCGCAGCGGCCGATGGAGCCAACGACGCAATTACGTGGCGATATTAACTTATAGAAATTAGCGGAAGCGAAAAACTCGCCCGCTATTAACATAATATACATTTTCCTCCACAGCCGCCCGAAGTTGCAGAAAATGCGTAGCTTTAAGATTCTTATTTTCAGTACAACAGCCGAGAGCCAGAGCCAGGACTCCGACTACAATGCAATGGTTAACGGAGGTAAGAAAAAATACTCACGCGCGTGTTTGGGCCGCAGTTGTAATTAATAACTAAAGATTTTTTCGCTTTAAAGTGAACTGACTAGCCGAGGAAATTAATATGAAAAGTTTATTCCATCGTTCAACTTATATGCTCATGTTTTAAGATTCAGCGAGTCTAACATTCATTAACGTAACAAATAATTTAAGATTAATATTGTTAAAAAGGAGAACTTCACAAAAGCATGTAATTGTAAATCAAAATAAAATGAAATATCATTTTTATTAAGGCCCACCACGTAAGCCAGCAACAATCAACACAATTCAATAATATACACTCCTGGAAATGGAAAAAAGAACACATTGACACCGGTGTGTCAGACCCACCATACTTGCTCCGGACACTGCGAGAGGGCTGTACAAGCAATGATCACACGCACGGCACAGCGGACACACCAGGAACCGCGGTGTTGGCCGTCGAATGGCGCTAGCTGCGCAGCATTTGTGCACCGCCGCCGTCAGTGTCAGCCAGTTTGCCGTGGCATACGGAGCTCCATCGCAGTCTTTAACACTGGTAGCATGCCGCGACAGCGTGGACGTGAACCGTATGTGCAGTTGACGGACTTTGAGCGAGGGCGTATAGTGGGCATGCGGGAGGCCGGGTGGACGTACCGCCGAATTGCTCAACACGTGGGGCGTGAGGTCTCCACAGTACATCGATGTTGTCGCCAGTGGTCGGCGGAAGGTGCACGTGCCCGTCGACCTGGGACCGGACCGCAGCGACGCACGGATGCACGCCAAGACCGTAGGATCCTACGCAGTGCCGTAGGGGACCGCACCGCCACTTCCCAGCAAATTAGGGACACTGTTGCTCCTGGGGTATCGGCGAGGACCATTCGCAACCGTCTCCATGAAGCTGGGCTACGGTCCCGCACACCGTTAGGCCGTCTTCCGCTCACGCCCCAACATCGTGCAGCCCGCCTCCAGTGGTGTCGCGACAGGCGTGAATGGAGGGACGAATGGAGACGTGTCGTCTTCAGCGATGAGAGTCGCTTCTGCCTTGGTGCCAATGATGGTCGTATGCGTGTTTGGCGCCGTGCAGGTGAGCGCCACAATCAGGACTGCATACGACCGAGGCACACAGGGCCAACACCCGGCACCATGGTGTGGGGAGCGATCTCCTACACTGGCCGTACACCACTGGTGATCGTCGAGGGGACACTGAATAGTGCACGGTACATCCAAACCGTCATCGAACCCATCGTTCTACCATTCCTAGACCGGCAAGGGAACTTGCTGTTCCAACAGGACAATGCAGTTCCGCATGTATCCCGTGCCACCCAACGTGCTCTAGAAGGTGTAAGTCAACTACCCTGGCCAGCAAGATCTCCGGATCTGTCCCCCATTGAGCATGTTTGGGACTGGATGAAGCGTCGTCTCACGCGGTCTGCACGTCCAGCACGAACACTGGTCCAACTGAGGCGCCAGGTGGAAATGGCATGGCAAGCCGTTCCACAGGACTACATCCAGCATCTCTACGATCGTCTCCATGGGAGAATAGCAGCCTGCATTGTTGCGAAAGGTGGATATACACTGTACTAGTGCCGACATTGTGCATGCTCTGTTGCCTGTGTCTATGTGCCTGTGGTTCTGTCAGTGTGATCATGTGATGTACCTGACCCCAGGAATGTGTCAATAAAGTTTCCCCTTCCTGGGACAATGAATTCACGGTGTTCTTATTTCAATTTCCAGGAGTGTAAATTAAATTACGACGGCCGACGGACGCGAGACAACATCGCCTTCGTTAAACTCAGTAAAAACTTTTCTAGATGAGTTTAAAGAAGGCGATGTTGGCCTGATATATTCGACGATGCTCTTTGGCTACACTTACTAAAGGATCCTTCTAAGAAATACCAAATTAAGATAACCTAAAGATGCCTAAATAAGGCGAAACGCGTAGTTGAAAAATAAAAAAAAAACTAAAATGGCAACCAAGACTGTTTTCAGCCAATACTGTTAAGCATTGGTTCGCTGTATGCCACATATGGATTGGAAGAATTTCTCTACCATATCTGTATTACTTATCGAAATACACATGATACTGCCACTGGTCGCACTCCCAAGTTAAGCAGCACTTGTCAATAACCATAGTTTGATTATTCTTCACCTTCCTATCTCTTAAGCATCTGTAGCAATTAACAAAACGTGTAATGATGTTGGCATATAGAATTTAGGCCTACTTCAGGCAGTGTAGTCCCTCTACAAAGGGAGACTTGTCATCGCCTCACGTGGTGAGATTTTCAGTAATACTTTACCTTACCGAGCGCCCAGGTACGGGGTAAGCGATAATACATCACGTTATTCACTAGCAAAATAGTATCGATGACACTGGACTCTAATACTATTTTCATGTTACGTTACATCTTTAGCATATGCTTGGTAATGTGTTTAACCATCAATGTTATAATTTTATGACACTCTAGCACGCCAAACAATACTAAAAATGAATCTTTATGGCGCGATGTCTAATGCTTTGCATCACTTGCGCTACATATTATCGTAATACACAAGGAAAGCTTTATAATGTTCCCAATACAAGATGCAAAAACACAATACGTCAAAAGAAAAAGAGCGTCTAACTTACACTTGATACCTAAAACCATGTATGTGGACTCTCAAATTAATCGAAACAATAACAGTATGTCTAAATTGTTATATAACTCAGAAAACATACATGTGCTGTGCTAAAGCAACTTGTTAATCGGGCAGCTGAAAGTCCGTGCTAGCCTCAAAAGAAACTAAGTGCAAAAACTAAGTTGACCATTTTAGGGGCGACGACCACTATCTTCTGGCAAGATCTTTAATGCACTGTATTGCATAAACCAGGAAATTTCATAGTGCAAAAGTGTCACTTTGCAATAATCTGTTATGAGACGTAAACACACAACGTGACCTAGGGAACAGGTGACATGACGTTCAGGATAAGCAGCAATTTTCAACATTAATAATTCGATTACTGTATCGCGTTTTGCCAGTCATAATGAACCTCCACATTGAGTATTTCCACATACATACTAAAGACCCAAAGAAACGTACACCTGCCTAATAACGGTAGGGCCCCGCAAGCGCGCAGGAGTGGAGCAACACGAAATGGCATGAACTCGACTAATGTCTGAAGTAGTGCTGGAGGGAACTGACACCATGATCCTGCAGGCCTGTTCATAAATCCGTAAGAGTACGACAGGGTGGTGATCAATTCTGAACAGCACATTGCAAGGCATCCCAGATATGCTCAATAATGTTCATGTTTGGGGAGTTTGGTGGCCAGCGGAAGTGGTTAAACTCAGAAGAGTGTTTCTGTGCCGCTTTAGAACAATTTTGGACGTGTGCGGTGTTACATTGTCCTGTTGGAATTGCTCAAGTACATCAGAATGCACAATGGACATGAGTGGATGCAGGTGATAAGACAAGATGCCTATGTATGTGTAACATGTCAGAGTCGTATCTAGACGTATCAGGGGTCCCATATCACTACAACTGCACACGCCCCACACCATTAGTCTCCACCAGCTTGAATAGTCCCCTGCTGACACGCAGGGTCCATGGATTCATGAAGTTGTCTCCGTACCCGTGCACGCCCATCTGCTCGATACAATTTGAAAAGAGGCTACTCTGTCCAGGCAACATGTTTCCATTCATCAACAGTCTAATGTGGGTGTTGACAGGCACAGACGAATCGTAAAGTTTTGTGTTGCGCTGTCATCAAGGGTACGCGAGTGGGACTTCGGCTCCGAAAGCATATACTGATGATGTTTCCTTGAATGGTTCGCACGCTGACACTTGTTGAAGCCCCAACATTGAAATCTGCAGGAATTTGCGGAAGGGTTGGACTTCTGTCACGTAGAACGATCCTCTGCAGTCTTCGTTGGCCCCGTTCTTCCAGGATCTTTTTCCGGCAGCAGCGATATCGGAGGGTCGATGTTTTACCGATTCCTTATATTCACGGTACACTCGTGAAATGATCGTACGAGACAATCGCCACTTCATCGTTAACTCGGAGATGCTTTGTCCCATCTATCGTGCGACGACTGTAACATGACGCTCAAACTCACTCAAATTCTGTTATAGCAACTGCTTCTGACAATTGTCTTATGTAGGTGTGGCCGACAGCAGCGCCGTATTCTGCCTGTTTACATATCTCTGTATTTGAATACTCATGCATGTACCAGTTTCTTTGGCGCTTCAGTGTAATTGTCTGTATTACTCCTTGAAATACAGGTAGCCTATACTATTGGAGCACTAATATAACATATATGTTAGTCGACGATTGTAGATCGATTTGTGTGCCACAGCTTAAAGAACTCAAGAATTATCTGTATTAGTTATGAAAATACGTAAGGCTTTGTCGTATAGGAATACAAAACAAACATGGTACCTTACCAGTGATGATCTAATTTAGAAGTAAAGCCAACGAGAATATATTAATGTTTGTACGAAATTGTCAGCGTTATTCTAAGGACTAAATTGTCTGCATTACTTGCCAAAACTAATCTTGGTTCGACTAAAAGCAGTATTAACGTCAACCGAACATATTACAGGCGCCTATGCAAGAGAATCGGAATTTCTTTCAGTAGATAACATTTGTCTACATCTGTCTTACACTATCACACAGTGGCGACTACATGGCATTTCAATGAAACAGCATGCTGTAGTACACATTCAGAGGTGAGAAACATGGGTTTCTGTGCTTTTAGCTACACTCCAGATCCAAGCGAACTTTATAGCGAATCCATGCCAGGTCCTAAATTTATGTTGCAGTGGAAAAATTTTTCTTCTTCTGCAGATAATGGTATCTAATCATATCGCACAGAGGTGAGGAAATGACGGTTTGTCCCCATACCATCGTCAGAGAACAGTAAAACTGTAACAAATTGGACCTTACATCGCATATTTAGAGAAAAATTATTACAAAAAGAAGGAACATGACGACGTATGGCGTGAGAAGTGTCGTATAGTCTCTACTATGTGATAGCTCATGTTAGCATTATCAGCAGACGGTTTCAAATATTTTGTGCTGCAAGATAATGTTGCACGGCAGTATTGGGGTCATTATAATGTTTGGATGATTTTCATATTGAGTTGAGATAGATTAAGACCAGTTTAGACAAGTAATAGAGACAGTTTAAAAGCGGGAACAACATCGAACAATGCTTGTAGACGAGTGCCCTCTAAAAGTAACTTAGATCAGCAGCTGTGCCACATGGGTTTACGATGCTATGAACAATTTTTACATACTTTGGTAAGTAATACAGATATTCTTTGGCTTTATCAATAAGTGGTACAAAAATCGAACTAAGATAATTCGCTATCATGGAACTTACATTAGCAATTGTACTGCTCCTAGATGGTGGTGTGTCTGCTAAATTATATTTAATGCGCTAGCCAAAAACACCTGCTAAAGCGACTACTATTTATCAGTGTGTCAAACCTGGGTGGGATGGCACTGATACACAGAGATGGCAAGTGTACTAAAACGCGTAGCGACACCATAGAGTTCCGCAACGCCGTGTACTATATCAGCTATCTGCAAGTAGTTGTGAGGATGGAAAGTTTAACCAAATGATTACCACTCGCACTATAGCTACCGCCGAAGATGCAACTGGACCACCACTAGTACAAACGGGTTCTAGTTTTATCGGCTAGTGTTCGCTCCCGACTGAAAATTTTAGTTAACGCATCTGACTATCACAAGATTTTACAGTTTCGACCAGCAAGCTAACACCAAAAGTAATCTACTAGTCGATGGAATCAAGCAGAAACTACAAGTCTGATTAGTATGCGCTACTTAAGTCAATTAAACCCAACTCACTGCGATGTGCCACACTTCACAGCAACATGATCGGAAACCTCACTCACGTAACCCAACACTCCAAAGTTGATACCTTGGATTTATCTTATCTTTTTCCCAGCTTCAAAACTATCCAACGTGGAGTTTAAGCGTTCCTTTTAATAGAACCCCACTGAAGCAATCAATCTAGACTGAACTTTCTTAGCTACCAGTTTCAGTTAGTTTAATTTTCGTAAGAGCACGCCAGCGATATAATTTTACGTGTTGACTGAGAGTTGCTAGTCAGAGATTATTAATCCTATACAGTCACTCCACTGCAGCTCTATCCTTGCTTATTTCTTTTTACGGACACACGCAATGGATAGTGCTATTTGCACTCTATCGATGATAATGGCTTATGATACAACCTTCATAGTTTATTAATTCCGCATGACTTAACTTTTCCACTTTTTATCACCTAAACAATCAGACAAAAACCTCTTTCATATACTTTAAGCGGAACTTCACGTAATTATCGTAACAAACTCCCAGTGTGACTTATCTTTCCCTTTAATATTCTTTGTCCTGCTTGTAATTTACCGTTTTGATTCACTGCGTAATCTTTAACCCTTTTACTTTTTGAGATTCAAGGATTCTTTTGTCGTATTTTCAAGTTATGTTATATGGAGAGAAATGCTAACACGAGACACCAATTTTTCCTTTATCATGCACGTAGCCTGAGCATCATTTTATTTAGCCATTTTCTTAATTTTCAATATCTCCACAAAGTTTCGTCAGGCGTGAGTGCTGGTGGTAAACTACTTACCCAGTAAGCGGAAGCTATTAAAAAAAAAAAAAAGAAACAAAAAACCTAAGCGTCACCGCCACTTTAAAGTATCATTAATATTCATTCAAATCAAAGCAAATCTCTCCCTTTTCAGGCGTTGACATACACGGACCCTCTATACCAAATTTAAAACACTCAGCACTCACAATTTCAAAGAGACAATTATCGTGTTCTGCTCAGTTAATAGGTCTTGGTTCTGTCAGTTTCGTCGGATGGAAAATTACTATTACACCAATTCGCACGTGTCACAAAGTATCTGACACAGATTGGTTCTCCCGTTTACATTAATCAAACTGGGATGTCCATTCTCACAATAATTACACGACAATCACAGGCCGCACTTCAATTTGAGAGTTCTTTCAGCCGGGGATTCTATTACCTTAGGACTTCGCCACAATTACAACCAATACAGTCGCACACTCACGCCAAAGCTTTAGCAAATCCTTATTACAGAAGCGCCAATGGCACATGTACCTCTGTGCTTACCCTTATTAAACCAATCACTCACAAAGTCTTTGCGTTAAGGCGATACCAAATACACACAATCAAGACTGAAAAGAACCTCCCCTTAGCACGAGATACGGAACGCCTGATTGCGAGAACTCCAAGGTTAGCTCGACCAAACTTTACACTATCACTAATCACATGAAAACGCGAGAGAAACCAATCTCTTAGCGTGTCTCACAACGAGTTACTCTTTTAAAGCAAACTCCAAATACCATCGCACATCCCACTACCGATTGCGAACAATACATCTCGCGCAATAATTACATATAACTTCCCTTGTAGGCCATAACCCCATCACGGGTTCAACTAATAACTTTAGAAGCCCAAATCCGACATTAAATCAGTCGAGCGCCAACTCCAAATAGGATTACACTTCTCGAGTGTCACGAACTGTCTCCCCGATGTCTCAAATGTAACTCTCTACACGAGATCTCAGCGGTAACTCCTTTTGAAACAAGGGTCAAAACCAAGAACCAGAATTTTTGAACAAACAAACATGTCACGTTAATTGTCTCTTTTTCATAACTTTCATTGTCAGATGCTTTCGTTCCTCTTCAATAGCGGCCAGCTGCGCATCAGTCGATATCTTTGCCGCGCGCCACGCTGCTGCTATCGTCGCGGTTGTGTGACATCTCTGGCAGCGACAGGCTCCGCTGCACATACTCTTTCTACAACATAATTTTGACAATATTTTCAGAAGCAAATACAAATAAAATTAACAACCCCTTTTTTATCGAAAGTAACAAAGTTACTTTCACATTTGATAATATTCGTATGGAAATGTGGATTAAACAAGTCGAGGACTGTATTCTTACGTTGAATAAAGTAGGTTTATCACTTCGAACCAGAAACAAAACTGTAATCCATGGAATGGAGTCACACCACTTCTCCTCTGAAGGAACACTTCAAAACCCCACCCTAAGCTGGTAAAGTCATGGCGACGGTGTTCTGGGACTACGGAGAAGTTATTCTATTTGATGTCCTCCTTCACGGTGCAGCAATCAACTCTGAAGTGCACTGCGCTACCCTCTGGTAATTGAAAAAACGACGTCAGCGTATTCCTCGCCACAATAATGCAAACGAACTTCTCCTACTTCATGACAACGCAAACCTCACGCAAGTCTGCACACTCGAAACGAGCGCACAAAACTTCCTTGGACTGTTCTTCCCCTTCCACCCTGCAGCCCGATTCTCGCACCTTCCGCCTTCCATCTGTTTGGCCGAATGAAGACTGTACTCTACAGAAAGCAATACATGAACGATGGGGAGGTTATTGATGTAGCAAGACAATGGATCAAACGTCGGCCAATAAAATGGTACCACGCGGGCATACAGGCGCTTCTAGTAAGGTTGCGTAACCACGCTGCATTCAACGGAAACTACACTACTGACCATTAAAATTGCTACACCAAGAAGAAATGCAGGTAATAAACGGATATTCATTGGACAAATATATTATACTAGAACTGACATGTGATTACATTTTCAGGCAATTTGGGTGCATAATTCCTGAGAAATCAGTACCTAGAACAACCTCCTCTGGCCGTAATAACAGCCTTATTACGCCTGGGCATTGAGCCAAACAGAGCTTGGATGGCGTGTACCTGGCAGCTTCAACAAGATACCACAGTTCATCAAGAGTAGTGACTGGCGTATTGTGACGAGCCAGTTGCTCGGCCACCATTGACCAGACGTTTTCAATAGGTGATAGATCTGGGGAATGTGCGGCCAGGGCAGCAGTCGAACATTTTCTGTATCCAGAAAGGCCCGTACAGGACCTGCAACATGCGGTCGTGCATTATCCTGCTGAAATGTATGGTTTCGCAGGGATCGAATGAAGGGTAGAACCACGGGTCGTAACACATCTGAAATGTAACGCCCACTGTTCAAAGTGCCGTCAGTGCGAACAAGAGGTGAGCGAGACGTGTAACCAATGGCACCCCATACCATCACGCCGGGTGATACACCAGTGTGGCGATGACGAATACACGCTTCCAATATGCAATCACCGCGATGTCGCCAAACACGGATGCGACCATCATGATGCTGTAAACAGAACCTGGATTCATCCGAAAAATGACGTTTTGCCATTCGTGTACCCAGGTTCATGTTGAGTACACCATCGCAGGCGCTCCTGTCTGTGATGCAGCGCCGAGGGTAACCGCAGTCATGGTCTCCGAGCTGATAGTCCATGCTGCTGCTAATGTCTTCGAACTGTTCGTGCAGATGGTTGTTGTCTTGCAAATGTTGTAGGTGACGCCACCGGCGTCAGCCTTGCGTGAATGCTCTGAAAAGCTAATCATTTGCATATCACAGCATCTTCTTCCTGCCTCTTAAATTTCGCGTCTGTAGCACGTCATCTTTGTGGTGCAGCAATTTTAATGGCAGTAGTGTATGTTGAAGAATACGGTTTTGTAGCCAAAAGAGTGGGGAATAATATGCTGTATTGGAATCCCAAATAAAAGCAACTAGCCTTCAGAAAAAAAAATGTGTTGCAAGACTTATTGTATGCCCCTCGTAAGACTATACGGTCTCGTAAACTGACATAGGGGTGGGAGAGCGGTGTGCTGACCAGATGCCCCTCCATATCCGCGTCCAATGACGCCTGTAGGCTGAGGAGAATACAGCGGCCGGTCGTAACCGTATAATTATAAAATTCACCACCAAAAAACTAAGAAAAGTCATGGGATAATGATATGCACAGTACAGACGGCAGTAACAGCGCGTGTAGAAGATATAGAAGGACGGTGCATTGGCGGAGCTGTCACTTGCACTCAGGTGATCCACGTGAAAGGGTGTCCAACGTGATTATAGTCGCACGACGGGAATTAACAGGCTTTGAACCGGAATAGTAGTTGAGGCTAGACGCGGGGAATATTCCATTTTGGAATTGAACACTGTGAGATACAGAGTGTCAATAGTGTGCCGAAGACACCAAATTTCTCGCATTACCTCTCACCACGGACAACGCAGTGGCCGATGGCTTTCACTTAACGACCAACAGCGGTGGTGTTTACGTAGCGTTCTCTGTGCTAACAAACAAGCAACAGTGCGTGATATATCAGCAGAAATCAATGTGGGACGTACAACGAACGTATCCGCTACGACATTGCGGCGAAATTTGGTGTTAATGGGCTGTGGTGGCAGACGATCGACATGAGTGCCTTTGGTAACAGCAGGACATCGCCTTCAATGCCTCTCCTAGGCCCGTGACCATATCGGTTGGACCCTCGACGACTGGAAAACCGTAGCCTGGTCAGATTGTAATGCTATTGTAAATATAATACTGCCATTAATCTGTATATTTTAAAATTTTTTTTGTTCCATAATAATTATCTAGAATTAAGAAAATACTGCAACGAGAGTAAGCTTTGTTAAGTGTAGTTTACCTGTTTAAAATAGCTCCTTTGACGTAGGTGGAATAAATGTATTAAAACATATTTTGTAAATAATTATGTAATATTTCAAGTACAACTGCAATTAATTATGTCAATTTTGTATGTTTATGCTGTCAGGCAGTTGTAGATGGTTCATACTTAGGGTTTTTGTAAGCAGAAGTGTAAACTGAAAAGGTGTAGGGATCATAGGTAGAACGGAACTCCGTTCTGTGGTGGAATGGAAAAGGTTGGGGGGCGCGCGAGTGTGAATTGCCGCGCAAGTGGTGAACACGCATTACGTTGGTCAAGCACTAGAGGCCCCGAATTTACCTGCAAGACTGGGTTTTGGCCTCGGACGTGTTCTACATGATTGGCGCAGTACGGCACTAAATCAATAGCTCAGAAATTTGCAATTTTATCGTCGCCACCAAGAGGAAGACAGAGCTATGTACATCAAGAGCCGTACCTGCGCATTGTTACTACGCAGCACCGCCTCACGCCACCTTCGACATCAGTAACAGGCAAAGTACTTTATTTAGAAGTGTATCACAGAATGAACCATCCATCTTCAATCAGTGGAATATAAGTGTTAAATGTACCTTTGTGTTTAACTGTAATTTTCCTATTTCATTTACCTCAGTGGGGTCCTTACCTAGCACGCATCTCGTGGTCGTGCGGTAGCGTTCTCGCTTCCCACGACCGGGTTCCCGGGTTCGATTCCCCGCGGGGTCAGGGATTTTCTCTGCCTCGTGATGGCTGGGTGTTGTGTGATGTCCTTGGGTTAGTTAGGTTCAAGTAGTTCTAAGTTCTAGGGGACTGATGACCTTAGATGTTAAGTCCCATAGTGCTCAGAGCCATTTGAACCATTTTTGAGGGTCCTTACCTAAACGAATTTATGTCGAGTATCCAGATATTTATTGAAGCTTGAATAATAGTAAATTACTGGCAATAGTACTGTTTTGGTAGTAAATTCTGAAAATCATTATTAAAGACTAAAGTTTGGACGCATCAGTTTAAAGGTCACCGCTTTGCGTGACCATGAGGATAAGTTTTCAATAGCATTTCTGAAAGTAAAGTAACGTAATTGTCTAACTGCAACAATCTTAACAGTAATTGTTCATGTTGCTTCTCCATGTCAAAGAAAACCAGACAAATACTGATGTTAGTAAAACATTAACAAATAACAGACCTAAAGAAAAGAAATTTAGTCGTGTTAAATAATAGTTTTGGTCATATGAATGATAGCTATAAGTTTAATAATTTTTTTGTATCCTTGTTGAAACATACGTGTGTCTTCTTTAAATAATTACTGAAGTATAGTGAAAAATTCCATAAGTAACAGAAAGTGAAATTAATAGTACTTACTGTCAAGTGACCGTAGTGAATGGAAATTAACTGGTTATGTTTAAATTACTTGCAAGTGAAAGTAGTTATTTATTCAGTGTCGAAAATTGACTTCATCTTTTTGTGTAGACACTGTGAAAGGTGGCTACACTGAGCCACAGCGCCAGAGATTGCGCCAAAGAGTATTATTCCGCCGCCTCCACTGGCAGTGCTTGTTGAGAACTCGTAGTAGGCAGTGCAGTGCTTGTCGAGAACTCGTAGTAGTCAGTGCTTGCTGAGATGTAGTGAAAAGTTCTTGTCGAGAAGTCGTAGTGGAGAGTGCTTGTTCCATGTTTTATGCAGTTGTTTGATGGGCTAGACAGCAGATGTTGTTCTAATGGAGATATTGTAATGATTAGAGTGCTTTGCATCGATATATATGAAGGTAACAAAACTCGCTTTTTTTTCTTATTATTTTAATGTCGTAAATAATGCGTCATTACAGGTTCAGTCAACAAAGCATCTGGCTTGTGTTCTTGTATTAGAGAGTAATTCTGGTTTTCTTGCGCAATTATAGTATTTCGATTTTATTTTATTTACTTCAGTATAAATGGTATTTAAAATTTCTTGTCTTGTTGAAGAACAACCGTGCCAGATGTGTACGTTGAATCACACCCCCACACACAGAACAACTACACTTGTGCTTTGGTTTCGTACGTTTTATAGTTGCTGGGGACTTAATCAATTAATTGTGTAACGGAAATTTTCTTTCATTCTTTGTTGTTATTCTATGCAGTCAGATTGCGTACAAATACTAGTCAGGGCCAACCGTTTACGAGACTTCGTAACCGAACAGACAGCTACTAAATCAAAAAATTAAAAATATTTGCATTCTTTATAATTAAGCCCCCATGCCCGTGGCGACCGCTGCTTCGGATCGTCCCTTGGAATTCTTCTGATTGTAAAAATAGTAGACAGTAGTATTGTTGTAGTAATTTGTAGTTTAGTAATTGTAGTCTATTTTGCATGTGTAGATTTGGTAATTGGCATTCTTCTAATGGTATTTTGCAAAATTTATTTTTTGTTGTCTTGTCTACGGGTTTGATAATTTAGTGCAATTATTTCAATTGTTCGTTAATCGTGTTTGAGGGAAGCATTTCGTGTGAATGGTATTGTTGGTGATAACGTGTTATATTCTCTGTAATTTTCGTATTGTGACGAGTTTTGTATGTTTTGTAAATGATTGCGCGATCGATGAAAAAGGCGAAAATGATGAATAGTGAGAATGACGAAATTGTTGACATGGCGAACTCGCCAACACAGAACAACAGTATGATGAATAATGGAGTTGAAAACAATTTAATAAGTCGGGAAGATAGTCCGGAACCATTTCAAAATTTTTCTCAATCAGAAAATTCACAGAATACGAGATTAACGATAGAAGATTCTGGAATAGTATCGAACACAGATAGCCTTACAGCTACGACGAAGGAAACTGGTTTTGCGGGAAATGTTAGGGGCGAAAAGGATTTCGAACCAGTTACTATGGAGCAGTTGATGAGTGCTATATTAAATGTGGGATCACAGTTACGATCTGAAATTAAAATTGATATGGGAACAATGGAAACACAGTTAAGATCTGAATTAAAAACTCAGATGGGAACTTTGGCAACACGGTTAGAAGCTGATATGGGAACAATGGAAACACGGTTAGGCTCACTGGGATCACAGTTAGGATCTGAATTAAAAACAGAGATGGGAACTTTGGCAACACGGTTAGACTCACAAATAGGAACAATTAAAACAGAGATGGAAACAATGGAAACACGGTTAGGTTCACGAAGTCAGAGAAGAAGTACAACCGATTTTGAATGCTCACAATAATAGATTAATTGCAGTAGAAATCAGACAAAAGGAACAGGATAGAGAACAGGAGGAAAGAGATCGCATGATAGTACAGAAATTTTCAGAGTTAAATTTACAACGCGCACACGATAAGGAAGAAATATTTGAGAGAATCGAGGAATCCGTACCAAATGACAGAATAAATAACCTAACACAACAATATGAACAGTTAACTACCAAATGTGTTAATACTGAAACACGAGTCGCGACACTTACGGAAGACGTAAATAAACAGAAAGAACAAATAGGTGATTTATCGGAAAGAGTTGAGGAGATTTCAGATAAATTGACAAGTCTTAGTTTAAATGGGGACAGAGATTCAGATGATACAGCACCATTGCCATTTGCAGAAACCGAAGAGTACCAGAACATAAATAAACATGTTGAAAATCAGGGAAAATTTAATGAACGCGTTAAAAGGGAAGTTGAGGCATTACGAAAGCAAGTCAAACAAATTGAAGGCGAAATCGTAGGAAAAGACAGCAGAAGAAATTTAGAATCACAGATAGCAGAGGGCTTTGAAGAAAATAAGTTATTTCATTTACGAGAAGCAACAAGAGAGCGACAGGCGCGTGAACTTGACGATAATCGACATTCGGACTGGAACAGTCGCGGTAGGTCTTTGTCGCCACGAGGAGAAAACTTTGACTATAAACACTTCTTGACTGTTCGGAAATTTAAGATCTTTCGCAATTCCAAGAATGACATACATCCATGTTCATGGTTAGATCAATTTATGTACGCACTCCCACCAAATTGGCCACTAAGTCACAAACTGGAATTTATGTGTGGATATTTAGAAAACGAACCGGCGACGCGCATGCGCGCACTTATTAGAGATTGTAATAATCTAAATGATTTTTATCATGCATTTCTATCGGCATATTGGTCCGAAAACACGCAAGACAGAGTCAAACACAGTCTTATTAAACAGTCTGAGTTCCGCACGCCAGCAGAATACTTTGAAGACATGATTCGAAAGAATCAGTTCCTTTCCAACCCTTATAGCCCGACT
The DNA here is from genome assembly GCF_023864345.2 of Schistocerca serialis cubense. NCBI lineage: Eukaryota > Metazoa > Arthropoda > Insecta > Orthoptera > Acrididae > Schistocerca > Schistocerca serialis. The sequence goes on from NC_064645.1 coordinate 411,252,022, forward strand.
GAATTAATTCGCATTTGTTTAACTAAGCTGCCACAATCAATAAGACAAATTGCTTTAGCCGGAAGATGTAAAGATGACATTGAGACTTTTAAGACTTTGCTACAAGAACTTGAGTATGACAACGACGACGGGACTTCTTGTAATTTTTTCAGTAACGGTAATCACAGTAGATTTTCAGAGAGAAGGGATAATGATCGGAACGGACGTTATATGGGTAATTTTGAGAATGACAGACGAAACAGACAGAACAATAGATACCAGCCTTATGACAATAACAGACGTTCTAACAGAAATTACACAGACAATTATAATGACGGTAATTCCTACCGGAATGATCAATCATACGGAAACAGTAATCGGTATCATCAAGACAGAAATTATTCATACAGTAATAGAAATTCTTTCTACAGAAATAACCAGGGTAGTAGATACAACAATAATTTCAGAACTGACAGTCGAAATTACACAAGAAGTAGTCATGCAGACAGATAGGAAAATAGAAATTTTAATAACAGACACAACCAAGAATTTGTATCTAATAGACAGGAGGGACCTAATTGGCATCCTCCACGTGACAGAACTTCAGAGAGACAAGTGCAAATCGTAGAAATTGATCCGCGAAATGACGCGAATAATCAAAGACGTGACGCAAGCAATCGACAATGACTTGTAGCTTCGGCTTCTGGCAGCAATATAGACGGTTCAGAAAGTAATGACACTACGACTTTACGCTACGTACGCCTGGAAGACATGAGAGACATTTTGTTAGACGAAAAGGAAAATAATGTAGACGCATTTTTACATCCTGTTATTGAAGTATGTGTGGGTAAGAATAAGTTCACTGCAGTTTTAGATTCTGGGAGCCCACTGAATGTCATTAGTGAATCAATTTTTTCGTATATGTGTAAGAACTATTGCTTGTCCTGTGTTACCTGTTTCTAAAACTACAATTCGAGGAGCGATTTCTGGAAAAAGTGTGGAAGTCATACAACAGACCAACTTAAATTTCATTTGTCAAGGATACGAATTTTCTGCTAATTTTGTTATTGTTCCATTACTCAGTACACAAATTATATTAGGTATGGAGTTTCTTAACACACATAAAGCAATTTTGAACTTTAAAGAAGGAAGTGTGAATTTGACTGTTGCCGGAATGCCGAAATGTTTGAAATTTTTCGTGTGTTTAACAAGATCTGAATCAGATACAAAATGTTTAAGGTTTCTTACTGCTGATTTTTTCGTTGAGCATTATGACGACAGTGTATTTATTCATGACAATGACAATAGATACAGAGACGCGATGGATGATATAATTAATAGCGAAGAATTAATTAATGAAAAGGTTAAGAGAGCTGAAGTGCCAGATGACGTTGCAAGAGAAGAGCTGCACCACATTTTGACTTCACATGCTACAGTATGTAGTCATCACACAGGAACTATACAAGGCTTACAATATTTATTTACAGTAAAAGAACACACACCATTTCGGGGGAAAACGTACGCTATTCCTTTGGCTTACAGAGACAAGGTTAAGAGTGAACTTCAATACATGTTAAATTAAGGCATTATTGAGCCAGCAGTCAGTCCTCATACCAGGCCATTACACGTTGTTCTTAAAAAGGATGGGTCAATTCGTTTGGTTCTGGATTCCAGACAGATAAATAATATCATCATTCCTGAAACTGACCGTCCACAAAATTTAGATGAACTTCTTCAACATTTCCATGGAATTAAAGTTTTATCCACGATTGATATGCGCCCAAGTTTTTGGCAAATAGAACTCCACCCTGATTGTAGAAAATATACTGCCTGTTTAGCCTTTGGTAACTGTTACCAGTTTCGGAAATTACCGTTTGGACTTACTGTATCTTCAGCAGCATTCATTCATAGTTTAAACGAAATCTTACCTGTTTATCTTCGTGACAATATTACTTCATATGTTGACGACATTCTTATTGCTAAACGTTCTTGGAGTGAGCACAACAAAATTTTGGATTCATTATTACGTATTTTTGCAAGAGTTGGCATTACAGTGAACTTAGAAAAATCTGAATTTGGTCGTTCTCAGGTGAAATTTCTCGGTCACATTATTTCTACAGAAGGTATTCTTCCCGATCCAGAGAAATTAGACGCTATTCGTAATTATGCTGTTCCTACCACAAAACGCGATGTTCGTAGTTTCCTTGGTGTCTGTAATTTTCTTAGACGCTTTGTTAGATTGGACAATTTGGCCACACCTCGTTTATGTGAACTGTCGGGAAAGAATTCTAATTGGTGTTGGAATGAGGAAGCTCAGTCAGAATTTGAACAACTTCGTGATGCTTTAGTTGCTGCTCCACTTCTTTCATATCCGGATTTATCTAAAGATTTTTGTTTGGCGACGGACTCATCATACAAAGGCCTAGGTGCACATTTATTTCAAGAGATAGAAGAAAACGGCGTTGTAGTACAGAAGACTATTGCATTTGGAAGTCGTGTTCTCTCTAAATCAGAAAAGAATTATTCGATTACGGAACTTGAAGCTTTGGCTGTTGTATGGGCTTTCACAAAATTTCACATATTTTTGTATGGCAGACATATTAAGGTTTACACCGATCATCGAGCTCTGGAATTTCTTATGTCAACAAAATTAACACATGGAAGATTGTCACGATGGGCGCTGTACCTACAGGAATTTGACTTTAGTACTGTTTACATACAGGGTTCTTCAAATATTGTTGCTGATGCTTTATCACGTGCACCTATGGGTTTGAAACAAAGTGCTGAAGAGGACTGCAAGGAAAACAATTATTGTTTGATGTATATTCAAGGTGTTGCGTTTGAGAATTTTATTTCTTCTTCGCTCCAGGACATCGCTAAGGAACAAAATAAGGATCCAATCTGGAAGGACATTAAGGAGAAGTGGAGGAGAAAGGAAAGCGTAGCGATCAGACAGTATTATTTAGTTCGTAATGACATTCTTTTTAAACGAAAATCGGTCGACAACTCTGTTTGGTTAGTTTGTATTCCTGATGAGTGGGTTAATAAGCTGATTTGGTATACGCATTTCAGTTATGCGCACTTTGGTCCCAGAAAATGGTTTCATAAATTACGGGAAAATTGCTATTTCAGTAATATGGAAAAACGTATTCGATCTGTTCTTGCCAAATGCAAATTATGTCAAAAGGCTAATCCGCCAACTATTTCTCATAGAGCACCGTTGTTTCCTATCATTCCAGCGAAATTAAAGGACATGGCTGCAGTCGATTTGTTCGGTCCAGTGGTTCGTTCTACTAATGGTTTTGCGTACATTTTAGTAGCAGTGGAACTGACATCAAAATATGTGTGTTTTACACTTTTACGCAAAGCAACAGCTCGTTCAGTATCTAACGCTTTCATCAAACATTTTCTTAAAGAAGTGGGTCATGTTGATAAGGTTGTATCAGATAATGGATCACAGTTTCGTTCTGAAATTTGGCTTCGTACTCTACGGCGTCGTAAGATTAAACCAATCTTCATTTCACTTTTTCACCCTCAATCTAACGCTTCAGAGAGATGAATGAAGGAAATCAATAAATTGTGACGTCTTTATTGTCATCAGAATCACAGAACTTGGGATCAGTATCTTCATATTTTTCAAAACATTCTGAATGAACTTCCTAATGACTCAACTTCTTTACCGCCTATACTGATATTAAAAAACAAAGCACCGACAAATCGCATTTCTGAAATCATTCCTTTTCCGTCCACACGGAAACTGCGGCATTCTGAAGTTGTGAACCTGGCTCTGCAAAATATTGCGTCTGTGGCTGCTAGAAGAGAGAAATCAGGTAAGCGTCCTGGTCGTTTAAAAATCTTGTCAGTTGGTCAAAAGGTGTTAATTAAGTCTCACCGTTTGTCTCACAAAGGAAAGGGCTTGTATCGCAAATTTTTTCTGCTTTATAACGGTCCATATAGAATTCGCAAAATTATTCATGATAACACTGTCGAAGTAGAAACTCTTAAATCTCGACGCTCTAAGGGAATACATCATATATCAAACGTTAAAATTTTTGTGGAATGACATACTTTAGAGAAACTAACAGCTACATGTAAACATGCGGAGAGTACAAGGATACCACGCTGTGTTCCGGCGGAGGCACAGACTCAAAGCAACAGTCAAGTCTGCGCGCCGCACAAGGCAGTCGTTGACCGCAAACAATTACTTCCTACGTCACGCGCCTACAGCTGATCGAGCGGTCAGTGCGAATGCACTGACAGCCGTAAACAAATACATAGTTTAATTTCTCCGATTAAATTCAGTATAAAGCTAGAGTGACTTGATGAATTACACTCCTGGAAATGGAAAAAAGAACACATTGACACCGGTGTGTCAGACCCACCATACTTGCTCCGGACACTGCGAGAGGGATGTACAAGCAATGATCACACGCACGGCACAGCAGACACACCAGGAACCGCGGTGTTGGCCGTCGAATGGCGCTAGCTGCGCAGCATTTGTGCACCGCCGCCGTCAGTGTCAGCCATTTTGCCGTGGCATACGGAGCTCCATCGCAGTCTTTAACACTGGTAGCATGCCGTGACAGCGTGGACGTGAACCGTATGTGCAGTTGACGGACTTTGAGCGAGGGCGTATAGTGGGCATGCGGGAGCCCGGGTGGACGTACCGCCGAATTGCTCAACACGTGGGGCGTGAGGTCTCCACAGTACATCGATGTTGTCGCCAGTGGTCGGCAGAAGGTGCACGTGCCCGTCGACCTGGGACCGGACCGCAGCGACGCACGGATGCACGCCAAGACCGTAGGATCCTACGCAGTGCCGTAGGGGACCGCACCGCCACTTCCCAGCAAATTAGGGACACTGTTGCTCCTGGGGTATCGGCGAGGACCATTCGCAACCGTCTCCATGAAGCTGGGCTACGGTCCCGCACACCGTTAGGCCGTCTTCCGCTCACGCCCCAACATCGTGCAGCCCGCCTCCAGTGGTGTCGCGACAGGCGTGAATGGAGGGACGAATGGAGACGTGTCGTCTTCAGCGATGAGAGTCGCTTCTGCCTTGGTGCCAATGATGGTCGTATGCGTGTTTGGCGCCGTGCAGGTGAGCGCCACAATCAGGACTGCATACGACCGAGGCACACAGGGCCAACACCCGGCATCATGGTGTGGGGAGCGATCTCCTACACTGGCCGTACACCACTGGTGATCGTCGAGGGGACACTGAATAGTGCACGGTACATCCAAACCGTCATCGAACCCATCGTTCTACCATTCCTAGACCGGCAAGGGAACTTGCTGTTCCAACAGGACAATGCACGTCCGCATGTATCCCGTGCCACCCAACGTTCTCTAGAAGGTGTAAGTCAACTACCCTGGCCAGCAAGATCTCCGGATCTGTCCCCCATTGAGCATGTTTGGGACTGGATGAAGCGTCGTCTCACGCGGTCTGCACGTCCAGCACGAACGCTGGTCCAACTGAGGCGCCAGGTGGAAATGGCATGGCAAGCCGTTCCACAGGACTACATCCAGCATCTCTACGATCGTCTCCATGGGAGAATAGCAGCCTGCATTGCTGCGAAAGGTGGATATACACTGTACTAGTGCCGACATTGTGCATGCTCTGTTGCCTGTGTCTATGTGCCTGTGGTTCTGTCAGTGTGATCATGTGATGTATCTGACCCCAGGAATGTGTCAATAAAGTTTCCCCTTCCTGGGACAATGAATTCACGGTGTTCTTATTTCAATTTCCAGGAGTGTATGTTATTAACGTTCAGTATTTTTCAGGATACGGTTCTATAAAATATTTAAGAACTTCAGGTAAATTCTGTGCGTGTCCGACGTTAAGACGACTTGCTATCGAGAAAATTTCAGGAAGAATGTAATTTCGAAGGAGAAACTAATATACTAAAAAGGTAACTATTAATTGAGTTTATTTTTCAGGTAACATATTTCCACTTAGGTACGTACTTTAGACGTAATTTGCTGCTCGCGATTACGTGATTCAGACTTTGTGCTAAATTTCATGTTCTATGAATTTACGTGTGAAGCGACGTGCTTGCGTACATTAACTGATTTTGACAATGATTGATTAATGAACAGGGTTGTTAATTATGTATATTATGCATCGCTTGGCTGCTATGATTTTTCACTGATGTCACATTATTTTTTCTATGTGCCTGCTGTGCTTATTTATTTAGATTATAATTGTCACCTGATTAATTGTGCTGACATGGTTATGTGTGTAAGTTATACTTTGTGATTTATCTGCTTGCGCCTTCATGTTTACTTATTAAGATTACATAGGAACATTTATTTGCTTATGCGGATATGATGCTAATGATCTGTTTATTATGTAAGATATATGTTTGCTGCTGTGCGTATGGATTGCATATTTATACATTTCTGTTTGTTGTCATAACTATTCTTTAATTTGCTATATATAGAAATTCTGATATACATTGTGCGAACATGGAGTTTAGGTTACACTATGGTATTAATTATTGTTCGCTTGGCAGAGCCTCGTTGTAGGGATTGTGCTGCATCCACTTGTTGACATTCTGTTCTCTACTGGTATATTTACTCGCTATTGCATGTTTTGCTTACGCTCAGTGCCTTATATTTTTAAGATAAGAAAATGAACTGCTATAATTCGACGAACGACGTTGGTACAAGAAACTTCACTGAAGTCACATGAGCTGGAGGTTTTATGGAAGCTGTATAAATTTATGCTAACAGGAAGGAAGCTAACGACATGACATACCAATACTAGGTTTAGACCATTGACAGTTATTACACTGCATTCTTCGTGAGCATTTGAAATAGCAAGTGACACTTGACGCAAAAAATACTCCACATGTTTGCTTCTGCCATGATTCTTGAAGTGGTGTACACACTGTGAAATATTATGATCATTCACACTCCGTAATCGTACTTAATTATTGAGAGTTATTCGAACTAAAGGCAGTTAGAGGTCATGTATGCATTTCGTTTGTTTAATGATGGACAAGGTAACCAAAATGTATTTTATAATTCATAATGAGTAGAAGATTTGGCTCAGATGGATTACACAGAGGTTGTGTGTGGACACTGTGACTTCGGATTGTATGGGATGATGAATTGAAGTTTGCACTAGGATTTTATCTGCACTTGTTCGAGGAGACTGACTAGAGGAAAGAGTTGTTATGGAAGTGAAATGATATTGGTAATAAGGTTTATATGTATCGACGTATTGAAGAGGTATTATTGAGATTGTGTGAAGTTGATGATTATTGGAGTTTTAGTGGGCAAGAGGTAAGGTAAATGATATTGATGATAAGGTTTATATGTATCGACGTAAGAGGTATTATTGAAGTATTGAGATTATGTGATGCTGATGATTATTGGAGTTTTGGTGGATAAGAGGTAAAGTAAGTGAGGAGCATATTTTTTTGTTGGTTTTATGGAACAAGGAGGATGAAGATAGCAGACTAGAACACTAAAGTGGAAGGAATATTGTCTACACGTCTACACACACTTTGTTAAATCAATAAGCAGTACTTTTTTTTTTTTTTTTTTTTTTTTTTTTTTTTTTTTTTTTTTTTTTTTTTTTTTTTTTTTTTTTGGAGAGAGGAAGTAATTGCATATCTTGGCTCACTGACAGTTGTTCAGCAACCGTACATTTTATTTGGCTTGGCAAACATTGGTCTTGACATGATGACTATGACGTTGACTAACTATTATTGACTGTTATACACTGTGCCACTACTACTTGATACACAAGTTGAACATCAAATTTGGACAGAATTGCATTTACACAGTTAACACTATTTAATTACACAGTAGTACTTAATGTGGATGAAAGATGAGTGAGTGTGTTTTGTGTGTTTTCCCTTCCTAATCCCAGAAATGTGGTACCGACTTACCTCCTAAATATTATTTTACTTGTTTGTTGTGGCTTGCACTGACACCCATAAATATTATAGGTTTACTGATATTTGTGTATTCGTAATAGTTAATATGACAATTATCTGATATCATTTGTGTGTTTCTTATAATTTGTATGTTTAGTGTAAGAGCATTGATAATAATTTTGTAAAAGCAATTGTGTGTGCATTCAAACTGTTGTTCACACCTGCACCTGTTCAACATTGATGTGTGACACTTAGAAATGTTTAATTTCTGCTGATGAACTGTGTGATTAATGATAGTGAATATTATGGATTGTTACCTGCACTTGTTCAACATAATGCGTGCCACTTAGAAATGATTAATTTCTGCTGATGAACTGTGTGATTAGGATAGTGAATATTATGGACTGTTACTTGCACTTTTTCTATATGATTGGTGCCACTAGGACATGTTTAATTTCTGCTTATAAACTCTGATGAACAGTGTGATTAGTGATAGTGAATATTATGGACTGCTGTCTGCACCTACTCAACATTGCTGGGTGCCACTAATGGAACTGTTTCTGCTGAATGATGTCACTTGTTGGTGTCTGCACCTGTTCAACAATGCTGGGTGCCACTGATGGAACTGCTTCTACTGACATAATGTCACTTGTTGGTGTCTGCACCTGTTCAACAATGCTGGGTGCCACTGATGGACTGCTTCTACTGAGATAATGTCACTTGTTGGTCTCTGCACCTGCCACCTGTTCAACTTTGCTGGGTGCCACTGATGGAACTGCTTCTACTGAAATGTCACTTGTTGGTGTCTGCACTTGTTCAACATTGCTGGGTGCCACTAATGGAACTGCTTCTGCTGAATGATGTCACTTGTTAGTGTCTGCACCTGTTCAACAATGCTGGGTGCCACTGATGGACTGCTTCTACTGAAAAGATGTCACCTGTTGGTGTCTGTACTTGCTCAACATTGCTGAGTGCCACTAATGGAACTGCTTCTGCTGAATGATGTCACTTGTTGGTGTCTGTACCTGTTGACCATTGCTGGGTGCTACTGCTGGAACTAATCATTGAAAGCATTTTATGTGAACATTTGTATAAACTGATTTTTTGTGTATTGTGTGAACTATTATGTAAAGTCACATGTATGAAAGAAGTTGTATTGCATACTGTATTTTATATATTAGATTATTGAAAGGTCAGTGCAAAGTCAAAACTTTATCTAATTATGTGATATTTACGTATTAATATTATCTTTTATTTTTGTCTGTATTTTTGTGGACGAATTTGGTGGTATTTTCACCACCAATGCTGGCAAAAATACCATCAAATTCTGGCCCATGGAGGAAGGGCATATGAAAGGTGGCTACACTGAGCCACAGCGCCAGAGATTGCGCCAAAGAGTATTATTCCGCCGCCTCCACTGGCAGTGCTTGTTGAGAACTCGTAGTAGGCAGTGCAGTGCTTGTCGAGAACTCGTAGTAGTCAGTGCTTGCTGAGATGTAGTGAAAAGTTCTTGTCGAGAAGTCGTAGTGGAGAGTGCTTGTTCCATGTTTTATGCAGTTGTTTGATGGGCTAGACAGCAGATGTTGTTCTAATGGAGATATTGTAATGATTAGAGTGCTTTGCATCAATATATATGAAGGTAACAAAACTCGCTTTTTTTTCTTATTATTTTAATGTCGTAAATAATGCGTCATTACAGGTTCAGTCAACAAAGCATCTGGCTTGTGTTCTTGTATTAGAGAGTAATTCTGGTTTTCTTGCGCAATTATAGTATTTCGATTTTATTTTATTTACTTCAGTATAAATGGTATTTAAAATTTCTTGTCTTGTTGAAGAACAACCGTGCCAGATGTGTACGTTGAATCACACCCCCACACACAGAACAACTACACTTGTGCTTTGGTTTCGTACGTTTTATAGTTGCTGGGGACTTAATCAATTAATTGTGTAACGGAAATTTTCTTTCATTCTTTGTTGTTATTCTATGCAGTCAGATTGCGTACAAATACTAGTCAGGGCCAACCGTTTACGAGACTTCGTAACCGAACAGACAGCTACTAAATCAAAAAATTAAAAATATTTGCATTCTTTATAATTAAGCCCCCATGCAACTGTGCCCGATTTGTGCTGGCTGCCGTTTTATTAAGCGAAACAGTTTATTGTTATGACAGGCTTTGTCTGATAAAAGCTTTCCAAAAGTAATTATTCTCACTGCTTTTCCCACAAACGGTATGATTCGGAGCAAAATAGTTCGATACTTTACCATTGGGTTGAACACTGTTAAAATCTCTCTCCGAGAGTCGATAGTTTGGAGTGTTAGCTGCGTAATTTTGTGGTGGTGTTCCTGCCGCTACTTACTACACAGTTCTGACATTCCGAATCGCGGATCTTCCGTCTTCACAGTGGTTGAACTTATACGTTCTGGTACCGTATTGACGAGAACGCGAAAGTACCGTTGCAAGATGAATCTCGATTTCAGCTGGTAAGAGTTGATGGTAGGGTTCGAGTGTGGCACAGACCCCACGAAGACATGGACCAATTCGTCAACAAGGCTGGTGGAGGCCACCTAATGGCATGGGCTGTGTTTACATGGAATGGACTGGGTCCTCTGGTCCAACTGAACCTACCGTTGACTGGAAATGGCTATGTTCGGCTACCTGGAAACCCCTTGCAGTCATTCATTGACTTCATGATCCCAAACAATGGAGGAATTTTTATGGATGACAATGTGCCATGTCGCTGGGCCACAGACGTCTGCGATTTTCTTGAGAACGTTCTACACAATCTGAGCGAGTGCTTTGGTACCCAGATCACTCGACATGAATCACATCGAACATTTATGCGACATAATCGAGAGGTCAGTTCGTGCACAACATCTTGCATCGGTAACACTTGCGCTATTATGGACGGCTGTAGAGGCAGCATGGCTCAATATTTCTGCAGGGGACTCCAGAGACTTGTTGAGTCCATGCCACGGCGAGCTGGTGCACTACGCTGGCCTAAAGGAATTCCGACACGCTTTAGGAGGTATTCCATGACTGTCGTCACCTCAGTGTATTATGCCAAGAATATTTCGTAAGCACCGAGGGCGAGAGGTGTTGAGCTTACATTCTTGATTAACATAAGATGTCTAGATCTCAGCACCACACAAAACGGTGCACAGAACACGTGCTTGATAAATCGTATTTCTGTGGTCACCGAAAGGTGTTTCTTGTCCCATACTATTGCGCATAGCCTCACGTAAGTATTCGCCGCTTTGCCAATTCTCGTCTTCATTTCGTCGTCTACAATTGAGGTAGCATAATTTATCAACCACATTCAACAAGGAACCATCCAGTCTTATGATAGGCATATACGAATATCCCTGCATTACAGTCACAGTCACCCTTACATTCACAGACGTAAAGAAGAGCCTGCATGCGGCAGCAGATTTATCCACAAGCTTTTGAAGATTGTCTTGAGCGTGTGCTACAAATGCTGCACCTTCAGTGCATAAAAGGTTTCTTACAGGTAAGTCCACTCGATAGCGGTTGGATCTGACTAACGAGATACTATAAACTATCCCATTAGTCCTTGTATGTAGATGATGCTCTGGTTTGTTTCCTTTAAAGCAACATTGAGAAGTAACGAGAAGAGTATACCATACAAAGTGGGACCAGTACACAGCCTTGCCGAGCTGCTCATTAGCAACAAATAATCGAATCTGCTTGCTCCAAGTATCACAGCACCCTCCATATCGTCGTGAAGAGACCTGGTGATCCTCAGGACTTCTGGAGGACACATATACAGGGCGATCCATTGATCGCTTTCTGACAGATGGCGCTGTAATAGTCACAAACGTATAAGTACGTGGTATCACGTAACATTCCGCCAGTGCGGACGGTATTTGCTTCGTGATACAATACCCGTGTTAAAATGGACCGTTTACCAATTGCGGAAAAGGTCGATATCGTGTTCATGTATGGCTATTGTGATCAAAACGCCCAACGGGCGTGTGCTATGTGTGCTGCTCGGTATCCTGGACGACACACCCCAGTGTCCGGACCGTTCGCCGGATAGTTACGTTATTTAAGGAAACAGGAAGTGTTCAGCCACATGTGAAACGTCAACCACGACCTGCAACAAATGAAGATGCCCAAGTAGGTGTTTTAGCTGCTGTCGCGGCTAATCCGCACACCAGTAGCAAACAAACTGTGCGAGAATCGGGAATCTCAAAAACGTCGATGTTGAGAATGCTACATCAAGATCGATTGCACCCGTACCATATTTCTATGTACCAGGAGTTGCATGGCGACGACTTTGAACATCGTGTACAGTTCTGCCACTGGGCACAAGAGAAATTACGGGACGATGACAGATTTTTTGCACGCGTTCTATTTAGCGACGAAGCGTCATTCACCAACAGCGGTAACGTAAACCGGCGTAATATGCACTACTGGGCGACGGAAAATCCACGATGGCTGCGACAATTGGAACATGAGAGACCTTAATATATGGGTCGGCATTGTGGGAGGAAGGATAACTGGCCCCCATTTTATCGATGGCAATCTAAATGGTGTAATGTATGCTGATTTCCAACGTAATGTTCTACCGATGTTACTACAAGATGTTTCACTGAGTGACAGAATGGCGATGTACTTCCAACATGATGGATGTCCGGCACATAGCTCGCGTGCGGTTGAAGCGGTATTGAATAGCGTATTTCATGACAGGTGGATTGGTCGTCGAAGCACCATACCATGGCCCCCACGTTCACCGGATGTGACATCCCCGGATTTCTTTCTGTGGGGAAAGTTGAAGGATATTTGCTATCGTGATCCACCGACATCGCCTGACAACATGAGTCAGCGCATTGTCAATGCATGTGCGAACGTTACGGAAGGCGAACTACTCGCTGTTGAGAGGAATGTCGCTACACGTATTGCCGAATGCATTGAGGCTGACGGACATCATTTTGAGCTTTTATTGCATTAATGTGGTATTTACAGGTAATCAGGCTGTAACAGCATGCGTTCTCGGAAATGATGAGTTCACAAAGGTACATGTATCACATTGGAACAACCGAAATAAAATGTTCAAACGTACCTACGTTCTGTATTTTAATTTAAATAACTTACCTGTTGCCAACTGTTCGTCTAACATTGTGAGCCATATGTTTGTGACTATTACAGCGCCATCTATCAGAAAGCGAAAAAAGGGGTCCAACAGAAACATTCATATTTATTTACGTACTACACGAATATGTAATAAAAATGGGGGTTCCTATTTTTAAAAAAAACGCAGTTGATATCCGTTTGACCTATGGCAACGCCCTCTAGCGGGCCAACCATAGCGCCATCTGGTTTCTCCCTTCACGCTAGACAAGTTTCGTTCTTTGTATTTTTTCGTTTGACCCTTATTTCGTGAGATATTTGGCCCGGTCACGATCAATGGGCCACCCTGTATATGCACCATAAGCTCTGACATGGAGACAAGGGGCTATTGTGACATTCGTGTCTTTCCGACGTGCATGCGGTAAACGCGGCAACGTGAACTATGGCGACGTTATTACCGAATGCCTCCAAACAGGACCAATGTTCTGTTATTCTTAGCTTGGCTTTCGAAGTACAAACAGCGGTAGACATCCGTCGAATAATGAGGAATGTGTACGGCGCAACATGTCTATCGAAAACCACCGTTGCGAAATTGTGCGCCAATCTAAGTGCCGGTCGCTTCGTGATAACGCACGCCCATATATCGCAAATGCTGTAACGCAGAGGTTAAGCCAACTCAGTGGGAAACACTCTAGCACCCATCCTATAGTCCTGATCTCTACCCGTGTGATTATGACGCCTTTTTGTCCCTTAAAAAAGGTCCTGAAGGACCGACGGTTCCTATCGGACGAGGATGTGCAGCAGGCAGGAGCGGATTTCCTCACGCAGCCGGACACGATGTTTTACCAAACAGGTATCTTGAACCTGATGCGTCGGTGGGCCGATTGTCGCAGTGCTCACGACGGTTATGCCTGATTGGCGTGCCGATTCTGAACTGTACAGCTTTCGAACGTGTAACCTCCCAACAGTAACATCCCAATAGTAACCTTCCAACAGTAAAAAATATAATTATATATTATTCATCCTTAGTGTAACCTTCCAACAGAAAAATTCTGAAACCTACCAATAGTAAAAAATACGTATAGCATTCACATCCAGTGTTAACCACCCAACAGTAAAAATAATATGTATAGCATTCACATTTCAGCGTAACCTACCAACAGATAAACTCCGTAACCTGCCAGGTAAAATAAATGCATAAATAAATAAAAATAAATAAATAAATAATAAGATGTGAGTAATCTCTCAATAAAATTGTGGTTCTCTTATAACCTTTCAATAACTGACTGAGAATTTAAACTGGTAAATTTTCGACGTCAGCAGTGCTGCGTTATGGCCCTGAAAGATCATTCTGAATAAATTGAAAATTCTTATCTCAGTGAAGTCGCCGGATAACGCGTATATATCTGCTCCTATAAGAAATTTTTCTGGCACAGCCCAGTGCAATGCTGGCCGATAGATTTGTCATGTATAAAAAGGAACAACTTAATTTTCTTTACAATAATTGGGATGACCATGCATTGGAGAAATTAGTAAATTCTTTAAATTGAGATGAATGATTGCCAAAAGTTAATTTTTATAAGAAAGATTGTTATTAAGAGATTTTTTAAAAACATTTACATGGGACTTGATATAACAATCTACATATGCTTTTACCTTATACTACATCGCTCAGGCACCGCCATCGCTCCCCAAGACCGGCCCAGCCAACTCGATACACAGGACTGCTAGCAACTACTTACTACTACTGACACTGCCCTCACTGCAGCCAACATTGCTCTCTGGTCTGAGATTCTCTTATAGCTTTCATATCGCAGGCAGCGCGTGAGCAATCCATCGAAATTACATCTGCTCGAGTGCGCTAGCAATAAATTCCTTAGTCATGTACCTCTTACAAACGGAAACTTTTTAATAGCCGTTTATTGTTTTCTTTTCGATTTGAGTCTTCTATTTTTCGAAAGATGCACTGTCTAATCTGAAACTCTGTAATACACATTAATCAAGTGTTAGTGGAGATGTTCTAGAGGGTATTTTGCTGTTGGTTCCGCAAAGTAGGCACATTTCTTTCACAGGCGGTTGACTTCTAATGCATCGAAACAATATCAGGTTCAGTATGCGTGTGACTGAAAACTTGCAAATTCTTTCAACTCTTCTCATACTTCTGATGAAATCTTCTCGGGCTTCCATCCGGGTAGCTGCGTCGAAAATCCGCGACGTTTCGGTGAGTGTCATTCTGATCATCTTCTGTCGAAGATGATTTTCGCCAGAAGATGATGAGAATGACACTCATTGAAACGTCACGGATTTTCGACGCAGCTACCCAGATGGAAGCCCGAGAAGATTTCATCAGCAGTATGCGCCGGGAAAGTCTACATTCACACTTCTCATACTTTCCTACTGAATCCCTTCTTGAATATCACCAGTACGAAGGATTATAGTACCTTGCGTTCTTCATCTGGTCTTATAACTGACTTATAAAGTTTAATGTGTACTCCATATCATGGTGCAAGTTCGCAATTTTCACATACATTAAAAAAATCATAGAATCACAGTTGGTTTGAAAACGAACCCATTACCAATTGCAGCTTCAGCACTCATTGACTGAACCACGGTGCCATAACAGCACTCATTCCTAATTTACCAGTGAGAATGCTTATTGTTAGGTACTCTTCGTAAAGTTGGCAGGTTCTAAATTTCAAAGAATGAAAAAGCGGAAATAGCTTTCAAAATTGCAATAAATGTACCTGTTGAAGATATAATGAGCTACTCTTTTACTTTGTCTGCTAGAATGGCTACCGCAGTTTGTATCTATACTCGGCTTCAGTCATCTTCGATACATGTCATAATGATGTCACACTTGTCTCACTTCGTGTGAAGGCAGGGCTATTCTTAGAACGAGGGTTACTCTTTTATCGTAAATCTACTGCCGCCATTGCTGGTGATTTTTCTTTTCTTCAAAATTTAATCAATGACTAGGATCGGCGCTACCACTAGACCACAGATTCCACACAAATAATTCTGAAACCTGATCCTACAGCACCCACCGTCTTCACTCTTCATTCTACAAGCATTCGTTATTTTGTTCAATACTTGTAACATTTTCCTTTTGTTAGACACATGTTACAGTAGGAAGTGAAACTTTTTATGGATTGTATAATATTCTGCATATATACTCTGCTAGCCACCAAGCGGTGTGTGGCGGAGGCCTCCATTCGCGCCAAAGTCATATTTCCACCCCTCTGTTCCACACGCGGATCGGTCGAGGAAAAACTACTATCTGAAGGCCCCAGTACGAGCTCTAATTTCCCTTATCTTTGAATCGTGATCATTGCGCTATTTGAAAGTTGGGGGTAATAGAACACTACTGGCCTTTAAATTTGCTACACCAAGAAGAAATGCAGATGATAAACAGGTATTCATGAGGCAAATATATTATACTAAAACTAACATATGATTATATTTTCACGCAATTTCGGTGCATAAATCCTGAGAAATCAGTACCCAGCACAAACACCTCTGGCCGTAATAACGGCCTTGATACGCCTGGACATTGAGTCAAATAGAGCTTGGATGGCGTGTACAGGTAAAGCTGCTTCAACATGATACCACAGTTCATCACGAGTAGTGACTGGCGTACTGTGACGAGCCAGTTGCTCGGCCACCATTGACCAGACGTTTTCAATTGGTGAGAGATCTGGAGAATGTGCTGGCCAGGGCAGCAGTCGAACATTTTCTATATCCAGAAAGGCCCGTTTAGGTCCAGCAACATGCGGTCGTACATTATACTGCTGAAATGTAGGGTTTCGCAGGGATCGAATGAAGGGTAGCGCCACGGGTCGTAACACATATGAAATGTAACGTCCACTGTTCAGAGTGCCGTCAATGCGAACAAGAGGTGACCAAGACGTGTAATCAATGGCACCCCATACCATCACGTCGGGTGATACGCCAGTATGGTGATGACGAATATACGCTTCCAATGTGCGTTCACCGCAATGTCGCCAAACACGGATGTGACCAGCATGATGCTGTAAACAGAACCTGGATTCGTCCTAAAAAATGACGTTTTGCCATTCGTGCACCCAGGTTCGTCGTTGAGTACACCATCGCAGGCGCTCCTGTTTGTGATGCAGTGTCAAGGGTAACCGCAGCCATGGTCTCCGAGCTGATAGTCCATGCCACTGCAAACGTCGTCGAATTGTTCTTGCAA
This sequence comes from Schistocerca serialis cubense, assembly GCF_023864345.2. Classification (NCBI taxonomy): domain Eukaryota; kingdom Metazoa; phylum Arthropoda; class Insecta; order Orthoptera; family Acrididae; genus Schistocerca; species Schistocerca serialis. The sequence continues at coordinate 411,269,189 of NC_064645.1, forward strand.
CAGGCTGTTGACTTTCAAACGTCCCCATCTGTTGACTCAGGGATCGAGACGCGGCTGCACGATCCGTTACAGCCATGCGGATAAGATGCTTGTCATCTCGACTGCTAGTGATACGAGGCCGTTGGGATCCAGCACGGCGTTCCGTATTACCCTCCTGAACCCACCGATTCCATACGCTGCTAACAGTCATTGGATCTCGACCAACGCGATCAGCAATGTCGCGATATGATAAACCGCAATCGCGATAGCCTACAATCCGACCTTTATCAAAGTCGGAAACGTGATGGTACGCATTTCTATTTCTTACACGAGGCATCACAACAACGTTTCACCAGGCAACGCCGGTCAACTGCTATTTGTGTATGAGAAATCGGTTGGAAACTTTCCTCATGTCAGCACGTTGTAAGTGTCGCCACCGGCACCAACCTTGTGTGAATGCTCTAAAAAGCTAATCATTTGCATATCACAGCATCTTCTTCCTGTCGGTTAAATTTCGCGTCTGTAGCATATCTTCGTGGTGTAGCAATTTTAATGGCCAGTCGTGTATATGCTCTACATCCTCGCCGGCCGCTGTGGCCGAGCAGTTCTAGGCGCTTCAGTCTGGAACCGCGCGACCGGTACGGTCGCAGGTTCGAATTCTGCCTCGGGCATGGCTGTGTGTGATGTCCTTGGGTTAGTTAGGTTTAAGTAGTTCTAAGTTCTAGGGGACTGATGACCTCAGATGTTAAGTCCCATAGTGCTCAGAGCCTTTTGTACCATCTACATCCTCGGCGAAGATCGGATTTTGGAAGTTAGTGAGCAGCCCCTAGCGTTTAGCGCGTCGTCTATCTGCAAGTGTGTCCCACTTCAAACTTCCTATGAGATTTGTAACGCTCTCGCGATGGCTAAATGTACCAGTCACGAATCTTGCTGCTCTTGTTTGGACCTTCTCAATCTCTTGAATCAGACCCAACTGGTAAGGGTCCCACACAGAAGAACAATAAGACTGGGCGAACAAAAGTATTATAAGCAATTTCCTTTGTTGAAGGACTGCATCACTTCAACATTCTACCAATAAACCGCAATCTAGAGTTCACCTTACCCGTTACTTGTGTAATCTGATGGTTCCATTTGAGATCATTTCATAGTCACATCCAGATACTCGACGGATGTTACCACTTCCAAATACTGGGAATTTATTTTGTACTCGTACATTAATGGGGATTTTCGCTTTGTTATACGCAGTAGGTTACACTTACTAATACTGAGAGATAACTGCCAGTCATTACACTACGCATTTATTTTCTGCAAATCCTCATTGATTTCTTCACAACTTTCGTGTGATACTACTTTCCTGTAGACTATAGCATAATCGGCAAACAGTCTAATGCCGCTGTCAATACCATCTATCAGACCGTTTATGTAAATCGTAAAAAGCAGCTGTCCTATTACGTTGCCCTGGGGCACACCTAATGTTACACTTGTTTCTGTTGAAGTCTCCCAATTCAGGACAACATACTGCTCTCTGTCTGTTAGAAAACTTTCTATCCAACCGCATATGTCAACGGATAGACCGTAAGCGCGCACTTTTTGGAGCAAGCAACATTGCGGAACTGAGTCGTACGCCTTTCAAAAGTCGAGGAATATAGCATAAACATGGGAGCCGGTATCTAGAGCCTGATGTATATCATGCACAAAGAGGGCCAGCTGTGTCTCGCATGACCGCTGTTTCTTAAAACAGTGCTGGTTTCCGCAGATGAGATTCTCAGAGTCTAGAAAGGTCATTATATCTGAACACAAAATATGTTTCATGATTCTATAACAAATCGATGTCACTGAAACTAGTCGGTAATTATGTGCATCCGATTTTCTACCCTTTTTTATAGATTGCTGTGACCTGGGCCTTCTTCCAGTCCCGTGGAACTTTCCGCCGTTCCAATGATCTCTGATAGATGACGGATAAGAATGGTGCTATATTTGTAGCATAGTCAAGATAAAATCTTACGGGGATACCGTCTGGGCCAGATGCCTTTCTGGTGTCTAAGGATCATTACTGTTTTAGAGTCCCAGATACACTCACCCCTATGTCAGCCATCTTTGCGTTTGTTCGATAAATGAAAGGGGGAATGGTGCTGCAGTCTTCTACGGTAAACAAATTTTTGAAAGCTAGGTTTAGAATTTCGGCCTTCTGTTTATCATCATCAATTACATTACACGTACTGTCAGCAATAGAAGGTATTGAGTTATTTGTAGCGTTCATAGGTTTTACGTACGGCCAAATTTTTTTTAGAATATGCAAATAAAATATTGCTTTCAAATTGGTTAAAAGAATCTCTCAGTGACCTTTTAAGAGCTGTGAAGAAGTGAATATTTTTACACTGATGTTTTATACTGATGTTGATGTTGTTATTAATTCAATACAATACACCCTCGGAGCAAAATGCTACGTATACAACACAGCCATCTAAACAGTGTATTCGCTGTAACTTGCGCTTCTAGTGACGGATGTTGGAACTGCAAGGAAGCGAGCTCGTGTGTATCCGTTCGTTCCCTGTACATACACACTTCCTGAGAGGTGGTGCTGTTCACGGATTTGTGGAGTAGATTCACTGTTGCAGAGTCACCGTTATTCATTTGTTTCCAGAGATACAGCTCAACAGAACGAGAAAATACACGGGAATGATTTAAATACGAAGTTTATATAGCTTGCTGAAAGTGACTCGGTGGAAGAAATATCTCAACAATGGAACATGTAGGTAGCGTCTTGGTGAACACGGCCTGTGCAGACCAGAGGTGATAATTCACGGGCGATGGCGTCTCAGAAGTTAAGCGAGGCGCTGCTTTGATTTATTACGCTGTTTACGTGTTGCGCTCAGGCGCATGTGCGGCAGCCGAGGGCACCGTCGTGCTGAGAAACAGAGGCGGAAGGTGTTACATCCCGCGCTGTCACACGAAACCTGTGTGTATGCTTATGTGTGCGTGTGTGTCATGTGCAGCTACTGCTAAAATTAATGAACCAATATAGATTCTCATTTTACACGCAGCATCCTTCAACTCATTGTTAGCGTCTTCAATCTAATCACTGTCGCTACGATGTATTACCTACATAACAGAAGACCAGACTGCGGCAAAATAGTCCCCGGCCCACAGTTGTTAAACATTGTTTCTGGCAAGCGTATAGTACTGACAGCATTGTTGCCAGTACTGGAATGTGTGATCCTGCAGTCTCGTTTATTATGGATTCCTCACATTTGATCATTGAAGCGGAAGGGAGCATGAATGTGGTAAGATTTGTAACACGGACCATCCTTAGTATATCAACTGATCAAACGCATCCACTTCTGGAGGAAGGGGAAAATCTGGGTAGGTTAATAACTCAAAGACTCACTCTCGTACCCCACCAAAAGACAGCTTTGCTCTTTTCTTTTGTATCGCTGTCACACATGATAAACAACTGAACATCTACTCACCGAAATTCTAAGTACGAGTATCTCTACTCAACGCTAAGTGTCTGACCGCCATATAGATGAAAGGCGGAGCAGTAGCCTGTTCGGAACTACAAAAGTGAAATATCATTAATGAAACGCACCAACAGTTCAACGAAATTTAAACTGATTGAAAAAACCATTAGGAGAGTAACAATGTACATTGTAATATTTTCTGCCGAAATAACGTGCACCGAACAACTACTACCCCCCCCCCCCCCCTCTTTCTCTGTGAAAGCATATGCAATTCGAGAAGCAGTGGAGTAGGGTGGAAAAGTGTCGCCTAAAAGGTTCTGGTAATATAAGGAAGCAAGAGCGTTCTTCAGTTTTCTTTTATTTTTTATCAGCTGACAAGCCCAGTAATGCCTGGGTAATCATTTTGCCAATTTTCTGTTAGAAGCGAAAACAAAATATTAGTTTTGTTTGTGATGTATTATCGAAAAAAATTATTGCCATGTTCGTGTAAACACCTTTGAAATTATGAAACAGTCATACAAGCAAATATGCATAACGTACTTACGTATTAGTACACCTGCTTCGCTTATCTGCAACGCTCTTTTATAAACGTCTCTATGGCAACGTCTCTTCATTTCTCTATAGACGGCTATTGTTTTCACTTACAGCCGTTTCCGCAGTTGAAAGCTGTGAAAAGCGCTGCGAGGAGTCAGGGATTTCCGTAAGCTGAATAGACTGTGGGAGTATATTAGTAGTAAAGAATATATGGGTTACAACTTCTTTCATGGTGCTGCGTTTTTTTACGCATCTCAGTGGTTATGATGTCATATCTCTTGAACTATGTATCGTACAATGGTATATTTGTTCAGCAGTGTATGTGGATACTGTCTGCGAAATGTGCTATGTATACCAGGTGGCCAACGCATGCCGTTCACATAGGTTTAAAATAACTTCATATATATATATATATATATATATATATATAGGTTTAAAAAACTTCATATATATATATATATATATATATATATATATGAAGTTATTTTAAACCTATGTGGACGGCATGCGTTGGCCACCTGGTATACATAGCACATTTCGCAGACAGTATCCACATACACCGCTGAACAAATATACCGTTGTACGATACATAGTTCAAGAGATATGGCATCATAACCACTGAGATGCGTATATATATATATATATATATATATATATATATATATATATGTGAAGTTATTTTAAACCTATGTGGACGGCATGCGTTGGCCACCTGGTATACATAGCATATTTCGCAGACAGTATCCACATACACCGCTGAACAAATATACCATTGTACGATACATAGTTCAAGAGATATGACATCATAACCACTGAGATGCGTATATATATATATATATATATATATATATATATATATATATATATATGTGAAGTTATTTTAAACCTATGTGGACGGCATGCGTTGGCCACCTGGTATACATAGCACATTTCGCAGACAGTATCCACATAGACCGCTGAACATATATATATATATATATATATATATATATATATATATGAAGTTATTTTAAACCTATGTTATACGCAGTTAAATGTTTAAAACTGCATTATTCATGATAAAAATTATCATATGCATGTCCGCCTTGATGGATACATTGATGTAAGTGCCTCTCGGTCTCAGCATGGACACCTCTTAACATTTCTGCAGATACTGAGGGCAAGCATGACGTATTCGCTCTTTTAACTTATGTGAATTTTCTGGTTCCATTTCGTAAATCCTGGCTTTGATATAATTTCATGAGAAAAAAATCCAAGGCCGTTAAATCAGGTGATCCCGCTGACCATCGAATGCAACCACCACGACCTGTCTACCGTCCGGGGTACACATTGTTGAGTTATCCCTTGTCACCTCTACAATAATGGGGTTGTGCACCATCGTGCAGAAACCAGTGCCTCGCAGCTAACTGAAGTAGGATGTGTTCTAGGAGATGTCCGAGATTCAGCTCATTCTGTAAGAATTGCAAACACAGTCAACCAGTTAGTTTGGGAGCCAAATAAACCGATCCAATGATGTGATCTCCTAGAACACCGCATCATACGTTAACACCCCAGTACGTTTGCATGTGACGTTGTCGTAACCAGTGAGGATTGGCAGCAGCACAGTAATGTAGGTTGCGTCTACTGACTGTGGTGTCATTGGCGAAATGGCATTCATCATAGTAAAATGTCACCAGTAGGAATATTCTGTGACTTATCCAAAGCATTTGATTGGGTGAACCATGACATTACGTTAGAGAAATTACAATTCTGTGGTATAAATGGAACAGCATATGAGTGGTTTAAGTCATATCTACAGAACGGGAAGCAAAAAGTCTCTTTATATGCTTCAAGTGATTCAAAGGAGTTTGCCACTTCATCTAACTGGGGTGAAATTACATTAGGTGTTCCACAAGGTTCGATCATGGGTCCCCTCCTGTTCTCGATATATGTGAATGACATCCCTACTTATGTGAAACGAGATGCTGAACTGACACTGTTTGCTGAAGATACAAGCATAATTATTAACCCAGTGAAAGGAAGTCCGATAGAAAATGATACAAATAAGGTCTTTGGAAAAGTTATTAATTGTTTTTCTGCGAATGGGCTTGCTCTGAACTCTGAAAAAACACAGTACATCTAATTTTCTGCTGCAAAAAGTATAATTCCTTCAATAAACATAACACATCAAAAGAAGTCAGTAGCCAGGGTAGAGCACACTAAGTTTTTGGGTGTACATATAGATGAGAATCTTAATTGGAAAAGTCATATTTTGGATCTCCTAAAGCGACTAGGTTCAGCAACTTTCGCAATCAGAATAATTGCCAATTTTGAGGATGTAGAAATCAGTAAGCAAACATACTTTGCATACTTCCACTCTCTGATGTCATACAGAATAATATTCTGGGGTAACTCAACACTTAGGCAAAAGGTATTCATTGCTCAAAAGAAAGTAGTTAGAATAATGTGTGGGGTTCATAGTCGCACATCTTGTAGGCATTTGTTTAAAAGGTTAGGAATCCTTACAACTGCTTGACAGTACATTTACTCAGTTTCTCAACAACATGGACCAGTTTAAAATCAACAGCGACATTCATGATTACAACACCAGAAAAAAGAAAGATCTACACTACCCTTTACTTAACTTATCTTTGGCACAGAAAGGGGTAAAATATGCCGCTATAAAACTTTTTGATAAAGTACCAGATGAAATATAATGTCTGACAGACAGCAGTAATAGTTTCAAAAAGAAATTGAAATCATACCTCCTTGACAACTCCTGCTATACCATAGATGAGTTCTTGAATATGAGTAAATAAATCTGGAGATATAATGCATGCACTTTGTGCCATTTAAGGGAATGGGATAGATAACAGAAATATTTAGGTATAACACTATAATGTAAAGAAAACAAAATAAATAAATAAATAAATAAACTTGTTTCCTGTGCGCATTTCTTGTGCATCTGACACGTTCCACATCATAACGATTTTTCCGTGCTATTGATCAATGGAACACGTAACTAACTAACTAAAATCTGCCTAATGATATCCGGATTTATCGCTACGTTATTTACGAGACGTCTGCAGAACGATACCTGATTTTGGAAATCGTTTCCGTATAGCTTTTGGTGTAGGTGCAGCTTAAAGGGATGCCATTTTCGTTGCTCCAGAACCCCTTGTTCCGAAGACCTCGATATTCCCAGGTTCGCTGCAGCTCTTCTTTGTCCTAATTACGGTGAGAAATAGGTATTACTGGGCGAAATCTAATTACTTTCAAAATATTAATAATAATGAACTTAATAGCATTATTATTATTAGTATAATTATTATTACAGGTACAAAGAATACCGCAACCTAAATGCCATACTAAATTGTACGTATGTGTTATTTTCATTTGAGCTATGCTTATCGCGCGTGGGATGCCCACTGACGTCCAGTGGCATTGCATTTGTTATGTCGTGTAGCTGTTAGGGCACAATTTCTGGGTAGTATGCCGGTCTGGAGTGGACGGCACACGGCAATCGGACACTGGGGCTGGATGCCAGGGACTATACGCCTTCTGCCGCTCCCCCCCCCCCCCCCCCACCCCCACCCCCCCCAAAAAAATCAAGTGTTCGAGACATTCCCCGGAATGTTTTGAAGAAATAAACGTGTGCAATGTCTGTCTTTTACACGTAGATTATAGAACAAAAACAGTGATGTTTGGACACCAGCTGTGACTTGATTATTGAAATACAAAACGCAGACAGTTCTTTTCAGGAAAAAATCATCATAGGTGACGAGACTTGGTGTTCCCAATACGAACCTACTACGAAAGACTAAGTTCAGAAATTGACATGAAGGTTCAACGCTTTGACGCCATAATCGACATTCAAGCCAATGTGTCGCGCAAGCTGAACAACGTCGCAAAGATGGACTTTTCTGAGAGTTTCACATGGTTGAATCAAAGTTCTGTACGTTGTACTCAAGTGGGGGGAGACTATATAGAACACCTGAAGCGTTGAGAGCACCATCTTAACTTTTATCACTCTCTCTTTTTTTTTATTAATCCATTCTCGAAACTTTCCGGACTGACTGGATATATAGCAGGATGTCAGGAAGATGGCGCAGTGAAAATCAGGTGGGCAGTTCGTTTTAGATGTTGAATTAGGCATGGGTGGAAAACTTGTTTTGTTAATTCAGCAGTTTGTCATGTTCCTGCCGTCTTGAAACATTAATCTCCATTTCTTCCAAAATGCCTAAATGTCTACTTTTCCTTTACATGGAAGATCTTTAACCGTTCTTGAACAGAGCCAGTATTATGATTATTCTTTGCAAAACGTGCACCTAATGCAATTTTATTACATGATTAGAAGTGATTTGTAAATTATATATGTGGTGTCACCGCCAGACACCACACTTGCTAGGTGGTAGCCTTTAAATCGGCCGCGGTCCGTTAGTATACGTCGGACCCGCGTGTCGCCACTGTCAGTGATTGCAGACCGAGCGCCACCATACGGCAGGTCTAGAGAGACTTACTAGCACTCGTCCCAGTTGTACAGCCGACTTAGCCAGAGATGGATCACTGACAACTACGCTCTCATTTGCCGAGACGATAGTTCGCATAGCCTTCAGCTACGTCATTTGCTACGACCTAGCAAGGCTCCATAGCATTTGATAATTAATATTGTGAAGCATGTACCGTAACGAGAGATGTTCTACAATTGTGGATTTAAGTTAAGTATTATATCAACTACGTACTTTATTTGCTACTATTAATTCCCTTAACTGTTCCAGACCTCGCGCCAGCCTGCGTGAGCTTAAGCGCGTGCCTTTCGGCTTCCTCTCATTGTGACTTGGCTGTCTTGCCAAGTCACAACAATATATTGGTTGTTCTATCCGCCTTGCATACATATGTCATATCCCAGTCGTGACGAACACTAGAAACTGCCGAGTCTTCGCACTATTTGCGTTCAAATATTATTTGTTGTTATGAAAACGACTTATTTATTACGGAGGGGGGGGGGGGTTAAATGACTAATGCAACACATTTCTTTTCTCGGTCAATTTCGGCTGAAAAAATGCTGAATTTGTTCTGGGACATCGTGAAATATCCCCGTTTCAGCCGCTATAGTTTCATGAAGTTCCGATAGGTGCTGCGATTACATGACCTTCAGAATGGTGTCTGTAACGGAGGTGCCCTCCAAGCAGAGAGCTGTTACTGAGGTTCTTTTGTCGGAAAACCAGAGAACCGCAGATATTCAAAGTCGCTTGCAGAATCTCTACAGAGACTGTGAACAAAAGCACGGCGAGTCGTTCGGCGAGGCCTCTATCATCGCGAGTCGCGCAAACCTGTCCGACCTCCCCGACCTCGCACCTTGCATATGTTTGGGCCCAACGAAGGATCCATTCTGTGGGAACCAGTACGTGGATGATGGGAAGGTCATTGATGCAGTGGGGTGCTGGTTCCGACGTCGACCAGCAGAGTGGTACCACGCGGGCATACAGTCCCTCCCAGTAAGGTGGCGGAAGGTCGTCACATTGAACACATTCCAGCAAAATAGGAAGAGTCCTGCGTAGACGAGGTATAAGACCGATTTTTCGTCCTCCTAAGAAAATCAAGGAGATGATACGGCCTGTTAAGGACAATCTCGGCCTCGGGGGGCCCTGGAGTTTATAATGTAAGACGTGTATATTTCTATTGTTTATTGTCAAATCACAATTTATGAAAGATGTTTGTATTTTATTAATAGGATTAAGTAGGAATAATTAATATTTGTCATGTTGGAAATAATTGTGGTAGCAGGGAATGTCTGCACCAAAGTATTGTTGACAAGAGAGACCACAGATTGATATAATTTTAAAAAGGGCGGGAGAGACCGCGTATGGATACATTTTAAGAAAAGAGCGGGTTAGACCGCGCATTGATACATTTTGTAATGGTAGCAGGGGTTGTCTGCACCAGAAAGCATTGTTGGCAGGAGAGACCGCACTTTGGCGTTCGTAGGAAGTCAGTAGTAAGCGAGAAGTGAAGCGAGTCGGTAGCAGGTCTGAAGTGAGAGGTTGAGAGGAGCGGTGTGCCTGCCAGCCACTAGCTATGATTTACAAGAGATTATAAACGGGTGTACAGAGACATCAGCTAACTATTTTTTGAGAAACTCAAGACTACTGAAGGTATGTTTGCGCAATGCTAGTTGTAAGATTATTGTAAAAAGTAAGTCCCATTTGAACGTTTGTAAAATCATTTCATTCAGAATATAATTAACTTTTGCGAGCAATATTGCATTTCTAATCATAATCCATCCCAAAAACCATCAACGTAAAACTTTGCAAAATTTTATTATTGTCAAGAAAAAGTTTAACTATGAATTACGTAACTTCAGTCATATTAATTAAAGAATAACGTCAGCTTTGCTATTAAAGAATAACGTCAGCTTTGGTAATAAATACAGCTACTTATTATGAAAGCCCACCAGCAGCTAATAGAGAATAGTAAAACAGAGTAAGTATATTCATGTCGCAGTTCGATGTAGCAGTCAGATGGCGATCCAGTAACAGTGAAAAAAGGTAAGGAACAGTTTTTGGTTATTGCAGATAACGACTGAGGGCCACGACGACGACGACACATTGTATATTTCGTCGAAATAATCAGAAAATCCCTTTTAATAAGCAGCAATTAAATTTGTATGCGAAGATAGAGAAAGAGAATAAATTTCAAAGGGAAGATTTCATTCGTTGTTATTAAGCAAGAGATAGAAATCCTAAGGAAAGGTTTCATAGTTTATTGTAAAAGGGAAGGTTATCAATAACAAAAGAGGTATAGAGGAGACGGGAAGGTTTCAATAATATACCAATAATATACAAAAAAGGTATAGAGGAGACGGGAAGGTTTCAATAATATACCCTGTGAGTGTGGAAGCAATTACATAGGTCAGACCATTTGCACCGTTACCGACCGCTGTGCAGAGCACCAACGCCATATTAAAAATAGAGTACTGGAGAAATCGGCAATTGCGGAGCACAGCCTGACGAACAAACATAAAATATTGTTCGATGAAACTAAAATTCTGTCCCATGCCCCCACGTACTGGGATTCTGTTATTAAGGAGGCTGTTGAAATAAGAATGAGCCAAAAGAACTTTAGCCGCGATAGCGGATACCATCTGAGCTGTGCATGGAAACGAGCGCTTAATGCAGAGAAGCAGCAGAGACGTTCCTTCCAAGGTTTACGTTCAAACGGAAGCGGTGGCGCCACCGGCGCACACAGTGACACCGTCTGCGACAGCAGTACGTAATCGCCGACAAATCATAAGCCGACCAATCAGAAGCCGTCTTCGGACTATATAGAGACTACTACAGCAGCAGTGAAGACAGTCAGCTCCTGACGATCAAGATTAAGGTAATCGTCGATAGCTCGAGATTTTATCCAGAACTGACACGGAAAGAATACCGAGAATGTTTTATATATGTGCCGTCGCGAAAAGATTCGTTCCCACACTGAACGGAGGTTATGTTGAAAAACGTGGTTTTGTTGCCAAAATACTGGCGAATGATATGGTGTGTTGAAATCCTGAATAAAACGAACCTGCTTTCAGAAAACAATGTGTTGCATTACTTATTGAATGTCCATCGTATTTTTCGGATCATGTTAGATCTTTCAGACGTCCTACCTAAGCGGTCTATTCAAAAAATTCCGGAACTTTATGCAAAAATTTTTTCTACGCTTACCTTTTACTTATTGTGCAGGGTCTCTGAAATACTCTTCTCCACAACTGATGCACCGCTCCCAACTCCGTTTCCTTCTTCCGGAAGCAGTCTTTGTACGCCTCTTCCAGGATCGCTCGAAGCGCCGTCTGCAAATATTCTTTTATCTCGTCCATCGTTTCAGATCTCCATCCTTTCAACTTCGGAAATAAAGAAAGTCTGCAGGGACAAGGTCTCTAGGGTACGGAGGATGAGGCAGCATAGCGATTTCGTTTTTTGTGCAATAGCTACGCAGCAACAGGGATGAATCTGCAGGTGCGTTATCGTGATGCAAGAGCCACGAATTGTTTCGCCACATTTCAGGCCGTTTCCTTCTGTTTCCTCGCAGTCGTCGCAACACGTCCCGATAGTACCATCGATTCACAGTTTGCCCCGTGCACGAATTCATAATGAACTAATCCTACAAAGTCAAAGAAAATTATCAGCGTGAGTTTGACACTTGACCTGACCTGACACGTTTTGTTTGGTCTTGGAGAACCTTTCTCGACCCATTGTGAAGATTGAACTTTGGTCTCAACATCATGGCCCAAGTCACACCATCAGCTATGATTCCCTTGCGGAACATCTTGTTCTCATTTGCCCGATCCAATAGCCCTTCACACATTGCGAGGCGAAGGTGTTTCTGGTCTTGACTCCTGAGCCATGGGACGAACTTGGCGGCAACACGATGCATTCCAAGATCCTGGGCCAGGACTTCACGATACGGAAATGTTACATTCTTCTGCAATCTCTTGGACAGTCTTTCTTCAATTGCCAGGCACAATTTCTGACTTGATTGTCGTCGGTAGGCGTCGAAAGGCGTCATGAACGAGGGTCATCTTTAACTTTCGTCCAGCCATTTTTAAACCGTGCGGATCAGTAGTCATCCCCGTAGGCTTCCTGCATCATTTGGTGTGTCTCTGTAAAGGTTTTCTTGAGTTTCACGCAAAATTTAACGCAGGTGCGTTGCTCCTACAACTGTGCCATATCGAAATTCGCAAACTGTGCGACACAACGTTCTACTCAATACAGCACCGAACAATAAATAACAGACATAGAGCAATGAAACTTCCCATAGTCACACGTTAAACAGAGGCGTGTCCAGGGATGCCAACCACATTTCTCTCCAACACACCATTGTCGCGAATTTATGTATGTTCCAGAACTTTTTGAAGAGAGATACATATATAAGGGGTGCTCAAAAAGAAACGAGCCCGAGGCATAATGCAGAAATCAGTACCTGTCTGTTAGAAGTATTGACCCTGGCTGTTGAGACACTTGTCCCACTGTGACACAAGGCGGTGAATGGCTGTCTCATAAAATTCATGGGGCTGCGATGTTAACCAGTTCCACACGTACAGCTGGACATCATCGTCCGAGGTGAATCGTTACGCTGACGTTCTTCTTTGATCAAGGTGGCCCCCTTCTGATTCACTTCCTGCACCACGGGACAACAGTGAATGCCCAGCGTTAGTCGCAAACCTCGACCACCCTTCTCCAAGCGATCAAATCAAAACGACCAGGCAATCTCACCTGTGGGGTCATTCTGCTCCACGTCAATGCAAAGCCTCATACGGCCAACACAGTCGCGGCACTCCTGCAGAAATTCTCGTGGGAGGTTCCCGGCCACCCTCTATACAGTCCGGACCTCTCTCCCTGTGATTACATCGTTTTTGGTCCCCTTAAAGAGGCTCTGAGGGGCAAACGATTCACCTCGCACGACGACGTCCAGCTCTAAGTGCGGAACTGGTTAACATCGCAGCCCCGGGATTTTTATGAGACAGTTATTCACCGCCTTGTGTCACAGTGGGACAAGTGTCTCAACAGCCAGGGTCAATACTTCTAACATACAGGTACTCGTTTCTGCATTATGCCTCAGGCTCGTTTCTTTTTGAACGCCCGTTATAGTTCATGGAGGTAAAGTTTGTTCTCTTTCGTGTGTCCGGAGTTCGTGTTGTCCTTTTGTGTAATTTTGTTTTATGTGAAAACTATTTTCGGGTCATAATCATTATTACGAAAATCCTGTCGTAGAATGCTTCCTTCGTTACCTCTGCTTACTCTAAGGGAAGACGAAAAATCTTACGGATGCTTTAATAGTAAAAAGCATGACAATGTTTGAAATTATAATAATGTCGGTGTAAGTTTGTAATATTTCAAAGGCATGCTTGCTATTTTTATTGCTCGCAGTGAGTTTCACAAATCTGTCACTGTGTCTCAATTTCTGTCATGACGTGAATTTTATAATGTAAGCTACTACACTACTGGCCATTAAAACTGCTACACCACGAAAATGACGTCCTACAGACGTGAAATTTAACCGACAGGAAGAAATGCTGCGATATGCAAATGATTAGCTTTTCAGAGCATTCACACAAGGTTGGTGCCGGTGGCGACACCTACAACGTGCTGACATGAGGTAAGTTTCCGACCGATTTCTCATACACAAACAGCAGTTGACCGGCGTTGCCTGGTCAAATGTTGTTATGATGCCTCGTGTAAGGAGGAGAAATGCGTACCATCACGTTTCCGACTTTGATAAAGGTCGAATTGCAGCTTATGGCGATTGCGGTTTACCGTATCGCGACATTGCTGATCGCGTTGGTCGAGATCCAATGACTGTTAGCAGAATATGGAATCGGTGGGTTCAGGAGGGTAATACGGAACGCCGTGCTGGATCCCAACGGCTTCGTATCACTATCAGTCGAGATGACAGGCATCTCATCCGCATGGCTGTAACGGATCGTGCAGCCAAGTCTCGATCCCTGAGTCAACAGATGGGGTCGTTTGCAAGACAACAACCATCTGCACGAACAGGTCGACGACGTTTGCAGCAGCATGGACTATCAGCTCGGAGACCATGGCTGCGGTTACCCTTGACACTGCATCACAGACAGGAGCGCCTACGATGGTGTACACAACGACGAACCTGGGTGCACGAATGGCAAAACGTCATTTTTTAGGATGAATCCAGGTTCTGTTTACAGCATCATGGTGGTCGCATCCGTGTTTGTCGACATCGTGGTGAACGCACATTGGAAGCTTGTATTCGTCATCACCATACTGGCGTATCACCTGGCGTGATGGTATGGGGTGCCGTTGGTTACACGTCTCGGTCACCTCTTGTTCGCATTGACGGCACTCTGAACAGTGGACGTTACATTTCAGATGTGTTACGACCCGTGGCTCTACCCTTCATTCGATCCCTGCGAAACCCTACATTTCAGCAGGATAATGCACGACCGCAATTTGCACGTCCTGTACGGGCCTTTCTTGAAAACGTCTGGTCACTGGTGGGCGAGCAACTGGCTCGTCACAATACGCCAGTCACTGCTCGTGATGAACTGTGGCATCGTGCTGAAGCTGCATAGGCAGCTTTACCTGTACACGCCATCCAAGCTGTGTTTGACTCAATGCCCAGGCGTATCAGGGCCGTTATTACGGCCAGAGGTTCTGGGTACTGATTTCTCAGGATCTATGCACCCAAATTGCATGGAAATGTAATCACATGTCAGTTCTAGTATAATACATTTGTCCAATGAATACCCGTTTATCATCTGCATTTCTTCTTGGTGTAGCAATTTTAATGGCCAGTAGTGTAGTTTTATTAGCTAGTTTTCTCAGCCAGTTCTTAAAATGTGATTCGCCGTCTTTAGAAAGAATAACCAGTGCATCAGCACTCTCTGACAAGTGAAGAACCCAGACGACATGGTCAGACGTCAGTGTAACTTCGCTCACGCACTCATCGTCGTCAGGTGTGTAAATGATTGGAGCTACAATTCCCTGTGACACGTAGAACGGCCACAAGAGTGCACAAGTGCTGTTTGCATTTATTGTTGGCACCGGACCTGGTAGGGTGCACAGAGGGCGTCGACAGCATCAGGTGTTGAGTGATCACTGTGAACGAAACAGAGATGCCATGTACTCCTGTGAGACTGTGTTATCAGTACCTGTTGGATGTTCAAACAAATTTCGGGCTTGCAGGCGGTCGTCGTTCAATACTTCGCACGATATTTCAACTGGGCACCTGACAGTCATCTTCATGTGAGCCGTCGCAGACTGGCGATACGTCCTCCGCTCCGCAATATATAGCGTACTGTAACTATTTCTACTGGACATTCAATGGAGTATGTGAAAACAATGATTTTGTCCACAGAAACGTCTTTCTGGGACTCCATTATTAAAGAATCCGTAGAAATACGACTGGTGGAAAATCTGTTAAACCGTGACAGCGGCTACCAGCTGGACAGTGCATGGAATCCCATCATCTCCACGATTTGCTCAAATCTAACACGACAGAGTGCGTCGACGGCCGTGGCAAACAGCAACGCAGAGGGCGACTGAGTTCCGCTATTCCACCAGCGAGGGCGAGGGCAGTGTTGGTTCAACTATCAAGTTTTCGACGCATGCGCAGATTAGTTACAGTACGCTATATATTGCGGAGCGGAGGACGTTATCGCCAGTCTGCGTCGGCTCACCTGAAGATGACTGGCAGGCGCCCAGTTGAAATATCGTGCGAAGTATTGAACGACGACCGGCTGCAAGCCCGAAATTTGTTTGAACAGTCAATTCGCCGAGAAAATTTTAAAATTCACAGTACCTGTTGGAGTTTGTTGGGGACCCATTGTGAGTCTGACCGTCTAATCAAATCGTGGAATATCCAGACTTGTAGGGCATTCAGATGTGGCAGTTGCCCAGTGTTGGACTGCATGTGAACATGGGGGCATTCATATTTGTCATCAGTGTCCTGATCAACCACGTCTGACTACCGTAAGAGTGGTTCGCCATTTTGTCCATCAAGCACACTGAAACCCCTTCACATCTACGTCTCTCATCAGCGAACAAGTAATGGACTCTATGAAAGTTCTGTATCATCCCGTGCCATTGGTCAGAGACAAGAAGCAGCTGGACTAGGGAATTATTGTCACAAGCATACGCTGCTGCTAGAATCACAACACAAACAGCTGTATTTGGAGTGTTGCTGTAGCTGGGAAGCGTGGGCTGCTGATGAAGGGCGTCACATTGCGTCCAGCAGTGAAACACGGTTCTGCACTACCCAGGATGTCCACCATCAGTGACCATGGAAGCGACCTGGGGAGAGCTCGCATTATTCCAACGTTTTGGAGAGACGCACTGATACTACTGCGGGTGTTATGGTGGGGAGCTATCGAGCACGACTTCAGATCCTGGCTGGGAACTTTGACGGATATCCTGCATCCTCTCATGCGACAGTATCATGGTGCCATTTTTCAATAGGATAATCTTTGTCCGCACTCTATGAACAGTCTGTGTGAGAGGAACTCGTGTGGCCAACAATATCCCCAGACGCCTCCCTCATGGAACATGTGTGGGACGAGCTCGGACGTCTGCGCCAGTAGCCAGTATATCAAGGACCAGTTACAACAGTACTGGGCAAGCTTGCCTCAGCAGAGGCTACAACAAATTTTCGACAGCCTTCCCAACCGAATCAGTGCATTCATCCAGATCACAGGGGGTGCAACGTCCTACTAACAAAGTCAGCTCATACTGCTAATTTCTTTGCAAATTTGACTCGATTGTGTAATCACTGAAACAACATTACATACTCGCTCAACCCATGAAGTTTCATTTTGTTTCCTCCTCCCCTGTTGCGTCCTTCACTTTTTTTGTCAGGCAGTATACACAGCTTTTATAACAGTCGATTCTATCTATGAGCTCCGAATTTTGATTGAAGAAGGTTTTTTCCTGCTTGTTAATGAAACTCTAGACTAAGATTCCAGTAATACAATTTACCACGAGAAGCCTTTCTTTTTATCTGTATCATTTATTACAAAATGTGATGTAATTGTAAGAGAACATCGTGTAAGTTATCACTGAGCTCTGTTATTTAACTGTTTATGATGTATAAATTTTCAGTAATAATTTTTATAGTTCATTTGGTATATTAGCGTAAGTGGGGTTTTCAGTATCAGTGGATTCAAAAATAACTACTTCTTGAGAACAAATGCGTTTCATTTCTTGCGCATGGGTGACACAATGCTACAGTAGGTATCAGAGTATTTCTTTAAGATTTTATTTATTTTTTTGTTAATTTTGTATATAGATCAGTCGACATTATTAACTATGGCTGCACAGAATTATTCTTCTTGTTAAATTTTATTTGCGAGCACAGTGCTGGAGTACGTGCATTCATTAGTTTTAATTGGCATTTGTCACTCTAGGCAAGAAGAAAATTCATGCTGTAGATTTTATTATTCAGTTAACGTGTGGAGTTTCTTACTTTGCACTGTGTTAATATCACAGATACCATTTTCTGGAAACAAGTATTCTGTGTTTTTACTGTATTTATCACGGTTCAGAACTGTTGTATTGCCTTTGTCGGATTTATAACAAAAACTTCTTCCTTGTATAGTTTCTTATTTAATTCCTGCTTTGACTTTTTTTGAAGATTCATTTTTGTGATAATAAGCATGGTGCTTGCAGCACTTTCTGTCATTTGTCTGCTGTGGTTAACAGTTCAGATTAGTTGACTATTTTAGTAGCCATTTCTATTTTTGCTATTGAATTTTTTACAGTGTTACTGTCTAGGTTTTGCGTTGGAGCCCCTTAGTAAAAAACTTCCTTCATCACATCCATTTAAAATATTATGCACATTTTCCATAATTACGAAAAAAAATTATGAACTTGGGGCACTTGTCGGTGTGATAGTCTTTGTTTTGCACATCTAACCTTTCATTGAAATATTTTTGTGGCACGTTGGGTTGTTCATATTTCTCTTTCTTTTTTGTAGTTTTTATCGGTCGTGTCCTACACATCATGCACTGCACTGATGAAAGGCTGTTACTAAGTTTAAGGTGACCTTTCACTATTTTTTCATTAGTTACTATTTGTGTTTTGCTTGCTTCTTTCAGTTTCACATTAATCCTTCGATTTCACATTCGTTTCTTTTATATTTTCAGCTGTCATGCAGAAACTTCATGTACTTATTCTGCGTATCAAGCACGTAACAGAAGAAACAGTTCATTTGGTCAAAAACAACAATAGGTAAGGTGCCACATAGGAATAATATTCGATGAGCATGTTTTTAGACCAGCAAAAGAGACAACGGACGTGTCACAGAGACACGATTTTAACCTATCGCGAACTGATATTAAGAATACGGCTATCAAACGAACCTTTCGAGAATGGGAAAGCAGATGAGAAAAAAATCTTATGGCTCAAAGGAATCAGGTCTGTTCAGTCGTCAAACGGCTAAAAAGATTGTATATTCCAAAATTTTGTGAAAATGGCTTCAAGAAGAATACTGACAGTATGGGCAGTCAAAAATCGAGGAGCATAACTGATTAATTATGCTCAAAGTAAAAGAGCGAAAATAACTAAATAATTGAGAAGCACCAATAACTGTAAGACTATACTTGCAGATACGATGATAACGTTATAGTTATAATCATTCATATTTTTGTAAGTGATATGCTAAAAAAGATTCACCTATGTTAATGTCTTCTTTTGTCTGTCTGTAGTATCATTTGAAATTGAACATCGTGATGGAAATCAACCGACTGTGTAAGCACTCACATGAGGTTGTTTGGGTAAAACAAGTATTTTATTTGGCACTGTTGGCTAGGTTCGAGCTTGAGCTCATTTTCAAGTGCACTAATAGATGTGGATACGTGCTCTAGTAGGTATACAGGCTGAACCCAAAATCTGGAGACAAAATTTCAGAGGTTGTTCAGGAATATTTTCTGAGTATTTTGGTGTAAGGGACTCCGGTGGTTCATTACATAATAATTGTGTTTAATCTGATTTCTTACCGTCAGCGATGGATTGGTCACAGTGGTCCTGTACTATAACATACCTCAGTGAGCAGACATGGCATTAATAGGCTGCTGCTTCCGGAGGCATGGGTAGAGCCAAGTTTACGAGGCTCCGGTCTGTACTCACGTGGAGCTGACTGCTAGGCTGTCACAGCTGCAGAGGTGGTAGTCAGACGGAAATATTGTTAATCTCCAATTATTCGTTCTCATTAGACGATATTTACTGATTAAATTATGTTTTGAGTGTAAATCCGTTTTCACATTTATTGACTTCTTTCTGTCTATACAGATATGATTAATACATATTAGTGTGTTTTGTCACCTAAAATCGTTATTTTTGTAAATGTTCTTACTATGGAAATTTGTATAGTGTGATAATTTACTGCAAATGTATTTGTTACATTCTGTGTCAAGTTAGGATTAATAATGATGTGTGTTTAAGCAAAATAATGAGATGAAGACAGTTTAGAGATAAGCTGGGAGTTTGAAATCAAAGTGACTGGTGTTGACAGTTTCATGAAATTCAGTGAAGTGAAAACGTGGAGGAATAGTAATTTGGACTGTGTCAGTGAAAGGAGCATTACGTGAGGTGTATGTCAATGTCATACAATGTGAAGTCAACACTGAGAGAAACTGTCATGTGTTCTAAATTGTCGTGGTTGTGCTGTAGACCTGTTTGATTGAATGCCACGTGGAGCCTTGACTTATTTGTTGTACATGAGATGGTGGATGTTCTAACAATACCACCACTTGCAATGTACACTCCTGGAAATTGAAATAAGAACACCGTGAATTCATTGTCCCAGGAAGGGGAAACTTTATTGACACATTCCAGGGGTCAGAAACATCACATGATCACACTGACAGAACCACAGGCACATAGACACAGGCAACAGAGCATGCACAATGTCGGCACTAGTACAGTGTATATCCACCTTTCGCAGCAATGCAGGCTGCTATTCTCCCATGGAGACGATCGTAGAGATGCTGGATGTAGTCCTGTGGAACGGCTTGCCATGCCATTTCCACCTGGCGCCTCAGTTGGACCAGCGTTCGTGCTGGACGTGCAGACCGCGTGAGACGACGCTTCATCCAGTCCCAAACATGCTCAATGGGGGACAGATCCGGAGATCTTGCTGGCCAGGGTAGTTGACTTACACCTTCTAGAGCACGTTGGGTGGCACGGGATACATGCGGACGTGCATTGTCCTGTTGGAACAGCAAGTTCCCTTGGCGGTCTAGGAATGGTAGAACGATGGGTTCGATGACGGTTTGGATGTACCGTGCACTATTCAGTGTCCCCTCGACGATCACCAGTGGTGTACGGCCAGTGTAGGAGATCGCTCCCCACACCATGATGCCGGGTGTTGGCCCTGTGTGCCTCGGTCGTATGCAGTCCTGATTGTGGCGCTCACCTGCACGGCGCCAAACACGCATACGACCATCATTGGCACCAAGGCAGAAGCGACTCTCATCGCTGAAGACGACACGTCTCCATTCGTCCCTCCATTCACGCCTGTCGCGACACCACTGGAGGCGGGCTGCACGATGTTGGGGCGTGAGCGGAAGACGGCCTAACGGTGTGCGGGACCGTAGCCCAGCTTCATGGAGACGGTTGCGAATGGTCCTCGCCGATACCCCAGGAGCAACAGTGTCCCTAATTTGCTGGGAAGTGGCGGTGCGGTCCCCTACGGCACTGCGTAGGATCCTACGGTCTTGGCGTGCATCCGTGCGTCGCTGCGGTCCGGTCCCAGGTCGACGGGCACGTGCACCTTCCGCCGACCACTGGCGACAACATCGATGTACTGTGGAGACCTCACGCCCCACGTGTTGAGCAATTCGGCGGTACGTCCACCCGGCCTCCCGCATGCCCACTATACGCCCTCGCTCAAAGTCCGTCAACTGCACATGCGGTTCACGTCCACGCTGTCGCGGCATGCTACCAGTGTTAAAGACTGCGATGGAGCTCCGTATGCCACGGCAAACTGGCTGACACTGACGGCGGCGGTGCACAAATGCTGCGCAGCTAGCGCCATTCGATGGCCAACACCGCGGTTCCTGGTGTGTCCGCTGTGCCGTGCGTGTGATCATTGCTTGTACAGCCCTCTCGCAGTGTCCGGAGCAAGTATGGTGGGTCTGACACATCGGTGTCAATGTGTTCTTTTTTCCATTTCCAGGAGTGTAGATCAGAAATCAGATTAATAATGTTGCTCATGCAGCATATTTTCGCTTTATCGGGCAACAACAAAGTTATTGACTGTGGATGGTATCGTCAGAATGGAAATAATGAGGTCACTGTAAAAAAAAGTTATTAATTTGGCACTTATCATGAATGGATTCCCACGTAAATTTCGTCGAAGTCGTTATGGCTGATCTTGTTGATACTAGGGTGATTCCACTTTGACTGCTAGAAGGTCCAGATCTGTATTTTAGCAATATTTGAAGACCTAACAAATGCGTTTTTCAGGAAATTCTTAATGGTCAAACAATCGCAGATCAGAACAATGGTATCGTAGAAGTAATTTTTGACTTGGTGTTCACGATCCACATTTTTATTAAACTTCTTTTAAATTCACATATACTTCTTCTTAATTGTCACATCTTGAAGAAAACAGTTTTGTATCAACCTTCATATATTTAATTTCCACTTTAACCAAACACAAGACTTGACTGTTCTTCTACTAAGCGAAATAGCAACTTAACTTCTGCAAAGTGAAACAAAGACTGCCCTGTGCGCTTTCGCGCCAAAACGGTTACAAGTAAGTCAAAGATTATGAGAGTCTCACAGAAATGAATACACACAAGAACCATATCACTGTAATATGTCAATACATCGGAGTACCTATACATTAATAAAACCAAATGTGAATATTGTCACAAAAATATGTCTGTTATTTCGCAGAAAAGTAGTAGATATTACTGGTATCGAGAACTGGGGTTGCAGTGCCGTAATAGTCACGTAAATAGAGAACCATTACAATGTGTTAAAGCAAGCCATACTAGAGGAATGAGAACTGAATAGAGGGCAGAGATCTTTTACGTGACTATTTTTCCAAAAACTTTCCTGTAACTGATATAAAACGAGAATTAAAAGGCTAACGAAATCGGTATAATTACTCCCCACTGATACACAAGATGTGTATAAGTACCACTGATTTTCGGCTCTTAATTAATGCAGATTGCGTTTTCATACTGCATTGCACCGTTCACTTATATAAAGAGACCACTATGGAGGAATATTAGGATGAGCTGTAAGCGAACGAATACACTGCAGGTCATGTATGCAGGCAGGGGAGGCTGCCCAGCAGAAAAGTTCTTGGAGGGCCTCATTGGCAGTGGCAGAGGGCAACTCCACTTGGCCAGCCAGCTCTTGCTTTGAGGGACTGCCCTGGGTGCCGTCTGCAAGAAGTCACAATGGAAATACAATCTCCTGTAGTGAAAGGTCATCAACAGCATCTGTTTTTAACAACCTGAATGTGGAATGAGGAGAAGTACTAAGGCGCAAAATAACACTACTTTGAACAGAACATAGAAACCAGAGCTTCTTTGAAATTCACCACCTGCAACACATGACATCAGAAAGTGGATTGAAAGCCTAGGACTTAGGTCACCTTTAAAGGAGTGGGAGATCGCTGAGCTCAGGCACTATAAAAACCAAATGTTTAACACAGTGTAAGAACAGCCAGGGCTGGACAACGTAAATAATTTAGGACTTAGAGAGAGAAACTTGATTGCGCTGCTGAGGTCGCACATCATTGGCCATAGACAAATACAGAAAGAGAGTAGATCACAGTTTCTCAGCGCGAAGTACTAGGGTGCGTATACTTGTTAACTGCCCGAAACACGACTCAGGGAAGGGGACTAGCTTCTATTATAGGATAGTTAAATCATTTTCATCAAGTGTCAACAATTTCATGCTTCTTTCAGAAGACTTGCTTGTAGTGCTTTCAGCGATATCCAACAGGGAATATTAAATGCTTTTGTTTGTCATCGCTGCTATACTCAGTGTGCTATAAGGAAATTAAGATATTATCAAACCCTTCGCATAAATTTACATACACAAAGACACAACAGTTTTAGTTACCATTTTATGCATGCATTTGCTACATAAATTGGCATATGATTAAATTCTACTGTAATTTTTCCCCGTGTCCTTGTAATGTATTTGAATAAATGAATGAAGATATGAATGTGTATAGTATACGCAATTTAAAGAGCACTTACTGATGTAACGGATTATTTGAGTACTGGTAAATCCACGATTCCTTAAAGAGTCGAATCCTATGTATAAAGCAGCTTAAAACGTCTATTACTTTACAAATGAGTTAAGGTGTTACGTATATGGCTTTAAGCATGTAAACCGAAAAACTTTAGGAAAGGCTTGAAATTGTGCTTAAAGTTTGTTGGATGTCGCTAAGCTCTCTCATTATGAAACACTGGATGAATAGAATCTGGGTAACTTACGCTCCACTTCAAATATTTTCAGGCGTCGTATCAAAGCTTATTTTTCACCCATTTAATATTTATGATGTCATAGCCCCTGAACTATGTGTTTTATATTTATATAATTTTGCAGATAAGTTCAGTGGTATATATTGAGACTGTCTGCGAGCTGTGTTGCGAATAGAATGGGTAGTAAAGAATTGTCACACCTGAAGCTGAAGTTTGACTGTGTGATCAGCGAAAATGTAGTAAGCGACAAACATTTTTCCTTTCGCCATTTTGTGGAGGCTGTCAGCGGGAATCAGTTTCCTAAAGGTATGAAATTTTGTGTAAGGCTTGTTGGAAGTCGCTAAGTGCATTCATTCTCAAATACTGAATGAATAAAATCCGGGTATTCGGGCGCTGACAGTAACCGTAATACTTGTGTCATTGTGTTGAACTATTAACGTGACGTTATAGCTCTTAATGAACAGATTATGACATCATTTTAAATTTTTAAATTCGGATATTGATAATGACATTTTCGTTGCTCCTAGGAGCCTGCAACTGGTACTTGGTTCCAGGATAGCGGTTTAGCAATATACAGGTTGGTTAGAAACAGTCTGAAAAGCTTGTAAGAGTGTTGCAGGCTAGGTTGTGCTGCGAAATAATTGTTAAGAAAAAAATACGATACGTTCCGCCATTTGAGAGTTGATTAGCGCTGAAGTTAGCCAATCAGGCCGTTGCGCGCGCATACTCAACCAGCCTGCCAGAGACAGTGTTGCCAAACGTGTTCTTCATTTGGTTTCTTAAAACCGAACAAGAGGTAAAAAATTGGACATCGGACAATAGTGAGAATCGAACCTGAACCACAGGCTGAGCAGTCTCGTGCGTTGTCATCTATGCCATGATAACAACTAACATTAATCGTATCTGGCGGGCCACCCGAACTTGAGCGTGCAACAGCCTGATTGGCTAACTTCAATGCTAATTAACTCGGAAACGGAGCGACGTATCGATTTTTTTTTCTTAACGATTATTTCTTGGTACATCCTACCCTGCTACAACCTCAGACCCTTTTCAGACTGTTTCTGACCACCCTCTACATGCTGTATTTAGGCGTTCAGTTGAAACAATTTCTAACTTGTAGTTTTCTCTATTGTGAACGACTTACCACTTGTTTTAATCGCTCTAAAGGGTTCAGCATACGACAGAGTGAGTGGAGGTCTTATGGAATCATTCCTCGTCCACACATACATTTAGAAAAGAAAATTTTCCTTTCTCAACGTCTTACAGGATACGTGAACACAGTTTATGTAAGAATGCTGCCAAATAACCTTGCAGAAGCTGAGGAACGGATGTGATCAGGAAGATTTCTTCCAATACTCATGTCTGTTCACCATACACGAGCTGTGCAGTTGGACAACCAAAGTCTTCTTTTACCGCCGTACACAGTCCCAAAAGGCAGTGTGTCTGTCCAGGCTTCAGTGCGACATGACAATGCCAGTTTCAAAGGGCGATGCAAACGCCTACCATCCCATTGATTGTGGGGTGGCAGCTGGCAGTGTGAAAATGTCTACATCTACATAACTTTAGTAGCTGGACCTCAAATTATATGCCACCGTCCGTAGTGATTATCTGCGGAATACCAGATCTCACAAACCAACAGTAACTAGAGCATGGGCTATTGATTCTGCAGGAATGTCCGGAACAGGTAATGCTTCACGCTACCTGCTGAGCCTATCACTTACAATAAGTAAGAATCGAAATATTTTAGAGTATGAGAGAGGACCCACAATGTCAACATGGACGTCCTAAAATCTTCCCACAGGGGTGATGAAAGAACCCATGGGTGCAATAACATGTCTGAAAACTTTGCAGCTTTGGCATTTCCTGCAAGTACGTTCCCATCTCTGACAATCCTTTTGAACCCCCAGCCAAATCACTTTATCCGTGAAAAGCTTTGCAGATGCTTTAATGCTGGGATATGACAGGTCGTGCTAAACCTTGAAAACGGTTAATCATCGTCCTCGTAGGAAGGGGTATACTTTGTTACGCGATGTGACACACCAAACCCCTCAATGTGTGTCCTGCATTGGTATGGACTCTAGCCATAATGTAGTGGAATCTGGGTTAACTATACCTGCTGGAGGAAAGCATCTGTTTCATGTTCTTCCGCCAACTCGACCGAGTCAGTTGCATGAAGGTTTCCACCATTCCGGGACGGACAGTCTGCTACATGATTGTTTTCACCTGCAATGTGATGAATGTCAGTTGTAAACTGTACGGTGAACTCAGCATGTCTGCACTGGTGAGGTCAACTGAGTTCTTTCACTTGTTGGAAGATCGAGGTCAGATGCTTGTTATCTGTAAAAACTCGGAAACTCTGGCCCTTCAACTAAGGCCAAAATCTTTCACTTCGAGTAATTCTCGGTCACATCCACTCCATTTTTGTTTTTGAGCCAACAGATGTTTAGAAAAGAAGGCTAGTGGTTGCCAGTTTGCAGAAACGAAGTGTTGCAATTTTGTACCCACAGCCGCGTGGCTTGCATCAGTGCGGTGCTGGCACCTACTGCTGGATGTGTTAGCATTTTTTATGTCACGAAATGTACATAAGCCTCTGTTATTCAAGGGAGGTCTTTCTACTCTCAACCGTGTTTTTACTGATGAGCAGTCTGTTTAGAGGTTCCTGAACCTCCGCCAAACGTATAGATATCCTCTATAATAATTCAACATTCCTAAATATCTTTTCAGACCTTTACACGTAGGAGGTAGGGAC